>NC_092639.1:46762768-47074968 GCF_039555335.1 Amphiura filiformis | reverse complement strand
TAAGATGGCGCCTTTCTGTTTACCTTTTATATTTTTAAGCATTGTTGATGATGTTATGTATTTTAACGTGAACGAGCGTGGTCTATCAACACAAATCACTTTGACCCTGACCATTTTATACAGTTTTATATATACTCGCCTGAGGCGGATGCTTTTTTAGTTTTAAAAAAATCCATAAATTATGAACTGGTCTCGTGCCTTTATTGTGGACGCAAATTTTATTCAATCATCCAAGAATGTTTCAGTTATCTGTGGTCAACACAATTTTGATATCGAGATGTATATAGAGTTTTATGGACAAATTGTGCATTAAGGTTAGAAACTATTTTAAACTGTTGCGATTTGGTAGTTCACAGCATCTTGCGAATGGTAGTGAGCAGTGTTAAAAATTGCATTGATCATTCCATAGCGAGTGTGTAGAAGAATTCAAATATCACAGTTATAGTTTTGTAGGTCATGTGGTTCTTGAGTTATGTTGTAAAGTGGGCTGAAACAACAACACTTTTGTACATGGTTTGTAGAATGAACTATTGCAGAACATCAAAGTGTTATTTTTCAATAATATATTGATTAAGATAATGCAAATGATTTTTTTTTCTTTACATCATGTACCCTTAAAGCAAATGTGAAGATTTATTCTTAAAAACAAGCGTCTTCTACGTAGCATCATCAGGATACGTCCATCTTCCAAGAGTCCTTTCAAATTGTATATAATATATAGTATTTCCAGCAGCTGAATTCAGCAACCCTATCTATGATACATTAGAATATCTTTTTTATACTTTTACTTATACAGGGTGTATCAAAATTAAGTATACAGTTTGAAAAATGCTGCTAGATTAATAAGTATGAGGTCTGTGGTCAAATTTCTCTACTTGATAACTTAATCAACATCTTGTCCTCCTATAGCTGAAAAATCACTGGCGTGTGACCAATTATAAGGATTTGGTAGCTACTTTTGTGAACCGAGTACAAAAAGCAGTTGCGCGAAGTCAATTAAAATTTTTAAAAACCATACAAATCACAAAAAAGTCTCACCACTTTCTTTACTGTTTACAGTTATTGACAGTTTTAGTCGTAGTCTTCCACATGCCCACAATTCTTCTGTATGCAGATTTCGGCTCTTCTCAACATGGCGTTCACGCCACGTCTAATAAGAGGTCTGTCCTGCCTGAGAATGTCAACTTGTGCAATTATGCGTCTTTGAAGTTCATCAAGGTCTGCAGGAGGACTTGTGAAAACATTTAATGCAAACTCTTCTTCATCGCCAATGATGAATTCTTCCAGGAAACGTAGAGGACGGGCAAGACGCCACTGACAGAACACAGTGCGACGTTGGTGATCTGCTTGCTGAAGTTGATGTCTCCTTATCGTCTGATAGGGATGAGATCGCAAGTCATAAGTTATTCTGTTAAAGGTTGCAGATGGTATTCCAAGTCCATTTCGATGGCAGCTAATTTGACATCCTGCTTGCACCGCCTGCAGAGAACACTCTGCAGGCGGTAACAACGGACTGCTAGGATATTAGCAACAGATCTTCCAGTTCGGGGGCGACCACAATGTTCTTTGTTCAGATTAGGACTCGTCCCAGTTATCTGATACTTCGCAACATTTTTGTAAATGGCGCCACGTGCAGGGGACGTGCATTTGGGTATGCTGACGGAATCTCCGAAGGACTTCTGCTAGACTCTGGGTGCGATGGTACACTTCAACAAGGCAGCCCCTTTGCTCTGGCGTGTACTGTGGATTATCCATTTTAATGTTGCTATTCTCCTTGTCAAGTAAAACATATGTAAGGAGATAGTTGCCCGGATTTACCAAAAGTCACGTGTTATGTAACTCACACATGCACAGGATTGGAACCCTAACAATGAGGACAAAATGATCTGTATACCTGCATGTTTCTCTTGGCTGCATAACAATAACAAGCACCGGGCATTTAAACCTTATTGACTTCGCACAACTGCTTTTTGTACTCGGCTCACAAAAGTAGCCACCATATCCTTATTAATGGTCACACGCCAGTGATTTTCCAGCTGTAGGAGGACAAGATGTTGATTAAGTTATCAACTAGAGAATTTTGACCAAAGGCCTCATGCTTTTTAATCTAGCGGCATTTTTCAAACTGTATACTTAATTTTGATACACCCTGTACTTGGCGCAAACTCATTTGATTGGTTTGTATGCAAACCAACAAATATCATAACAACTACAGAAGTGATGCATTTTGTTGGTGGTGTGGTGGTGTGTGTTTTTAGCAGATGAATGAATGCATATAAGCCTTGTTCCAAGCGATATTGTAACGCATGTCAAGATACGGACATTCATGTTGGTTCGCTATTGGACTAGTTTGTCGGAAGTTGAATTAACAACAATGAAACAAAGAAAAATCAAGGCGGACCCACCCTACCCCCCTTGTTGGTGCTGATGAGATGCTGCTTATGTCTTTCAATGTGTATCTTCCACAGAGGTTCCGAACTACACTTATACTCGGCCGCTGACATAAGGGGCTCATTTTTTTGGGTATTTCTCGTCCAAATCAATTAAAGCCATAATAATTATAGGTTCTTGAGTTTTTGGCAAAGCTGTAATGGTTACACATTTCCCAACTTCCACCTAAATGGAATCGGCCAAATTCGTTGTTTTTGTTAGGTCAACAGAGCAATTTTGACAGAATGTCATATTCAGATATTAAGTCCCTACATATTAGAATTAGAAACACTAGACAAATCCATCTGTGACGTCAAAATTTTGGGAAAATATTATATTCAGTTCCGTAAATAAATTCATCAGGATTGTTCATAATTCATAATTTGCAAATGTTCTTCTGTACAAATCCAAAAATACTACGGTATAAAGATCTTAAACTTGCCTCATTGACGTTTCGTACTACACCGTAGTACTTTCTCAAATTGAATGATCAACTCTCACACTCCTAGTCTGTTTCCTGCTGGAACTTGACATTGGTGGCGTTTTGGAGTGGAGTAATTGCCATTTGGTCATAAATGTAGGGTAGGAAGCCATCTTGAACCGGCAAAAGAGGGCCAACGCTTTCAACCGAGACGAGGACAACCACTTCCTGCCCCACATTTATGACCAATTACTCTACTCCAAAACGCCACCAACGTCAATTTCCAGCAGGAAACAGACGAGGAGTGTGAGAGTTGATCAGTTAAAGCCATAATGTACGATCGTATAATATGAAATTGGTTAATTTTTTTCAAACCTGATTTTTTTTGCATATTTGTAATGTTTACACATGTCCCAACTTGCACCTAAATGGAATCGGCCAAATTTGTTGTCTGTGTAGGTCAACAGAGCAAAGTTCGACATATTATCATAATTTTAAAATTATGATAATATGTCCTCCCATAGAACTGCATGTTAAATGGTCAAAATAACCAGTGGGGTTTCTTTCACTTAACCTTGTTATTTCAACTTGAAGTGGACAGCAACCCTTCCCGTCAGTTATTACTAATATTATTTTAACATTTTGAATAAAGAATAACAAAATTAACATTTGACGGAAATCGTACATTAAGGCTTTAAGGGTATACGATGTATTGTTGGTCGGAGCAGCAAAAAAATGTAGTTCACAGCATCTTGCGAATGGTAGCGAGCTTTAGCAAAAATTGCATTGCTCAATTCTGTAATAATTTTGTAGGTCCTGTGGTTCTTGAGTTATGTTGTAAAGAGGGCTGAAACAACAACACTTTTGTAAAACGTACATAACTCATTAACAACAATAAATTAAGCAAGTTTTCAAAGTATATGATTTGTAGAATAAACTTTTGCAAAACACCAAAGTGTTATTTTTGGCTGCTTCGACCAACAATACCTCGTATAACCTTAAGACCAACTTTAAGACAGTATAGTAGTTGATAAGATATTCCACTTACAGACCTTGCTTAAAAGTGGCGTGATTTTGCTTTGCTTGAATAACCCCGAATCATTGATAAGGATAATAATTCAAAAAGTGTGTACTCTCTTTAATTTTCAACATATACGTTATACAACAGAAATAATAACAATGTAAGTAATATTGTAATACGTGTATAGCTGATGTTTTCTCATGGGTTCATTTCATTTACTCACTTAAAAAGCTAAATTACTACCGCCGTTGAAAAAGCAATATAGCCTAAATCACGGTCTCTTTAATTACAATCTATCACCGTGCGTAATGAGAGAGTCCCTGAGGCACCTCATTGAAAACACGGTTCATTATTAAGCTATTATTTTATTTGAATATCTACTGCACTTTCTTTTTATCACAGGACATTTCCTTCTTGTGGTGAAAAAGTAAACAATGGAATGATATAAACTAAATTGAATGAAAGTCAAGGGCATCGCTCACTTTACAATTCAAACTGAATAATACTCCTGACGTTAGTAGCGATTATCGATTGCCTGTTGGCTAATGAAGTGAATTGTTTTTTCCATTGGAGCAAGAAACAATCGAGCGCATTTGTTAATTTTAAATCGCTCATCGCAGCCAGCGACTATAACGTACAGTATTCTGTCTTGATTAACCTAAAGGCAAAGATAGCAACAGAAATGCTTGAAATAATATTGTCAATAAGCAATAATATCTTTTGATTTGTATAGGACGCCAACGATGGACGAATGAACTTAAAGAAACATGCGGAGCTGGTGAAATTTAATTGTGAATTAAGTAATGAATCAACAATAACAAATGGGCGTATGGAAGCATTGAACACGATACATCTCGGGGTATAGTGACCAACGGAAGCATTCTGAATTGGAGTGGAAGATAGGACACACGCAAAATGAAGTTTCTCTACTTTTTGCTGATATCAACTGTGTTCGTCATTTCGGCCAATGGAATCGATGGTGAGTGTAAAGACACATATGATTGTTATTCTCGTGCATACTTCATAATTTGTAATGTTTGACGATTTCATTTTAGAATAACATGCTGCTTTTTTGTTGGTGTGTATGGAGGTGGGGGAATGATTGTTGGTGTGGAGGGATGTAGATGTATGGTGAAGATGTGTGTTTTATTTGTGAAAAATTATTGTTTAATTATTATTATGAGTCGGAAACCTGCACGTTTTTGATAATTGATTTGAGTCTTTACATGTACTATCCATATATCAACAACGATGTCTAGCTTTGGCAGTGTAAAAAGGAGAAGTTATTTCATTGTAGTGAATAGTACTGAATACGGAATTTAAACATTTCAGTTACAGCATCACGTGGTTGTGTCCCAATTATACAATATAAGGAAAACAATACGGTGCTTCAAGAACTACTTTAAGAACTACAAGTACGAGTACGTCGTCAACAGAATCATTCTTAGAAGCACACATATAGCAATAATTTAAAAAGATGAACAAATTAATATTCGAAATGACCTGTCAAAGAGCTGTTTTCCAGCGTCTGTAAGAGCAAACGTACTACCCGTTGCTTTGCGTGTTACATAAATTGATCCGTTACATACTCAATTATACAGAGTCTAAATGTATATACATACTCATGGTGCGTTTCACTTGTTCAACGTCCAACACGCTGGAAGATGTTTGCATTTATGTTTTTACATTGCGCAGTATAGATTGTTGACTTACTAAATTTAGTCTTGTAACGCAATGGAAGATAGTTGTTACGAAAGACGATTTAAAGATGCTTACATCAATGTTTGTACATTGCTCAGTAGAGACATTGTTATAATCATGGAGCTATTAAATCCTGGAGGAGCAATAGATTACGTATCGCATTTTTGAAACGCGGATAAATGGAAGATAGTTATTACGAAGGAAGATTCACAAAAAGAGAGCATTTATTGTCCCTGTAATAGTCTAGTTTTCAGTACAACTGTTGGTAATATACTTTTTATCGGTCACTTATTAAATAGTGTATACTAATTGTAAATTAAGTAAATCAAAACATAATATTATAAATGTCTTGCATGCAGTCTTTTACTCAAACCTTGTCAATCAGACCTGTTTTTTTTGGGGGGGTGGGGGTTGGATTTGGTGGGATTTGTGACAACTCTTTTTTATGAGTGAGAGATGTACCTAAATTACTATGTACTTAATATACATTAAAAAAAACCCTATTCAGATACGGTGACAACGGGCGATTTTGTGACAAACTTTTCAGACCCCCGAGGATTGTCTAAGAATAGTCAACAGTTTCACATCATTGGTGTACATCTTCGCTCTTACTCAATACCCCGCAGACATTATCACTTGATTGACAATACTATACACATTAACCATTTTTAGGCGGTAACTTACATGTACTATCGATGGTAAATTTGCCTACGACGAGCTACTTTTATTAGTTTCTAATTCTTCAAGAACGCGCACGTCTACACGGTAATTACTACCGGTTCCATTTTACTATCAACAATAATCGGTTGCAAGTACACTGAACGCTTACTAAAAATATATGTTGTTGCCAATAATGTTGGGGTTGGGGTTGGGGTTGTTAGAGTGCTTTTGAGTTGTTAAATTGTAGGTTACTAACAGAGACTAACTCTCTTCTACAGAGACACTATAGCCTAACTAATACGCAAGTAGGTAACTACGTTCTTACCTGCTAGATCCTCTGAACACGGCTAATTAATTGTTCATTCATTAACAGTGGCGTAAAAAGAAATATTGATCAGATCATTCGTATATTATACCTTTAAGGTGACACAATAAAATGGATGTAAAAAAAATTGAAACAAAGAAGCATTATCAGTTGTCTGCCAGCAGGCGCGTAGCAAGCGGGGGGACAGGGTGGACGAAGTCCATGGGCCCCGAGGGTTCAGAGGCCCCAAGCAGAAAAGCGATAATTAAATAAGGGCTGATAATGGAGAGCAGGGCAGGATTTTTTATACCATTGGGCCAGATGGGCCCGGGTCCAGGGCCCCCAAAATTCGGGGCCCCAAAATTGCCCTCTGTATCTTTCTTTTAACCCTAATAACAACATGTTTTTGGTCAAAATAGAGCAAAATTGTAAACTTTTCGGCGCTTCCCGCAAATTCAAGTAGCAAAAGTCATGTTGATCTGGGGCCAAAATAGTCTGAAATTGAATTGAACAAAATATGTTAGTCTCCCTTAGTCCCCCCTTATAGGCCTACCAAAACTTGGCCACTGACATGAGTGCACGTGCCTTTCTCGGCACGTGAGTTTGGGGCCTTCAAATTTTGGCCTGGCCCAGGGCCCCCATAAGGTAGGCTAAATCCCGCTCTGGTTAAAAAGGCCCGTACTGATCCTTGTCCATGGGCCCCTGGTGCTCTTGCTACGCCCCTGTCTGCCAGATTCACAAAAAGAGACACAGAATGTGAAATAAAGATAAGAAAAGATAATCGAAGAAAAACAAACGAAGAAATCAAGTAAATGAGATAGAAAAATAAGGAAAAGTAATTTGTAGAAAGTAAATAACACAAATATTAAAGGGAAAATTGCAATGACTTTGCAACAATTTTACATATAGGAGTGACAAGGCAAAGGTTATAGGAAAATGATGATATTTAAAAGAGAAGCACAAATTTGATCAATTCAAGACTACAAGAGAGTGTAATGGGCACATCATCAAACACCTGACTGTAAGTAACGCATGAAGTAAAGGACAATTTAGATGGTTTAGAATTGTTTTCTATTGTCACCAGGATTGGCGCCCAATGCGAGAAATGAAGGAATTATAAAGTAACATGTATGAAAGAGAAGATGTAGCAGGCAACGCGATGGAAGTCTGAATGCAATGTTTCATGGGATATTCCGGTTGAAGTCCATACAGCCCCTATGGAAGTCATGGACTTAATCTCCCACACAGGGAGTGTGAATTTCAAATGGGATTACAAAATCACATTTTATATGTCTCATGATCAAAATTCATAAAACTTATAGCTTACTCCTGTATCATTTTGGATTGCTACTGAGTGTTTGATGCCTTCAATATCGTATACAATGTACGGTATATGTTGCTTACTTACTCACATTTTCGTCATGCACAGCAATGTTGACACATTCTGCAATGCATTTTCAATAATGGTGACAGGCCTGAAAAAAAAATCGTATACTGCACACAAAAAGTATCCCAACACAAAAAACAAAACCAATATCTTAAAGATAAGATCTTAATCAGAAAAACACTCAACCTAAAGTACCAAAGAAAGTAATCATTAGATGGATACTTTTCTTCTGCGTAAGGCCAAGTAAAAATAAAGATATGTTTCTCGTCCGGGTTTTTGAAAATTAGGAGGATGAGGGGCTTTTTATTTTCTATTATTTATTGGAAAACGACACTAAATACCTGTATTTGGCACCATATTTTGGGTATTCGACATACAGATTGATATCTGAGAAAAAGGAGGAGGCCCTTTTTATTTTATTGTTTTGAGAGGTAGGCCCCTCTAGTGATCACAAAATTTCTTAAATGATGTATTATGTATTTATGAAGCTGTAAAATAAGTTTCACATTCTGAAACATCTTTTTCAACAAGTTATAACTGAAAGTTTACAAAATAAAAAGAAATTTGAAAAATCTTCAAAAAAGGAGGAGGGGGCGGACGAGAAACATGTATTTTTTTTACTCAGCCTAATCATATATACCGAATTGAATTGAAAATCCATGAGGCTAGAAAACCGGTTAGATGGTGATTTATATCGTCCAAAATGTTAGAATTAATAGGATAGGAATGTTCGTATCTTACGTGCACTTCGAATGTTTGCACAACAAGATTGACATTTACAATAGCCAACCAAATCAAAATTCAACATTTGAACCGGCCTATATTGTCTGTTAATGTTGTCGACAATCATACTATCCATACCAGATTACTGAAATTCGACTCAACAGAACAAACACGACGGGCTTCCATTAAAATAATTGCATCATATCAATCAATGGGCTATGCCGGGCTTCCGGTTATACACCACATATGGAATGAGACATGGCCTCAATCTCCCACACAGGGAGTGTGAATTTTAAATGGAGTCACCCATTCATTTGAAATTCACATTAAGATTAACGGTCATGTCTTTTACAGAAAGTATGGATTTCAACAATTTCTCATTAATCCCGATTAATCTTTGTCAAATGCCAAATTTAGGCGACAAACTAAAACGACAAAATAGGGAATACTAGTAAGCCATTTCTCGTGATTTTTTAATTAGCAGTGGTTTGTACATTTATCCGGGGAAGGTCTTCCATTATGCAAGTCGGTCATATAAACTCCTCAACAAAAGTTTGGAAAGTTTTTTCAAGCATCTATATCTCAGATTATTTGTGACATGTTTATGTCGTGTTGCATATCAATGGATAGCTACTTAATATTTCCCCTAATACAATGACACCACATTTGACACCGAATGTGCCAAATTGAGCATTGATCTGTGCAGCAAGCTGTAAATCCCATCATGGTCTCCACAATCTGGGACATAATGCAATCCTCCATGATGACAACGACTACCTACAGAATATGGGAGTAGAGAGAATGGAAATGGCCTGCCATCAGCCCAGACCTGAACCCGATTGAACATGTCACAAATAATTCGAGATATATATGCTTGAAAAAACTTTCAAAACTTTTGTTGAGGAGTTTAGACAGAGGCTCAATAGATCAATTTATCAACTAAAATACATAATCCCTTTAAAACCGTTTCCTGCCTTTGAATTCTTTTAACATTTCGACGGTTTGGGCCAAGAACACACTTTCTGCAATAGCTGCCTATGCATTTGACAGTTTCTGAAATTATATTCTACATAATATTATATAACATCTCTCAGCTATTGCAGAAAATCCATGAGGCTAGAAAACCGGTAAGAAAGTGATTATCGTCCAAAATGTTAGAAATATATAGCAATGTTTGTATGTTACGTGCACTTCGAATGTTTTCACAAAAGGATTGACATTTACATCAAATCAAAATTCAACATTGAACTGGTCTATATTATCTGATGTCGACAATCATTCTATCCATACCAGATTACTGAAATTCGACTCAACAGAACAAACACGACGGGCTTCCATTAAAATAATTGCATCATATCAATCAATCAATGGGCTATTCCGGGCTTCCGGTTAATATCCATACACCATATGGAATGATACATTGCCTCAATCTCCCACACTGTGGGCGACTCCATTTAAAATTCACACTCCCTGTGTGGCCCACACAGGGAGTGTGAATTTTAAATGGAGTCACCCATTCATTTGAAATTTACATTGAGATTAACGATCATGTCTTTTAGAGAAAGTATGACTTTCAACAATCACATTACATTAAATATCCCGATCAACATTTGTCAAACGCTACATTTAGGTAACCAGCTAAAACGATGAAATACGGGAAAGTATTAATGGTATATTATTTGCTTTTTGCCGTTCCTCGGTATTTTATATTACCAGTGTTTTATACATTTGTTCGGTGAAGGTCTTGCATTATGAAAGTCGGTCATATAGATAAAAGCTCAATAGATCAATTTATCAACTAAAGTACCTAATCCCCTTAAAACCGTTTGCTGCGCTTGAATTGTTTTAACGTTTCAACGGTTTGGGCCAAGAACACACTTTCTGCAATAGCTGCCTATACATTTGACAGTGTTTACATTCTATATAGTGCACACACGACACCTGGCAGCTATTGCAGTTAGGGTCTTCTTGCACTAATCTCTCGATTTAATCTGGCATACAAAATTGAAAAAAATGTTATAGATTGAGCACTGAACACGAACTACCAAGCACTATCAGCAAACGTGGTAATATTATGGTACGAACGTCTCGTGCAATGTACATTATTGCCCGGCATTATTGTAGTTCACAAATGGCATAAGACATACGAGCGTATACAACAAATAATGCATTATTTGACATCTAATGCATTTTTTGACATCGACAAAAATTCTCATTTTCCCACATTAAACATACACTCAAACATACATTATCATTTTATTTCATTCAAAATATAGATATTATAGTGGCGATACTTAACTTTTATTCTGCATACAGGGTGTATAAAAAATAAAGTATACAGTTTAAAAAATGCCACTAGATTAAAAAGTATGAGGTATTTGGGCAAAATGCTATAGCTGATAGATCTTGTCCTCCCACAACGGTAACATTGAGTCCTTATTAATGGTCACATGCCAGTGATTTTACAGTTGTGGGAGGGCAAGATGTTGAATCAGCTATCGATTAAAGCATTTTGACCAAATACCTCATACTTTTTAATCTAATGGTATTTTTCAAACTGTATATTTATTTTGATACACCGTGTAGATACTCAAATAAACACAGGCACACAAATTTAAATATTATAAAGATGTTATAAATGTTTTAATAACATTTAAATGTCGGGTTATAAAATGCTTAATATGAAAAAACTCTACAACATTTTTATTTATTATTTTATTGTAAAATACGTTTTGGCAAACATTTTTGCAAATTTATATGACCCGACATGTAAACGTTTCTGTTAAACGTTTTATATTTGCTGTGTATGTGCCTCGTATTATTTACTTTATCAGAAGTATACGGTTTGATTGCCAACATACGCACCAACACTTGTCGAAGTAAAATGATCTTAATGATAGACTGTCGCTGGTCGGCTGAAACTAAAACATTGTATTCGCTACTTGCATGATTCCGCCATTATGCACTATGTGCGTGGAGAGCCTCGAACTGGCAGCATACATGAATAGGAATTGAACCAGTCATATAACATTCTGTGTAAGGTTACGTAATTATTCCTTTCATGTATACTGGCAGTTCGAAGGTCTCCCCGCACATAGTGCATAATGGCGGAACCATGCAAGTAGCGAATACGCTTGCAACGAAAGCCACCAGATGCACCGGGTTCTTTTAATCATGTTAATTGTCAGAAACATCATGAAGAACTCTACAAATAGGCTATAATTGATTTAAAATGGTATTTAATTGTATACAATTAAATAAAGTATATGTAAACACTGTTCAGCATTTGAAGATGTAAACTTCAGTTTAAGTGACTAATTTGGTTGAATTATCAATTACAATACCTTTCTGTATTGCTCGATTGCTTGCTTTTCATGCCGACATCTTATGGGTGTTGTATACGTTTTGCGAATTTGTTTTGATGATTCAAACTCAACAACAGCTCTCGCACTTTGATAACGAAATAAGTGTATAAAGCTAAATAGTTAATTAACGTCATTTGTACTGTACTGCTTTAATTGTTAAACAACTGGCTCCTTAATGTTGTTAGATCAAATTCGTGCGCATACATATGCAAGGCGGCAATTTAAAATGTTTCTTGAATTATATTATAGAAACCAGAGCGGAATTCTCCCCGACGTGGGTCAAAAAAGTATCACACTTTAAAAAATGTTAGAGAGATTGAACAAATTTGATTTGATCAATTGATTACGCGCCAAATGGTACTATATTTCTATCCATGCAAACTCACCCCGCCCTGCCAAGCGGCCACATGAGTAACTAGATTCAGAGCAGCGCAGAGAACGTCTTTCTGGTGATACCACAAATATTCTAGGCATATAAAATTGATTCACTTTCAAATCATGGGGGGTAAGGTCTTGATTTTGCTAACTGATAGTCAAACTGGTAGGAAATTACATTAAAAATCCTCCAATTGCCCGACTTGATTCAATTTGGACATAATGCGGGATGTGACCTCACACCATCGTCACTGCGTATCACTATAACAGAATGTTAAGCTTTATGCGTCATGCGTATCTGATGTAAATTTTGGTTGTCCATATAGCACAGGCTCTGTGCTGGACTCTGAATACCTTATGATGATCTAAGACTATTCCAACAACACTCGCTATTCGAGGGGCGTCACGGTTTGCGCCTCGCTTTGCTCGCTATTCGAGGGGCGCCATGGTTTACAAACGGGCCTAATTTTAGGTCCATATCGGTCTATATTCAAACCATCGTGTTGAAACCACTATAATAGCGTATATCGATCCAGGTGCCCTGTCCAGAAATGTCAATTGTCGGTATTTTTCAATTTAACCCTTTCAAGATATTTTCGTATGCGACCAAGCTCTCCCGGTCATGTGTGAGAATCAAAAACGTGTTATTATGTATGCTGTATTAAACAGGCTCGCAGAAATAGTCACATGTGTAACAAATGCGAGACAAATTATGAGACACGTGTCGGCAGAGGCAATTTTACGATAGAGTTCAAAATAATTAGGTATGTGTATAAACACTCGAATTTCTTAATTTTGTACGGGGTGGGGTTTGCCAAATTACCTGAGTACATACATTGATATCTTGTGTAAAGGTCCTGCCTATTTTCATAACCTCATTTTCTTTCCTTTTCTTTTTTCTTGAAAAAACTGGCGATAAAGTGTTTTTTAGAGTCTGTCACGGGTCCAGCACTTAAAATACCTCAATTTGGCGCCCAAAGCACATGTTCATACCTCTTATTTTTCACAGAGGTTTACATTTCCGTGATATTGTGTATAATAATGCAGGAATAATCAAAAGGTGCCATATCTTTATCATGTTTATGTCTGGCTACACGGTTTTCCTTTTATACATTTCATAATTTATAGTGTTTTACTATTTTATTTTTTTACCTATCAATTTGCAAACGTATCCTACAGATGTGATAAAGTGCAATTTTTCGGTATTATATGATCATTCTATGTCCTCATTAATTCCCGACATTTACTCACGTTGTGTCACAAATCTCCTATTACCAATCTTACGACAGAATTAGACGACCTTGAAATAAAAACATGCACAATTTGGTATGAAGGATGTTGCCTTATTGAAATAAGGAATGGCTGTAGGCGGATATCGTTTTATTTAACTTTCTTAAACACTTAAGAACTATAAACATTTTATAACATTAAAAATTTTATTATGAAAGCACATTTGATATGTCTACAAATTTCTTGCATCCCAATCCACATGTGGATATATCCGACTTTTGTGGAATAAGCTGTTAACTCAATTTCAGCATTTTCGTATCAAATGTTACAGGCCCTAATTGGATAGGAATTATATTCAGATTCAATTTATATTGGCCTGATTTTCTATTCTGTTTAAAATTTAAAACTAAGGCGAATTGTTAAGGTCACGACAAATGCGTAACCATACTAATGTTTTATACAATAGTTTATAGTCAAACGTTGATTTAGCTCTTTGTGTTTCTTAATCGATATTCGTGTATTGCACTAGAGAACAGCCCAAAGACATATAACGCTACAATGAAGAAACTGGTCTGATTTTCTGTTCTGTTTAAAAAAAAAAAATATAGGCTAATTGTTAAGGTCACGTCAAACGCGTAACCATACTAACTATTTATACAACAGTTTATAGTCAAAGGTTGTTTTAGCTCTTCGTGTTTCTTAATCGATATTCGTGTTTTGCTTAGAGAACAGCCCAAAGATATATAACGCTACAATGAAGAAACATTTAAAATATACGGGCTCTCTTTGTTTATCCGACTCGTTTTTATTGCATAATGTGCAGACAATCTTATAGTTGGTGACCGCCCGGGGTGACCGACTGTTGATTTTACTTAGCGTGGTGTTGACTATGCCATAGTCGATTTTTGATAAATAAAAATATATTATTAATCATGATGAACGCATTCAGCATGTTCAGTGAAACTCAAAATCATACAGATGTTTATCATAAGTAAAGTATTCAATAAATGGTCGTAAAAAAGGTTTATATTATAATTGGTGACAGTAAAAGTAAAGTACATACTGAACATTTCTGATTTTGGGATCTGTACAGTTAATTGATCACGAAACCCAGAGTATACTTGGAGTTGGATGCCAGCAAACAAAGGGAATACAGGGATTGAAAAACATGTGAAAATCTATCAATTGTACAATGTACACAAATAACAATTTTAATCAGAGTTTTATGTAAAATGTAATAACCAGAGTATGAACAACTGGCAAGTGCCCTACGGAGAAGTCCAAGCGTGGTTTTATTCAATACCTCTTGACTTTACTTACCTATGTAGACAATCTGTAAACCACACAGAAAAAAAACTTCACTTGGCCAATATTATTATAAACACCACATATAAAAAGTATTTTCGATATCACTTTCTTCTGGTCGATTTTTTGTGAGATGCACCAAATAATCTTTGAAATAACTGCGGCTTTTAGGTAACCTGGGCGCGAACACCCCAAGTTGTGCTGCAAAGGTTTGTTTTGGTCGTAGTAAGATGTCATGCCGTGCGGATTATGCAACGCACCCGCTACATTCGCAAGGCTGATGGAAAGGTCCTGCAAGGCTACATCAGTATCAGATTGAAGGTCCGTTAGAGCACAGATATTGGAACACATATCTGTGGTTAGAGTGTGTTGCAGCAGACATTCTGGATCCTCTGCTTGAGAGTAAAGATAGAAATGTTTATGTTTTAACTATTGGAGACTATTATACGACATGAACAGAATGCGGAAACTTTGGCTAAAAGATCGTAAGCTAATTTGTCGCTTCGATGTACCAAAAGAGCTATATTCCGATCAAGGCCGTAATTTTAGAAACAAATGCGCCCGATGAACTTAACAATAACAACTGCAGTGTACTTCGTAATATAAATACATTATCTTTTAGGAATTGAGTCAAGGAAGCAAATAATCGTATTTATATTTCCATAGTTCTATTGAATTAAGGCCAGTAATATACCAAACGAGTTTTTGGCGTTTTCCCCCTCCGAGGATAATATGGCACATGTACGGAAATGACACCCTTTGTCAGCCTTGGGATCTCCTTTATAGAACCCACACCATTCCTCTTGTATGTCAGCATTTTTGTATCAATATTTAATTGCAGACACCGCCAGGTCATGCTCCCCTCTGACACGTCTTAATTGCAATTAAATGAAATTCTTTATATTTCCTTCAATGTAATTTTTATACATACTGACCTTACTAACCGGAACATAAAACTTCATTTCCTCAAAATAAAAACCAGTCACGGTCTAAACATAACACAGTCTATCGCTTATTTGTGGATCCTGTTTGCGTAAGCAACACAATATTAAATGTCGGTCATTTGTATTTCAGTACCGAAAACATGTTTGAAAATAATTATGTTCAAACAATCAATTATGGGTATAATATTATTATTGGCTGCATTTTCCAAGACACTCAGACTCAGAGATATTCTACGTAAAATTATTTCCTGGGAAGGGTAAATAGGGAAACCTTTCGTTTTAGCATATTTTTTGTCATAAATTAATAACTACATCACTATAATATCGAAATACGATTGTGACCTGCAGAAATAAACTGTATTATTTAAGCAAAATTACCAAAACTGCAGGCTCCGACTTGTCTTAAACAATAATTTTGCAACCATATATTGCCACTTTCGGGTAATTTTACTCTTATTTTATGATATATCCGTGGTATACCAAAACATTTTTTTCCGACATCTTTCTCATTTATTCACATTGTGTCACAAATCTCATCTTACCAATCTTACGACACAATTAGACGACCTTGAAATAATGACATGCAAAATTTGGCATGAAGGATATTGTCTTATCAAATGAAACAAGACATTTTATAAGTGGATATCGTTTTATTTAACTTTTTAAGCACTAAAGAACTATTCACATTTTATTTTTATGATAACGTCCCAATGCACATTATTTTGTGGAATAAACTGTAAATTCAATTTCAGCATTTCAGTATATGCCCTATAAGTGGAAATGTGGATAGATAATTATTTTCAGTTTCGCGTAATATTGCCTGATTTTCTCGGGGAGGGCTACGCCCAATGACTCAATAATTTTCATTATGTGCAGTCCTCAAAACCCTCTATCAGACCCATATGGTTCTGAACCCCTCAACACTCTGTTTATGCAAAGTCTTCACTAAGTATACGATGACACGAAACCTTCTTTGTGAACTTTTGGGTAAAATGTCTTTTTCGCACAGAAATATTATCTCGGGGATAATGACAGATAAATTTACGATATTTGAATGCCACTTTCACTCGTTAGTCATATTGTATGTTCAATATTAGTTCAAGGGGCAAAAAGGTTGATAGTTTAAAATGTCCAAATATTCCCTGCTTTAAGATGATAGCAAGGCAGAAAAGGTACCAGCTGCAGACACGGCGAACTAAAGCGTATATCTTTACCTATTTTAAAGATGCAAGGGCTCTCTTTGTTTTACCGACTCATTATGTTAGTAGATTATGTCAGTAATAATTACTCGGCACGATAGCTTTAATCCCATCCCCTACATCCAAAGAACTGGTGTTATGCATAAAGTAGAGAAAATCTATAGTACTGTGTGATTAACAGACTTGTAGTCGAGTCACTGAAAGTCGAGTCCGAGTCGAGTCGAGTCATCAAGCCCTCGAGTCTCGAGTCGAGTCGAGTCATGAAGCCTTCGAGTCCGAGTCGAGTCGAGTCATTTGAAGTTGTCAGTCGAGTCGAGTCAGGCCATTCTGTCGAGTCGAGTCGAGTCGGATATATTTTGTCGAGTCATTTCGAGTCACTTCACGTTTTATATGCTCATGATACCAGCTGTCAACTTGATAGCCCAATTTGCATGAATTTGTACTTTTTAAATTAAAATCCCAGTGAGAGTACATAATATTAATTTATGAATCTATGTGCTCCATCCAGTGCATTGTGGAAATCAGTAATCAGTCAGACTTGTAGTATTGCCATTAGGACCCGCCATGAGTATGGGTACGGGTGCGTGTCCCGGACCACGAGTACTTGTACGGGTACGGGTCCCAGGCCATGGGTACGGATTTCAGGTCATGGGTAAGGGTACGGGTACGGATCCCTAGCCATGAGTATTCGGTACGGGTCCATTCCAAAATAGGGTGCGAGTACGTGTACGGAGCCATGGGCACGGGTACGAGTATGGGTACGGAAATTGGGACTCGAGTACGGGTACTGGTCCAGTAGTGGTATGGAAATTGGGACTTCAAGTACTTGTATGGGTCTTATTATGGGTATGGGTATAAACAAATTAATTAATCAAGTACAAAAAGAAATCAAATATTGGTGGTCATAGTGAATCTAGCCTAAAGGTGGCATATTTTGGGATGCAAGTGAAAAAAACTATGTCTACATGTACAATATGGACAGCCAGACTGTGCAATACTAATTTCAACATATATTTAGCAATGATGTAGCTTTCGAGTCTTATTATGCACATCTGGATAATTATATCCATGTTTTATTAATATTTTAAAATTCATATACATCCCAAATTTCTGTATATGATAAGCACCTCTCTATTCATTTGACTCAGATGCACAAGCCCAAGCCTGGGCACAAGTACATGTGGCTGGTGGAAATGCTCACACCAGTCAGTCACATTGCAATGTAGTTCTTCATGTGTGCAGCATGTAGAGGAGTGTATTTGGATGGGGAATAATCAAAATGATTAATAAAAGCTATAATAATGATATTTTAACATGATAACTTGAAATTCACCATAAAAAAGAAAGTATCTCGAAATGTTTTCCCAGTTTGCTGGGTTTTTATTCTGTATGGATCAGTCATTGTGTGAATGAGACATGTAGCATACATGTAGGGGTGTGTGCACAGGCTGTTACAATGACATGTGTGTAGCATTCATGTACATTTTGTGTAGCCAGGGCTGGATTTACCTTTTTCAGGGCCCAGGACCAGGCTAAAATAAAATTAAGGGCACTTGCTATAGCTTGCTATCTGGATCCATGCGTTACTCCCCACCCAACCCCATCCATGATGTACATGTAACCTATTTGTTTTGATTATGATTAGAGGACTCACCGTGGGATTTCCTGCATTTGTGTAGCCATATACTGTATGGTACCCATGGGTACGGGTACGTGTCCCGGACCATGAATACGGGTCCGGGTCCCATGCCATGAGTATGGGTCCGGGTCCCAGGCCATGAGTACGGGTACGGGTACGGGTCCCAGTCCATGAGTCCGAAGACAAAATAAGGCATGAGTACGAGTACGGGTCCAAAGCCATGGGTACAAGTACGGGTACGGGTATGGAAATTGGGACTCGAGTACGGGTGCGAGTACTATAAGTCTGGTAATCAGCAATGATGGACAATGGACTTTTCCACCATGCCAAGTTTGAAGCATGTAAAAAAAATGGTGGATCCTTTAGCCAGATCAACAGGCAATCATACATGTACATTGTACACACATACATATAATTTATATTGTAAGTTATTATAAAGATGCTGAGAGATAGTAAGCCCACTTTGTAAAATATAAGAATCACAATACACTTAGATGTGTGGAAGAAAACGTGCAGGTATTATTAGAAATATTAAGGTATAATTTATATTTTCGAGTCATTTTTAAAAAGTCGATTCAGCCACAGTGACTCGAGTCACAAGCCTCGAGTCATCGAGTCGAGTCATTAAATTTCGAGTCGAGTCGAGTCATCGATTCATCAACCCTCGAGTCGAGTCGAGTCGTCGAGTCACCTTGCCTCGAGTCGAGTCATCGAGTCACCAAAACTCGAGTCGAGTCGAGTCGAGTCGAGTCATTTCGAGTCGAGTCACTACAAGTCTGGTGATTAATTCTTCTTGAATTGCCTAAAAATTAAACCAGGTGAATTTCAGCATGCTCCGGTAAATTGACTGTCATTTTAAAACAAAAGGTCTAAATCATACAGAAACATCCTGACTTGACCGACAATATTATGTACACCACCTATAAAAATAATTTCGATATCCCTTTTCTTCCAATCTAAAAATGCAACGTGCAAAATGTTGGGAATGTACCCTGTAGTGTGAAATAACTGTGGCTCTCAGGCAACCTGCACGGGAATGCCGGTTTATTTTGGTCGACGTGTTCTACGAAGTACGTAAAATTTAAATTTAGAATGGCATTTCAGTTGCCTCTTTTTAAGTGAATTTGTAACCATCGTAATTATAATTATTCTCAAGCAAATGGCTCCTTTTAGTTGCTGGTACATGTACATGACTTTATTTATTGCACTTACTACATCCTTTGAAATGCATACGTTGACATGATGTGATGAAGTGAGTTTGTACTAGTCCCGGCACATTACATTGACACGCATCATGTACCAGACAATAGACCCCCTTTCTTCTGCGAATCTACCACTCAGTGACCCCGCAGTAGTGACCCCGTTTTCAAAATCTTACACCCAATGCCATTTATAATGCATGGCCAATGAACCCCTTTCATTTTTCAATATACTGGAAAATTATTCACCAAAGAAACTCATGTCAAGAAATGAAAGAGGGGCAAGTGAGGCCCTTCTATTCTCTCGGTCGGGGCTGTCACATCTATTGCTCTTACCCACTTCTCACGTCTGTCAAAGGGGACACCCTCGCGAAATCCCTACTGGTTTGTACAGAGCCTTTCATTTCAAGTCAATTTTCTCAGCACAGAAAATACCAATTTGCCTTGTTTTTTGTAATTATTTTAAAGTTGATTTCCCTGATAAAAATTCGAACTTTTGGAATTGTTTTATGAAGAGGTATTAATTGTATGGCATGTTTTGAGATTCTCCCCATTGAGTGCAACGGTAAATGTCCCCCTCGGGTTCCGAAGGACGAGGTGGAACAGCCAAATCTTGGCACAAGCAACCAATGCGAAGAGGCGATCTGTCGCAAGTGACGTCATGCCGACCGACAGAATCGCAAAGTAAATGGATGCGTACTCTCTACCTCGAATTAATGATACTTTGAGATGCCCTTGTGTTGCTTCCTGGTTCTCAACGCTGGCCCTTGCTTCGCGGTACTGGCAAGTTGGAATGATGGTGGAAGCTATAAGCAGGAGGCAGCATTTGTATTACGGAGTGGTTAGGTCTATATCAATGGAATGTCATGCCGTGCGGGGTTTGCAACGCACCCGCTACATTCAGAAAGACTGATGGAAAGGCTGTAAGGCTCATCAGAATCAGATTGGAGGACCTTTATAACGTGTTGCAGTAGACATTCTGGGCCCATATGGGCATGATAGAAATGTTTACGCTTTAGTCATTGGAAACTATTATACGAAATAGACAGAAACATACGGCTTTCCAGATCAGTGTGCGGAAACAGTGGCCAAGAAGATTGTAAAAGAATCTGTATGTCGCTACGCCGTATACCAAAAGAGCAACATTATGATCAAGGCCGTAATCTTATAAACAAATGCGCCTAATGGACTTAACTAAAGAGCTGCAGTGTACTCCTAAATATCAGCACATTTATCTTATAGCAAATGAGTCAAGAAAGCCAATAATAGTATTTACATTTCCATAGGTCTTGCGGCTCTTGAATTAATGCCAATAATATATCACAAGTTTTTGACATCCTTTGTATCAAGCCTTGGTATCTCCTTTACAGAACCCATACCATTCCTCTTGTGTGTCAGCTTTATTTGTCTCAACATTTGATTGCAAGCACTACTAGGCCATGCTCCCTTTCGAACCGCCTTAATCAAACCATTAATTGGAATTAAATGAAACTCTTTATGTTTCCTTCAATGTCATTTTTATACATATTGACCATGTTGACAGGAACACAGAACTTCATTTCCCCAAAATACAAATCAGTCTAAACATAAAACAGTAGGCCTATATCGCTTATTTGTGGATCCTGTTTGCATGGATTGCGTAAGTAACACAATAATGTCTGTGGATCCTGTTTGCGTAAGCAACACAATAATGTCGGTCATTTGTATTTCAGCATTGAAAACTAGTGGCGTAGATTTCTTTTTGACATTGGGGATATCAATCAATCTCAATCAATCTTTTATTTTTCATCAATCTCATAAAGCATACAATGTAACAACAGAGGTAAATTAAATTATTGCACATTAACAAGTATTGATGAAGGCAGGCACATCACAAGGCCAAGAGGCCTGAAAACGATGTACCACCTTATAACATATAATTATAATTGTACATTAAATAATCAAAACATTAATTATACACAAAAACATAAAAACACAAAAACATAAAAACATACAATGAAGTTGGAAAAATGGTGTTGGCACTTAAATAATAGTGCTTCAAATGTGGATTGCCCTAAATTAAGTATTCGTTTGGATTTGAAAAAAAACAGTGAAGATTTCACTAAAACATTTTCTGCAATACAAAGGTATCGCGGGCTAAACAAAAACCAAATGGCGCACCTCAGTGCAGATCACGGGCCGTTACAGGTTGCCACCCATGATTGTAAGGCCTTCCTTTTAAACGGTACCTTTTTATGATCCATAAGGTAGCAACATGATATTTCAGTTATCATATTTACAAATGCCATTCCCAATTAATATGTCAATTCTTCACGCAAGTGTAAACAGCGGATTTGTAAATTATATAGTAAAAAGCCAAAAAATGTGTTTCTATTAATTGTAGTGCGTGTGATTAATAAGTGACACGCATATGGGAGTGGAGGATGCATAGACAGATATGACGAAGTAAATTAATTTTTGGTAATTTAGAAAATGTACCATATTTTTTTGTATTTTACCATTTCGAAATACGCAATGACATGTAAATAACCATCTATAAACAGAGTTTTGGCGCCATTTTGGCATTTTTTGACATAATAAGCTTACTTGTAAATTTTTAGATTCCTTTATGTAAAACCGGATTCCACGACCCCGCTTTTTTATTTTAACATTTTGTTATCAGCACATAATGAAATATATATTGAGAAATTCTATGAACGAATTCTATCCATCTTCAACAATTCTCCTTAAATTAGCGTCATCGTTGAAGATGAGAATTCGTAGTTGTATAACCTTGCGGCTTTTGTATTTCCTATTTATCTCTTATGTTTCTGTACTTCTATACAATATTGTACTGTTATATTAAATTACATTTATTTCTATGAATTCTTGTTTGTATTGAATAAACAGTAATTTCCGCATTGTATTTTCTTTCTTACATTAACATTCTCATATAATTATTTTCATATTTTTATAGAAAGGGTCGTGGCTTTTTAAGCTCGTGGACAGTTTTTGCTTCGACTCGGAATTTATTCCATACTTATTATATTTTATTTTAATAAGTATTGTGTGTCATGTTAATTCGTATATTTTATTTATTTGATTAATTCCTCAGTTGAATTATTTTTTTAGTTTATTTACATTTGTGTCCTTATTTTTGTATATTTCCTATTATTTCTTGATCGTTATTAGATAAAGATTTTATACAATTTATGCCCTCTGCTCCAGATTGGTGCTTTGTTAAATTAATAAATATATTTAGACCCCAGAACGAAATTTGCCGCTTCTTGTACTGCATTTAAATCGACACAATGCAATTTATTAAGTTTCACAGCGTAATTTGATACAACAATATATATTTGTCCAAATTGGCTTTGAATAGACCAATTTAAAAATGAAAACGTTAATAACAATATTTCAATGTAAAGTTTTTGTAATAATAACGTGTAGAGAATAATCTGAAGTTTATGCTTGCTTTGTCAAAGTATTTATAAGGTAAAAATACATAGTTCCATTTTGATATTATGATCTGATTGTACAGAAAATCTGACCTGCATGTTTAAGCTATACTCTGATCGGCAGTTTAATGTTATAAAAATTGTATATACTCTTGAAACAAATTCATTAGGATCGTTCATGGTTCATTAAGTTAGAAAAGGTTCTTTTCCAGATCTGTTACTTACTCAGAAAATATTTCAATTCATATCAGGAATCTTAATTACTCTGTTGTGGTGTTTATATTATTTGAAATTAAGTGCAGTTCGGAGCACATTTCACGACACACTTGACACAGATAACTACAAAATTTACTATTGTTACAATACAGATCATAGTAAAAGGTTTAGTAGAGTTGAATCCTTGTTTTGTGAAAAGCAAGTAAATAACTTATGAGTTGCCTTATATTATCAGAAATTAAGTACAGTTCAGAGAACATCTTACGACGCAGGTAGCTACAAAATTAAATTATATATTTTACTACTGTTACACCACAGATAAAAGCTTTTAGAGTTAGATTCCTTCCTTAATAAAATGCAAGTAAAAATATGTTTAATTTTACTTTATATTCTCTTAAATTAAGTTCAGTTCAGAGCACACCTTACGACTCATCCCATGAAGCTTTAAAATTAAATATGATTTTACTATTGTTACCCTACAGATAAAACTTTTAGAGCTTCTTAAGTGAAAAACGCGCTGAACATCTCAAGTACGTGCGAAACCTTACGAATGATAATTCCAAACGTATCCGCATACATCTCACTTCCCTGATCTGACCTACTATCTGGTATCATGTTTATGAAAATCCTGTTTCGTGAGTGTATGTAAAAATAATTTCTTACAAAATGAAATTTTTTTATTTTCAAAGACTATAAGTTTAAATGAAGAACCTTTTAACAATAACAATTTAGGTGCATACAAATACGTATTATGTACTAATACTAAATTAGTTAAAACTCATATTGTTATCTTATATTACAACAATAAATTATTTCATGATTTATCTGGTATACATTACCTGTACTAAAACGCCTCAACAAAAGTTTGGAAAGTTTTTTCAAGCATATATATCTCGGATTATTTGTGACATGTTCATATCGTGTTGCATACCAATGGATAGCTACTCTGTTTCCTTTTACAATGACACTACATTTGAAACAATCACCATTTTCACTCCTGAGTACACGTCTTGTGAATGTAGTGGGGTCTCAAACCGAGTGTGCCAAATTGACCAGTATTCTGTGCGGCAAGCTGCAATCCCATATCTCCACAATCTGTGACCTAATGCAATCCTTCAAGATGACAATGCTCGCTCCTACAAGTCGCAGAATATGGGCGTAGAAAGAATGGAATAGCCTGCCATTAGCCCAGACCTCAACCCAATTGGACACTTGTGAGACCAGCTTGGTCGTGTGCTGTGCGTGCCAGAATGGCCAGAGTAGCCAATGCAACCACATTAAATGACCTGCGACGAATCCACAGCAACGTGTGACCAGGTTGGTGAGCAGCATGGGGAGAGGTGCCTGACATTCTGTTTGATACCCACTACATTCACAAGACATGTACTCAGCCGGGAAAAAGGTGATTGTGTCAAATGTGGTATCAGTGTAAAGGAAAATAACATAGCTATCCAGTGATATGAAACACGCTATGAACATGTCACAAATAATTTGAGATATAGATGCTTGAGAAACCTTTTCAAACTTTTGTTGAGGAGTTTAGTTCATCTCTCAAAATGCATGATATTGTACAGAAGTTTCCATCAAGCGCTCAGTATTGCATAAAATATCTTGACGCGAGGAGGGGGCGTAGCCAGCTTCAATATTTGCTCATGGTGGGCAAGATTATGTAAATTTACTCTAAGTAGGTTTTTCCTCCTCCAACGTCTCTTTCTCAATCTTTCTTTTTACCTCTTTTCTTCCCTTCTCTTTAATCCCTTTTACCTCCCCTTTCTTTGCTTTCCACAAACTAGACAAAACCCACGGGTTATAATCAGGGCATGATCCATGTTTTGGAACAAATTTTACGGCAAATGCTACTCAGTCTATTGGCCATTCTGGAGAGAAGCTCGAGGGGTACCCCTCCTCAAAGTAGAGACATTTTGCACAGATTTTAGATTTTATCACCATCGCCTGAAAATATCTCCTTTTTAGAGGAGGGGGTATAGGACACACCCCGAACTCCCTTGGATCCGCCCTTGCCTTTAAAAATCTCAAAGCCGGGTTGATACATGTAGAACCAAGTCGGTTACATTACCTTTCCGTGTTATGGATATAAAAAGAGTGGATGCTTTTGCCTTCTGGTTTGGACACGCGTACACTATTTTGTTTCAAACAATAATAGTGTTAAAATGCGCCAAATGGCTTTAATTGTGCCATCATTTTAACAAACATTTGCCAACTATGTCCAAATCAGACTCTGTGGACCAAGCGCTGATTCGTGGCCATATATTTACTCATTTGGTGATCCAAATGTAGTCACTCTCCGACTGGTCTAGAGAGGCCATGCCCCCCCCCCACCACACCACCACCACCACTGCTGACCCCCCCCCTCCCAACGCTTTGCTAACAGCCTTTGGGATGTCCGTCTGGAAGCTTTCCATTTGTCGGCGTGCAATCACTGCAATGATTTTCCAATAGCCATTGATGATTGCAAATTGCATACCCGGTGCCATCCCCCAAATCAGTGGTGGGCGTGTTAGTGTAGTGATCTTCTCACTCGCTTCTCACCACTGTGGCCGGGTTCAATCTCCCGCGGTGCCATTATGTGAGTTTGGTTGCCGATCCGTTCTTTAAAAAAAATTCTCATTTTTCTGTTAAATTATTTTCTAACAAGTCTAATCCGTGTATATAATAGTAAAATAGATTTTTTTTTATTTATTATTCCACCAGAATTTTGTGGATCAAGTTTCGAGTTAGACGTCGGTGAATCTGTCCGCATATACTCGCCGCAGTTTCCCTTCTACTACCCTGGCAATCAACATTGTGCTTGGTTCTTCTCTTCCCAAGATCCTGGAAGTTTCGCCATTCATTTCCCAACTTTTTACACGCAAAAAGACATCGACAATGTTACCATCGGTAGAGGAGCAGAGATTAGCGAAGAGAATGCCATAAGTAACATGTCATCCTTTGTGCCCGAGAAGGTTGTGATAGCTATAGAGGATCCACGGATTTGGATATATTTCCGACCTGATGCGATTCTGACAGGAATTGGTTTTGAGTTGGAAATTGAAAGGATACCAAATCATTGTAAGTGAAATGTTTCTCTATCATTTTGTATTCATCGTAATCATATTCAGCGTGGCACACTGCAAGGTATTTGCCTTTGGTGCGCGAGGTTCCGGGTTCAAAATATCCGCAGGACCGCCAAAAATCAAATTAACTTAACTTTGGGCTTCATAACTGCTAAATTGTTGGTCTAAAGTGTATAAAAGTTTACATATTTAGAATGGTAAAGATTTGATAAATCTAAATTTAGGCAAAAAATCTATAAAAAACCGGTATTTATCCCACATCCTTTTGATCAACTTTGAGAAATTGTCACCAAAAATGGTTGAAAATGCTATTAAATGTCATTAAAAAGTCCGTTTTTGCCCAAATTTAAACATTTTTGGTGAAGTTGATTAAAATTTTAAAATAAAATAAAAAAGTTATTTTTTTAATTAATAATTTGTTAATTATGTAGCCCGAAAAAAATTGCATTTGATATTTTCTCCAAAACTGAGCATTTTGCCCAAATTTGACCTCACAGATGGATTTATCAATGCCTTGCCATTCTTAATAATACTTTTATATACTTTAGCAGAGGCCCAAATGTTTCCGTAATTCAAGAGTTAAAAGCAACAAGGGAAGGGGTATGAACGTTTGGACAGTATTTATTGTGGGACATTAGAGCACATCAGACATATCGAATTGCATTCTGAATACGAAGAATGTCCTTCTGATATCAAATAATTTTGATTTTTTGAAATTCGCAATGTAATAAACATTTTATGGCAAATCATTAAAATTGATATTTTTGATATTTAACAGTACTCGAAGTAAACTTTATAAATCTGATGATTTATATTTGAAGTGTATGTAGGTGGCATGAAAAGCCGACGATCAATTGAAAATTTTGACTTTTCGTATTGAAGATATGGATTTTTTTCCCAAAACACCAAAAAAAATTAAGTCTTTTTGGAAAAAATCCATTTCTTCAATATGAAATGTCAAAATTTTCAATTGGTCGTCGGCTTTTCGTCCCAGCTACATACACTTTAAGACTATATCATTAAATTGATAAAATTTACCTCGAGGACTGTTATATCTCAAAAATGTGAAAAATATCAAATTTTAATAATTTGTCATAAAATTTATATTATATCGTGAATTTCATAAAATGAAAATTATTTGATATCAGAAAGACATTCTTCGTATTCAGAATGCAATTCGATAGGTCTGATGTGCTCTCATGTCCCACAAAAAATACTGTCTAAACGCTCAAAACGCTCATTCCAGTTCCCTTAACCTCTGGATATCATTTCAGTCAAGACTTTCTTTGCTTCGGAAGCATTGTCATATGATATGAATGGCGCATCATCATTGTATGAAATTAGATTTTAACCTCTTACCAGATAAAAAGGCTAATATTTATTTGGTTGTAAATCTAGGTCAGAACACAAAATATTTGGCAGAAAAAGACATATTGAGTATTCAAATAATTCCTTTCCTTTCAATACACAAGATTGCGCAAACCTACCTATGTAAAAATAAAACGAACGGTTGAAATTCTATCATAAGTATATCCTAACTTGGTCGGTTTTATTCCAACCCCGGGATTTTATCTTTAAAAGTCGACTTATTTCGTAAAACGTGGCCGCTTGCATGCAACTCTTTATCATGTTTATTGAAACAAACTCGTTATTACTGCGTTGCTACAATGTACCATTGTTATCATTATTGTTATCATTTAAATGCAAGAGAATTTCAATTTGATTAACAAACCTATAATTACACAAAAATAAACACAAACTAGGCCAAATTGCTCGAAGCAAGCTTCATTTTACCAATCACCATGTTGACCACGATTATTCATTTAAAAATTTTAGCTTCATTTGTAAGCCTGAAAGATACAATCGCAATCAATGATAATATACAAGGATATAATAAATCATATTTAATACATAAATGATGTTATTTAAAATAAACCAATCAAAATGAATGAAGAATGAAGTTCACGTTAGCAAAGTTTGAAAAATTCAAGGTGAGTAAACAAAGGGTAAATAACCATCTTTAAGTTTAAGTTGATATACTCATCAGTAACCTTGTGTAAAAAGATTAAACCTATTATAACTAGTAGTAGCACTTACTCACTTTATAGCGATACACAATTTCAATGTCTACAACACACAAATGATTCTCTAATGTTTCAGTGGAAGCGGATTTTCTACGTGCTTTCAAATTATGTAAATTAAACCTTTAGTTTTGATTTTTACCCCTATTCATGTTGTACCACTTTTGCCTAGTTTTAATCTTTCTGTTTTGTTTCTTCACAGTACCATGTGACGGAGACGACATATTATGCAACACTGGTGACGCCTGTACAGGGCGCATTCTTCTCTGCAGTGATTATCCAGATTGCCTTGAAATGATAAATACATGCGGTAAAAACAAGATTTGAAAACTCTTTTCCATGATAGTTACCAGGGTCCAGTCATGGGCCATGGCTATACCGTTTTTCACCCCGATGTGGCAGTGACGTCAGTGCGAATATCATTGGGCGCAGCTTCAAATCGCTAGCGTACACGCAGACACGCTTAATGGCGCCGCATAGGTGCGCGCGCGAAATAGCTTTCTTGATGCGTCGACGTCACTGCCACATCAAGGCGAAAAATGGTATAACGACGCAGCGATAAAGTTGCCTTCAAGTCAACTGCTTGCGACTTGGCGCTACCATCGATCAGATATCGGCATCAGTTATCGATAAGAAATCGCTTTTCTGAGAAGTAATGGACGTTCCGTCACCAAAAAAAAATGCGCTACGCTCCTAGCGACTGTATTGTATGATATGCCATTCTATTATTGTACAGCTTCATATTCCATGTTGTTATTGGTTTAAATGATAATTGTAATTATTATTCATTTTTGTACAGCCTTGTGCACTGATATTGATTATAAATGTAGCTATGGAAGAGGATGCGTCAACAAGCAGTCTGTATGTGATAGTACACGAGACTGCGCAGATGGCTCTGATGAATGGCAATGCTGTAAGTCTAACACGTACACACTCCGCCCCATCCACATAATATTCAAACACGCGTGCATATAAAAACACCCCACATTAAAACACATCATACTTTTTCACACACCCTTTGGATATATACCCCGGCACAGTTGTTTGATGTGATCATTTATTATTTTTTCTAACAAAAAACATATATAATTTTCAATTCTAGACCAGGACAATAGCAACAGCTACCAAACACTAAATGCATATTATTTTAAAGCTATTTTTAAGATATAATTTATTTTTATATTACATTATTCACCTTTTTCTGTTTTTTTGTGGTGATTTTTATTCATTTGAGTGCAAATTGAGGGCGCTATTTACATATATTTTAATTTTAAATTAGCCAAATAATCTGAATACTTACATATATTTCATGATAAAAAGGTTTTTGAAAATATCTTTGTTATTTGTTAGTCTTTGATGTTCTAATACCAATATACATTATAAGATAAATAGCGCCATCGTTGTTCCACTTTCAAATGACACATTTTACATTTTTACATTACATCAAAAAACCTTGCCCCACATACACCTCACACTTACCTAAGTACACTACAAACACAGTAAAAGTGCACATTATCATCTGAGTACTGTACTCAATACTCATAAGACTCTTAAGAAATGGTTCTTCTTTTCTGTCCTTACCAAGATGACTGTGGTTCTATCATCACCAACCTGACATATAATGGCCCAGTGTATCTCTCCTCACCAAGCTATCCCGCAAAATATCCACCAAATGTTGATTGTACATGGACATTTGTAGAAGACACACCAGGGACATTTGTGATAACCATGCTTGACCTGCAAACAGAATCATGGGACTTTCTAATGATTGGAAAAGGTTACAATATCAGCATTGATGATTTTCAACTTCGTCTATTTTTGTGGCATTTTCCAAGGACTATTATCGTAGACGAAATGGTTATGTGGGTTTGGTTTCTTAGTAATCATGCCGTGCAGTATCGAGGCTTTGTTCTTGAAGTAGAACGAAGAAATACAACAGGTATAGTAAACTTGATAACAGAGGGCTCAAAATGAAGCCCTGTGGAACACCAGATGTATCTATAAAATCGAAACAATTGATATGGTACATTCAAATACAATCCTACAGAGAAATAAATTAATTACTCAAGCGTATCCTGTCATGTGCACAATTTAGAGAGAAAAGTTTATTTTAGAGTTCACGGTCATTATTTAATTGCAAACTCTGAAAAGAGTGTGAATGAACTAAAACCATTTTCTTTTATTAACCAACGGTAAACTTTGTAAATGCTGCTAGTTTATAATTAGGAAATTTCTTGCTCAAATTGGATGAACTCTAATTTAAATGTGCGTAATTATTTCTCTGTGGCCACCCTTGCGCAGGAATTCTGGTACTTTAACTATTTCCCTGCTGAAAAACATCCGGGTATTATTCGTACGCACCGCATACTGACCATTAGTAACGCAATGTTCGAGCGGAGTGTATTATTTGAAGACATTATTAACTTTAATCTGTACATTGTTGTGTTTAAGCCACGTGTGGAGAAGGCGAATTTCAATGTCATGAAGGATACGGATGTATGGATCCAAACCACGTGTGTAATGGGAAACCACAGTGTTTGGATGGTTCAGACGAACCAAATTGTGGTAAGTATGCTGCTACAATAGTCATCCTTGAGTAAATCTTAATGCCAAAAGTCCAGTTGGCTGATTGATCCAGACATGTCCTGCCTGGCTTCATTTGACTACTCAAATGACTCTACTCGTTTGCTGTTCGATACTTCAAAAATACTAGATCTAGCCAACGTTAAAGAATTTACATTTTTGTCCATAAATGTCCATGAATGTCCAGAATGCAAATTAACTCCAATCGTACTACCTGCTAATTGGTTACAAGAAAACTAATACGGTTTATTGAACCAATCAGCAACATGGTAAGAATGGGGTGGATGATTGAGCTTAGAAGGTGTATTTTAATTGGTCCTGCAGATGAAAACATTGCGTAATTAACCAATCAGAAACGCTGTAAGAAAGGTATTAATTCTCACAGACTTACGGCCAATAATGCTGCCCATCAAATGTCTTGATCTGTCTACAAATGTCTTGTTCATTAACCACTACTTCATATAGTTTAGCTGTCCATGCAGGTGAGTGCCAAATATGGAAAAATCATTATATTGCCTGACTGTACCTAGAATCCACAAGATCAGCTGAGGTAGTTGCAGGTATGAGGTATCAACTACATGCGCTCTATCCTTTACTGTGGGAGATTGATTGGTCTAATGTCAAATGAAACGATTAGAATTCTAAAGCATTATCCAAATCGAAGATCTTTTGGTGTGTAGAGTTTCCCATTAGATTTACCATTTACCATTACCATTTACCACATGCTGATGTACTACCATGGTCGAAGTACTTTTACTTTAAATATGCGGCGCGGCGTTGTTCTGGAACTGGTTAGCTACAAATTGCATTGATATAAAATAAACATATTACTGATCTTTAAAGGATGATATTAATATTTCTCTTCATTTGATTCCCAGTGTTCTGCAGTAATATCACAGTGAATTTAACCCGATATGACGCAATACGAGTAGCATCGGCATTACATCCACGAGATTACCCTAATAACCTCAACTGCATCACGTACATCAACGTGGAAGATCCCAATGGATATGTCGTTATAACATTTGTGACAGTCAACCTTCAACCATTTGATGACTATCTTGACATCGGTATTGGGAATAACATCACGGCTGAGTCTACCAAGTTTAGTCTCACTGGTGTAGGTGGGCCTCGCATGGCTACATTCCACGAACCGGAAGTATGGGTGAGATTTCGTTCTGGTCCTGGATCTCAGGCAGATCTTTGGAATGGCTGTGAAGTGAGTGTACATTGGTCACCTACATATGGTAAGTCTGCAGACAATGTTTGGGAGGATTTCAAGATATAGTTATTTTTTTCGAGAGAACAGAATGTGACACTGTCTGTCTGTAGCTCGTACCGTCACTCACCGGATTTTTTTTTCTTATTTTTTTTTTAATTCTTTAACTTTGGACACTCACTCAGTTGAAAACACGATTAATCCTCTGTTAGTGTCTCACCGATATTGAGCAAATTTGACTGCTATTCAACTTGAAATACGAAGATAGTGTGAACATATTATAAAATCATAAATTTTCGTAAAAGCTATGCTTAACTGTTTCATTTTGTCAACGTTTAGATCATTTCTGTTTCAGTTTGTCAAAAATTTCAAGGGTCAACCCGAGTGATTCATTGAAACCACATTCAGTCCAAGAAAGTGCTAAATATGGGACATTGGTATTGTGTGGTAATACCCTCCTATGGCTGTACTGAGTTAACCTCATTATTATGATTATCTCCCCCATTGCTGGATTAGGAAATCTACGTGCTTAAGTCGGCCAAGATTTGTTCATGTAACTATATGGGCCCTATCCTTTACTGTGATAGATAACTTTCTGGTTTCTGGTTTCATTTCAAAACGAAACTACTAATATTCTAAAACTTTATCCAAATCGAAGAGGCGAACCAACTGAAGTCATTTATGTGGATCCAAATTATATTGGCCGTGCTTTCACGTTCCCATTAGATGATCAATTAATTCCGCGGTGTACGGCCAAGGTCAAAGGTCTTATTTTCCATTACGGCCAAGGTCAAAGGTCTTATTTTCCATATTTGGCATTGTTTTGGGACTGATCGATATTGCCAAAATGGTGCATGATTTGATCAAATATCTTTACTAATGTCGTCACATATCTTACAGTCGCGTGTCAACCCGGTGAGTTCCAATGTGATTCAGGATTTGGATGTATCGCAGAGGAGCAGGTCTGTGACAGCTTGGAACAGTGTATTGATGGGTCAGATGAAGATGGATGCGGTGAGTTGGGGTTTTTTTTTCAATTAAATTGTATTTTGCTTAAACAATTTGGTGCAATATGCTGATAGCCTAAGAAACTAAATCTCCAGAATTCTCATCACCAGAATTCACTGCATTCGATTTGAGCCGTAAAGAATTATGAGACGTGAGAAAGACGCCGCAATAAGCATCCGGCAGATTGAAATTGAAAACTGTGTAGATATATGATCATTTTGATATAGATGGTATTCCATAAAGCCAGTGTTCATCTCAGTACATTTAACATTTTCTTACCTTGAGGTATACCACTCATTCTCGCTCTCATTTCCATATGATTTCAGAATTATGTGGTCCAAGAGATAACCTGCTTCTTCCAAAGCAACAACTCAGCGTCAAATCACCCTTCCATCCTCGTCAATTTCCAACCACACAGAAATGTACCTGGCAAGTTGACACAGAAATCCGCGGTAATGTTCTGGTAAAATTCCTCGATTTGGATACCGGGCCCGGTCACGATAAACTCTACATAGGACGAATTAACGCGACTATTGTATTCGGTAGTGACAGGACCTGGGAAGGACCTGATCTGTTGTTTTTTACTGGAAAGTACTTTCCAGCATCTGTTGTTATACCAGAAAAACAGATAATTATCTACTGGGATGCATCTATTTGGACTGCCGGAGGAAGAGGCTTTTCTTTAGAGCTGACGGCAGGAGCCTCAAACGGTATTCAAACTTTCTGTTTTATTTTTGTTACTCTTGTGTTGCTTTTTTCAACTTCTAGAAGCTTCTTCTGCTAGTTTAGTGTCACTGTTACTGACGGTCGACCGCGGATCAAGTTATAATTTCATCCATAGCATGTTTAGGTATGAGAGCAGAAACCGGACTTCGTAACTTTAACGGGACCTCCCCAATCTGGCCGCACTCAAATCGATATAGTTTAGATATTTACAAAATAGTTTATACAGTGTTTACTCAAGTGGAATTGACCCGGGGAATTGATATCTGCATTCCATCACTAATTGGTCCACTATGGCCGCAGTTGTCAATACAGGGTGTAACAATAAAATCTGTACAATTTTTGTGGTTTGATATTTATATGTCTATCAAGATAATTTCTTTTGCCACCAGCTAAGCTTTGTTTCAGTAAAATCGACGGTATAAAAGTGAAGATATGGCCAATTATGTAACCTAGTCTTAAAACCGCTTGGGCCACTTTTGTCTAAACTGTTACAAAAGTGACTGAATAGAGTTGGAACCATGGACGATGCTCTTATGATAGGTAGTTTTAAACAATGGGGTATTCGAAGTGGTAGAAATGATTACATAATAGAATATCTCCTTGAGTTTTTGAAAGTCACAACTAATCACTGACATAACAACCTCATTTACTAGAAATCGTGGCTGCAGCTCAACAACTTCAACCCCAATTCACGTTGGAAGAGCGTACTTTTATGGTTGTGACATTCGGTAACACATGCAGTCAAGCAGAAACCATAAGATTGTTTATAGCTCATTTTCCAAACTCATGTCTCCCATCAAGGCATACAATTATATATAACTATGAGAAGTATGTGGAATTTGTTAACAGAAATGCTGGTAATAGTGGTCGCCCCAGAACAGCTAGAAGCCAAGCAGAACTTAATTTCAAAATCCTATTGTTTTGTACTTATGGATGCAAAAACTGTTCTCAGTTTTATCAACAATATCTCAGGGATATGAGAAATTACTTTATTTATAAGATAATTTGAAAGAAATTTCATGACTTCATTTATAGATTTTAAAGAAATATCATATTATCACTAAGTTCATGTTATGAAGAAACACGACTTATAATTCTTTTGTGTCAGTTCTTTGATGTTTAATGCACGATAAGCATATCTACGCGGTACAAACTTGATGTGCGCAAACATGGCAAAAGTAGCCCAACACGTTTTCTTGACGTTTTAATTAATCGGACATAACTTTTGAACCCAAGCTAGTAAAGAAACCAACTAAACGTCTTCTTTTAGCCAGGATATTACTGATTGTATCGCATATAACATTTGTGCCATAACTCTTTTAGTTTTTTCCTGAGAAGTCAAAATGCAATTGTATAAATTTATTGTTACACCCTGTATATGAGTATTACTCAGCTATGATGAGTACTAAGAACCGCTGCGGCCAGAGTAGGCCAAGTTATCAATCTACTTGAGTAAATATTATTTAATTTGTTTTTATACTTACCAGATTTGAGTTGGACCAGATTGGGAGGCCCCAGTACAGGCCGGTTTGTGTATCAAGTCATACAGCAAAAACTTCCTCTCAAATCCCGTAGATTTTATTCCATGTCTCCAACGCCTAAGGGATTTGACTTAGGTATTTCCCTTGCGCATAAGGGATTTGTTTGGATGCTTCGCCTTAGAAACAAAGACTAAAGACTAAACCCAACATTCAAAGCTGCCTAAATATATTGGGGGTTTTTTTTGGGGGGGGCAATAGTGTTGACTGATATTTGACGTATTTTTATGTATTATTTATGTAGCATTTTTTATAGCGATTTTGAGGTATATGTGATATTTTTGAAGTATTTGAAGTGTATGTACATTATACCATGGTGACCCGCGATATAGTTAAATGCACTGACTTGTAATGGGTGTAGTTGTAGTATGACCATCATTATAACCTGTGGCTAAACTAACCACGGCAACACAGGTCACTCATATATATAACTGAATTGAAATTTACCAATTAATTAAAGACTGAAATTGATTGTCATTTGATAGATTCCTGTCTCTTGGGGGAATTTCAATGCCCTGTCGCTGTAGGCACTATGTGTTTGCATGCACATCAGAAATGTGATGGAAGAACACTCTGCCCAGGGGATCTTGATGAACTCGACTGCGGTGAGATGGATTGAAAGATATTGTAAACCTTTGCGTAAATTTACTTACTTTTTGTTTATCATTCGTTAGTCATGCGCGGGGGCACTCGGTTAAATTGGCGTACACACGCGTGACCAAAAAAACCCACTTGTTTCTTCTGAAAGAACACGTAACGCGCGTTCCGCGTTTTGAAGTCTTCAAACATTAAACTGTTTTAGGGGGTCATATGTTGGCTCTAAAGTTGTTTAGGTGCTCAAATTGGCAAAAATCATTGTTTTGACTGTGTATCAGTCCTATATTTTTACGCCCTGTTTCTAATGTTTCCAAAACAACAGGTGCATGTGGGGCTAAGAATGTGTTTCTGGGACAAGTTGGTACCTTAACCAATATGACATCACCATATTACCCATACAACTATCCATCAAATTTAGACTGCACTTGGGTGGTAGTAGCCGCGGAATCTCTCTTGGTGGTAGCACACATCAAAATGCTACAACTGGAGACGGGTTTTGATTTTGTCACATTCGGAAATGGCGGGGAATCGGGCGTGGCTACAATTGGTAGTCTTACTGGTAGTACAAAATTGCGGACAATTACGTCATCGGAATCGTTAATGTGGATATCGATGTCGACTGATGACACGGGAAATATGGATGGATTTCAGTTCGAGCTGGAGGAGATTGCATCAACCGCCATTCTTGGTAAGTTGTTCATTCTATTTTATGTCGGTCCGTTTTGTATGTTGGCTGTGATAATTAAAGAATAAAGGTATTGTTTTAGCCGCTGGAGTGCATCTTTCGTCTCATATAACACGGGTGACATCGTTATTTTTTCGCCGAGTTGTTTTACGCCAAAACGTGGCTGATTAACTTGCATAATGCGCGTGCGTAATTTACATATTTAGCCTCGCTTTTACTTTTCCGCTTCGCTAACTCCGGCCTAATTAGAGTTAGCAGAGCCAAACGACGGCAACGAAGTGGTCAATTACGTGTGCTTACGAATAAGTGGATAAGCGTGCTTTCTTATTGCTGTTGTAGCTCACAAAATGTAGCACTGTCTTGTAACTCGAATAACTTTGGACCATTTGTGCATTAAGTCATTTACTGTATTCCCCAAGGGATTATAAGGTGGAAGTCTTTTCATTTACTGTATTCCTAGTCTAGGGATATTATAAAATTCGTTTACTGAATCTACCAGGGTATTATACGATAAGATTTTTATTATGTTGTGTAATCAAACTTTCTGTCTGTGTCTATATCACGGTTGTTTGATGTTGTCATTTATTAATTTTTCTAACGAAAAATTATTCATTGTACATTTGTGTGCAAATTGAGGGCGCTATTTACATATATTTTAAATTTAAATTAACCAAATAATATGAAATATTCCTTTTTTTTTAATTTCCTCCACATTCAATAGTCTTTTTTCTGATGTTCTAATACCATTATACAAGTGTTTACCCCACCCCTGGTAAAGATGCTAACAAGATTTAAGATAAATAGCGCCATCATTGTTAACCTTTAGTTTAAAATGGCACATTTTTATGCCATCAAACAACCGTGATATTTTGTATTCTCTTCACTACCTCTTTCTCCCTTCGCTCGCTTTGCCAATATCTCTCTCCATTCCCACTTTCCATATTCTGCATTATCTCTTCTTTGGTATTTCTCCCAATTCCGTGTTCTCACGTTTAAAACTAATTGTTATTCATTGTCATTAAAATCATTTTTATTCTATACAAGTAATGTGTCGTTTCGTTTACATCTTAGATGTATGTGAGTTTGGTGATTTTGAGTGTGGTGCAGGATATTGTCTCAAATTCGAAGCAAAATGTGATGGTTTCATTGACTGCTTGATTAACAAGGGCGACGAAAATAGGTGTGGTACGTACTAAGATCTATGCATTATTACCGTAAAAACTCGATAATTAGCATATGTGCTTACTATCGAGCGCTTTTAAAACATACAAACATGTAGTGCACCATTCACAAAAGTGTTGAGGGTTTTGAGCAAATCAACGATACACATAATTATATATGAACATGTAAACCTGCAAATGTGTGTCTCAAACCAATTAGCTCAGTTGGTAAAGCGCCGGACTTTGGTATATTTTCATGTTTTCAAAAGCGCTCGATGGTAAGCACATATGCTAACTATCGTGTTAATACGGTATTACTACAATTACTAAATATAAATACGTATATGCATGTGATATAACGATGAAACATTGTCACTAACTTACATAAAGTATTATTTTAATAACATATTTATATGTGTAACGCTTTTTCATTTCGCACTTTTTGTAGCCTATATTACATGCCCTGGGTCGTATCTGTGTGATAAAAAACCGGGCGAAAATTCTACAATGTGTATACGTATGGAGGAAGTATGTGACGGAGACTTCGATTGTCCAGTTGGTGACGATGAAATATTATGTGGTAGGCTGTTGTTTTTTCTTTATATTTTATCAATTATACCTAATTGAATTCTGAAGAACCAGCGGAGCACTTAAGGAATTGCATAATTTTCATTTCATGGAATCTCATAATCATATAAAAGACTATACATTACTTTGCACAATGGTAATGTATATTCCTTGTGCAGACTATAGAGTACCGGTACAAATAAGATTTTTGCGATGTTAAGGGCTCGGTCACCCACCTTTCCATCAGACACACCAACTTGTATTCTGAATACGACGAGAATCCTACTAATATCAAATAATTGATTTTTATGACAAATTATTAAAAATTGACATTTAGCAGTCCTCGAAGTACACTTTATAAATCTAATGATATGTATTTAAAGTGTATGTAGCTGGGATGCAAAGCCGACCATCATGAACATTTTGACCGTTCGTATACATGAAGTTTCCAAAAAGATCTAAAATCAGAAGGACATTCCGCGTGTTCTGATGTACTCTCAGGTCCGAAAAAATACTGTGCAGAGGTGGCTGACCGTGCCCTTAACAAGAACATTTATAGAAATGCTTTAAAAGGACAGCAATTGTCGAAGATAAAAACTTATTGTAAAAATTGTTTGTCTTTCAGATAAGAAGAAATGTCCACCTGAATGCAAATGTAAATACAAAGGCTATACACTCGTTGTTGATTGTACTAATGGGTGGAACCCATTAACGCTAACTGAGATTGCCAGGACGTCAAATTCATTGTAAGAATAAATAACGGTATATTATTTGATCCTTGAACTTGTACGGTCACAAAGTTGGAGAGTAGAGCTTGGAACTGGCAGCATACATGAATATGAATTCGCCGCAGAAATAGTAATGAAACAGGATTAATTACCATAGCAATGGATTTATACTAGTAGCTACTAGTTTTGAATGTATTGTCCCGATTGACTACAATACCGCTCTTTTCAAAGACACTAATCTTACAGGTGCGAGTGATCAGCATGATGTGAAAATTCTAAAGAATTACGATCCAGGTCTTTATCCCTGTTCTCTTTGACAATCTATGTGCAATACAGAGGAACGGCGTAACGTCTAGTGCAGGGCAATAAATTCAAAAATAGTGTAAAACCATGCTATGGTCCTACTTCATCACTACTTTTACGGAGAATTGAACTAGTCACCTAACATTGTAGTTACGTAATTCTTCCTTTTATGTCTGTTGCCAGTTCGAGGCTCTACCCAATATGGAGGAACCAAGAGGTGAAAATTATTATAATCTATTCCGACGGAAATGTTTTATTTGGTCTATTCATCAAATTGATCATTTTAGAAGCAAGCAGATAGGTTAGACCGTACGTTTATGCAGAAATACACCGATATGAGCTTATTATGTCCTACAATATCCTGTGAATACAACAAAGACTGAAGTGCTTATATATAATTGGGACAAAATATGAGATTTTATGTTTGGCTTCGAGATCCGGAGGTGAATTTGACAAATGTCAGATATAATATCGAGGCTCAGTACAACACTGCTTCATCTCCAATAGCTCCCCTGAGTAATATCAGTCATCAGCATGATTGCATTTATACACAACATTGCCCAGGGCAGCTAATGCAGAAGAGGTAGTGTTGGCCTGATGTGAGCTATATGAGCTACAACTGTGCACCCTGTTCAGTTCAGTTCAGTTTTATTTTATCAAATTCCAACCATATATCATACAATACCTTTTCATATTGCCTCAATAATAATGGCTTAGGATACATAGAAACCTTCTTAAAATTTAACACTAACCTTTTACATCAATTTGTAAAAACATAAAGCAATATCATATTTTCAGAAATATGTATGTAAATATCACTTTTCTTTTCAAGGACACTGTCACACGGCATGATTGGAGTGTTACAGCCTGGTTTATTTAAAGGATACTCATATCTAACATCACTGTGAGTAAAAGTATATAATATTTCCTCTATATATTACTTTTATTGATTTATGTATAATTATAGTGAAATCATACAAACAAAGTAACATAACCCTCGTCCTATAGAGCTACGTTTTGTAACACGAACTATGATTTATTTATATTCAACATCATTATGTTATATTTGGCACCAATGTATAGCTAAGCTATGGGTCTTTTCTATCCTGTGATACCAAAATAAATACAAACATACCCCATAAAAGATCGCTATAACGTCAAAAAGTGAGCGCACCCTCACAATACTGGGGAATTCAAAAATATATACACAATAATTATGTACAAAAGCATAGTCAAAATCGATTATCGGCTATAAATCCCACAAACATGCACTTTTCACGGGATTTTCTGCTATTTATATGAAAGAAAATGTGCATGAATCATGTTCATACCCCAGAATAATTTCACATGAGTAAGCAAAATACCCAGGGGCAAAATATCGTGCATTTTACGGTAGAAACCTTAAGTGGACCTCACCTCCCCTAACGGTTGACTTTGATTGGCTGTTATAAAGTCCCCGGTTAAGTCGCCTCAAAGAGCGCAAATGATGGATCTACAATTAGCTTGAGTCGTTTGGGTGTAAACGCAAGCGTTTTAGTATACCACATGAACAACCTTGGGGTTGGTACAACACATTCGTCGTAGGACGTAAGAGGATTAAGGTGACAACCTGAACTGTTCCAGTCCTTCATTATGGAAAGATTGAAAGAGTACCAAATTGAGAAGCAAATTTCTGTGTACATCACTCTACTATAAAAGAGTTAAAATTGTTGCATTTCCATTAACACGGTTCATTCACTTTCATTGAACAATCGTGGTTCCAAATTTAATCTCAAGTTGTAGAATATGAGTTTTAGTACCCAAAACATTAAAAGGTCATTCTGTGAATGTACAAAGATATTGGGGTTAAACAACTGTGTCCTGACAGATGAGCATATTTTGTTTGGTATCCTAGGGTCAGTTTCCTTGTCGTCTGCTATTTTCTGCAAATGTTATTATATCTAAATAAATTAATAATTATCGATATTCACTCTACGCTATGTAGTCATAATTATTATCAGCAACATTAATTCGAAAATGAACGAAGAATTGTTGCTTTTGTTCGTTGCACCGACAAAAAACACGCACCGTCTTTTAGTGCGTTGTGATTTAATTCACGCAGTTTTCATGTTTTAGCATACGGCCTGCATTATAATATCGATTCTCAGGTGTATATTATAGATGTGATAAAATCAAATTATTTTCACTGTATATTTCTTTCAGGTCATTGGAAGCCAATAGTATCAACCGATTAGAAAAAGGGGCGTTTGCTGGGCTGATAAATGTTACATGGCTGTAAGTTAATGTGTGGTTTGCTTCTTTGCTTTGAAATGCGCGATTTAAGTATCGATTCCGGTGCTAATGTCACAAATTGACCTTTAGAGCTCTTCTGGAAGTTTAAATAAAACAAATGACATACACAAACAAACAAACAAACAAACAAACAAACAAACACAAGTAAATAATCGTTGTCTTTCTGCTAGTGTATTATAGGATTTCACTGAAACTGGTAAACGTAGCGAAAATGGATGTTACAGTAAATCGCTCAAGGAATATAATTATAATATCATTTACATTGCCAGTATTTTCCAGGACACCTGTTCTCATCCAGGCTAACTAAATCTGGCAGCATAATTCTCCCTGCTTGGTTGCACTAAAACCAGCAGTTGTCATTGATATTGCTAGGACACAGTTACTTAGGCAACTGCTGTTGCAAGTGCAACCAAGCAAGGAGAATCAGATTGCCAAATTTAGTTTGCCTGAGGATTATAATAGGTGTTCTTGTTGGCAATGTAAATGATTATATTTTCTTGGTGATTTGTGCATGTTTCAGTTTCAAATTCTATAGATAGGCCTTTGTCTAGCTGTTGGAACGTATTTTAAACAGTTATGTGAAGGACTGCGGCTAATGACACCAAACGGTGATTGCGTCTACATGTATTATACATTAAATTTACTAATGTATTTAAGCGGCATTTCATTTAGTTATAACAAAATAATTCTATATCTCTTTTTTTTTCCTTCTTCAAGAGACTTGTCCAGTAATAATTTTTCGGTACTTGTCAGCAACGTCTTCGAAGAACTGGAAAAACTTCAAGAACTGTAAGTCAGTCATTTGAGTCGACAGTTATCAAAATTATATAATATTATTATATAATAAGGTTATAGAGTTATAATAAACTAATATCTTTTTTTATATTATTGCTTGAAACCAAATTTCCTTCCTTTTAACAGGTATTTGTGGGGCGTCCCGTTGCGGGCGATTTCAGAGGACGCATTTTATGGACTGGTACAATTGACGACATTGTAAGTTCAAATTTCCATTAAATTATCAGCATGATGAATGTATGAGTCTGTCTGTCTTCTTACATCTGTAGAGGATTTTTAGAAGTTTTGAATGTTTCTTCACTATCTTTGTAGGCACAAATTTTAACTGTAGTTAAATTACTATAATGGCATACACCGCTACCATGGATACGCGACAATTATATCAAATTCAAATAGATGCGTCAAAGAGTGAAAGAACTTGCAGAATTAGTGATTACAAGTTATTACATTGAGAAAATAAGTTAAAAGGAAGAAATGTCTGTTCAGAATAGTGGTCACCACCCAAAGTATAGTAAAACATAATCATAAAACCTAACCCTAAACCTAAAACCAAAACCTCATCCGAATGTCGAACTGGTGACAGTTATTGCAAAGCTTTGTAAATACCCATAATGTTATTATCCTCAGAGTGATCATCAACCAGGCCGAATCAGACGCGGATCGTGTAGCAGTTGACGAAAAGGGATTCAGAGGATTGGATAGTCTCAGTACATTGTAAGTCATTTTGTTTGTTTGGGGTGATAGTTAACATTTTAATCAGGGAAGGAACGTAAGTATGCTTTATGGTGTGACAGCATCATATCATTCAAGTTGACGTTGGAGTTTCTATGAAGATCATGTCACTGGAAAGCGTACATCAGTGTGTAGCGTTAACATTTGCAAAATATTTTTAGCGAAAACCTGGCCCTGTGAAGCGTATGTACATTAGTGCCAAGTTTATAGCAAAATATGTTTCCATGAAGACCCTCGCCCTCGAAGGCGTACATTTATGCACAATAAGTGCCAAGTTTTAGTGTTAATATTTGCAGCAAAGTATATGTCCAGGATGACACTGCAATGACTCTGAAAAGGCTACATTAGTGCCAAGTTTGCGGTGTTAACATTTGCAAAATATTTTTCCTTGTAGACATTGGTTTTGGAAAGCGTACATTAGTGCCAAGTTTGCAGTGTTAATAATTCGAGTAATTTCCTTGAAGACGGTGTTGACATTTGACAAATATTTTTGCATGAAGACCCTGGCCCTGAAAAGCGTACATTAGTGCCAAGTTTGCGGTGTTAACATTTGACAAATATTTTTCCATGGAGATCCTGGCCCTTGAAAGTGTACATTAGTGCCAAGTTTGTGGTATTAATATTAGCAAATGTGTTTTCATAGAGACCCTGTCCCTGGAAAGCGTAGGCCTACATTAGGGTCAAGTTTGTAGCGTTAATATTTGCAGCAAAGTATTTTTCCGTGATGACCCCGGCCCTGAAAAGTATAAACTAGTGCCAGGTTTTCAGTGTTAACATTTGAAAAATATTTTTCCATGGAGACCCTGGCCCTCGAAAGTATACATTACTGCCAAGTTTGTACTCTCTAAATGTAAAAGAGTGAAAAACTCACTCCCCAAAAGAGTGATTCACTTATAAAACCACTCAAACCACTAATAGTGCACAATTAGTGCCAAGTTTGAACGTTAATATTTGCAGCAAAGTATTTTTCCATAATGACGCTGTCAATGGAAAGTGTACATTAGTGCAACGTTTGTGGTGTTAACATTTGGCACGATATTTTGGCACGAAGACTCTGACCCTGGAAACCGTACATTAGTACCAAGTTTGTAGCGTTAACATTTGCAAAATATTTTGGCAAGAAGATCCTGATCCTGGAAAGTTTGTAGCGTTAACATTTGCAAAATATTTTTCCATGTAGCCTTGGCCCTTGAAAGCGTACATTAGTTTCAAGCTTGCAGCGTAAATATTCGCAAAGTATTTTCCATGGAGACTCTTCCAGAAAAGTTTACATTAGTGCAAAGTTTGCGGTGTTAACATTTGCAAAATATTTTTCCAATGAGACCCTGGCCCTGGAAAGGGTACATTAGTACCAAGTTTGCAGCGATAACATTGGTAATATATTTTGTCCATGGAGACTCTGGCTCTATTAAAAGTACATTAATGCTAAGGGTGCAGAGTTAACATTTGCAAATATTTATCCATGGAAACATATTGCATATATTTTAACATTTCCGTACTATTCTCTTATGCTTTTTAAGAACGTTTATTTCAAGGGTGGCCCATAAATGGTTGAAAAAAATGCTTGCCCTTCACCCTTTTGGCTTCCCAATACCTATTTTACCCTACCAAAAGGCTCATAAATATTGCATAGCTCCTAATCAATCATGTAATTTATAAGAACAACTTCTTAAGTAAGACAACCATTTCCCGGAACCATTTCTACAAAATTGTGTATCCATTACACTTTTACCTGAACACGTCACTGGTTGGTTGCTCAAATCAATCAATCAAACAATCAATCAATTAATTCCATGTCACGTTTCGTATTTTTGCAGCTACGTCGATGACCATGTCTTATGTTGTCACATCTCTGATCTGGATAACTGTGTTACCCTTGAACCTCAACCTCCACTCTTCATGTGTGGTAGCTTGATGCAAAACCTGGTCCTTCGGGTCTCTATGTGGATTCTAGGGATAAGCGCTCTCGTAGGCAATGTTTACGTCGTCGTTGTCCGAATCCAGGAGAAAACGCGGAGTCCTATCCAATACAAACAATCCTTCCTGGTCGGCAATCTTGCTGTATCTGATTGCCTTATGGGAGTCTACATGGTTATCCTCGCATCTGTGGATCTTTATTACGGAAACGAATATTTCGTCTATTCAGAACAATGGCGGTCTAGTAAGCTTTGCAAACTAGCAAGTTTCCTCTCCTTAGTGTCAAGCGAAGGATCCATATTTTTCATCACTGTGATCAGTTTTGACAGATTTATGTGCGTCGTTTTTCCATTCAGTAAAATTAAACTAGAACCAACATCTACTAAAGTCGCAGCAGTGATCGTTTGGGCGTTTGCGCTGGCATTGGCAATTGCACCAACAGTTTTAGCGGGACCGGATTCAGATTTCTACGATTTATCCGATGTGTGCATTGGGTTACCACTCATTACCCGTCCTGCAGAATACAGTATCCAATCAAATGCATTAGGTTCTGGTGATGCGGACCGTTCGTTTGATCTTCCTGTTCCACAAGAATTCAAACCAGCTTGGTATTTTTCAATCGCCATATTTCTAGCACTCAATCTTGTCTTATTCGCCTTTATGTTTGTATGCTATGTCGCCATATTTGTCAGTTTTAGGGCTCAACAGAACAAAGTTAAGTCTAAAGGGAGCAGCCGAGATGATGATATGAAGATGGCGATGAAGATGGCGGCTATAATTGGTACGGATTTCATATGCTGGGTTCCCGTCATTGTTATGGGTATTCTTTCCCAAACAGGAGGAGCAGTGATTCCTCTTCAGATGTACACATGGTCTGTAGTCTTCATTATTCCCATTAATTCTTCTCTTAATCCGTATCTGTATACGATTGCTACGCTGGTTGCTGATCGTCGAGCAGCCAAAAGATCAGAAAACAGTCAAAATTCAAGTATGACAATGGAATCTACAACTAGTAGAGCTGTGCCGATGGCTAAAAGACTTGATACCATTGCACCAGAAGACAAAGAAAATGCAATTTCGAACCGCTCAACTGAGAATCTTACTTGACGATCTACCGGGATAATCTGAGAAATAATAAACATTTTATGTCGGAGATAAATGACAGAATAATATTTAGCTGAAATGAATGTCTCATCATAGGAACTCTAGTAATGTCGTATCGCTACATAGTTGAATGGTAATGACAAAGGCATTACTAGTACATTCAGCAATATAAATTATTATCTTCCCATAGTTTATCATTGTTATACGAATATTAAAATCAACCTAGGAAAGTGCACACATTCTTCTACGCTGAAAACAATCGGTTGTTGAACTTTCTTAGTTAAATTAAGTATTATAAACTTGTTGCCTTAATTTTCTCAACTAGCGTTCACGGTTGTTTGATGTGATCCTTTATTAATTTTCTAACAAACACATTGTATAATGTTCAATTCTAGACCTTTTAAAGCCTTTTTAAGATAAATTTTCGTTTCTTTATCAAATTTTTATTCTAAACTGAGCTCAAAAAGAAACTTATAATTTTTTACAACGCGTGAATCACAAGGTCATATCTTAAAATACTGTCAATCAAAATGAACCAAAATTACACACAGGATTACTTTAATACTCTACTCAAAACACATGTTAGTAACCAAGCAGTTGTCCAACTGACACAACAGCAAAATGCACTGTCATTGGACAGCTTCCTGGACTTCCTCCACTTTCACAGCCCAACATTTGGCACCCAGCACAAAAAATACCAAAAAAATGCACACAAGATCCTTGCACAGATGATAAAACGGTGCTGCTTTCTGCTTTTCATACACTTTTTTCATGAAACAGGGCTGGGCTGTGAATGTGTTCCAGGAAACTGTTCCATGTCAGTGCATTTTGCTGTTGTGTCAGTTGGATAACTGCTTGGTTACTGACATGTGTTAAGAGTAGAGTATTGAAGTAAACCTGTGTGTAATTTTGGTAGAATTTGATAGACAGGATTTCAAGATATATAAGTTTCTTTTTGAGCTCAGTTTATAAACTGTACATTTGTGTGCAAATTGAGGGCGCTATTTACGTATATTTTAAATTCAATTAGCCAAAGAATATGACTTATTCCTTGCATTTCATGATAAAATGTTTTTTAAACATTTTCTTGCCATTTGTCAGTATTTTTCTGATGTTCTAATACCATTATACAAGTGTCTACCCCTTGTAAAGATGCAAAAAAGATAAATAGCGCCATCATTGTTCTACTTTACTTTAAACTGGCAGTTTTACATTACATCAAACAACCGTGTGTTGAATTATGAAGTAGGTATTCACTGCACCAAGTTCACATGACAAAACTACAGAACTACAAAACCAATTCACGAGTATTTCTTCGATTACCTATTGTACGGATTACAAAAATGAAGGTTACGAAGCTGAATTTTGTAGTCGCAGTGGTTGAACTAAAATAATGAAAGTGATTTTAGCTGCAATAACCTGATTAATTGCCTGAGCTTATATTTAAAACTGTTCTTATTTGGTAAATTTATTAAATGCATTGTTGATGATGATCTTACAATTCCAATGTAATAATAGTAGCGATGTGATGATTCTATGAGAACTGCAGAAAGTCAAGATGTATGCAGGTTTCTGGTACCAAAAAACAGGACTAAATAAGTGCCTGTGTTCTGTGCATCCAATTTCTAGGCACTGAACTTTCTTGAACTTTTACTTCCATTAACTTTTGATCCAAAATAGCTCATTGAATCCTTTACCCATTTCTATGGATATGGTTGTAAATTATATTTAATAAATGTTAATCTTTTATGAAATATGCAACAACAATTACCCTTACACGCTACAAAAAGACCATACAACCAAAAAGAGTTTATTTATGAAAGTGCAATTTTATTGCAAGAAACTCAACACCAGGTTGACAGTACAAAAATACTTTTAATGTAACTTAATATAGTTGGTGAAAACAAATAAAACAAAATTAATGTTCCATTTATGTTTTAGATTACAGTACAAATACATGTACAGTCCAACCTCTCTTATCCGGACCGCTTTTATATGGATCTCTCTGTTATCCGGCTGTGAAATTTTCAGAGGAAAACATGTTTTTGATGATTTAACACCTTAATTCCATGCTCTGAATGCTTAGATTGACATCTATATTGCACAAAGCACTCTAAAGCCATCTTTTAGTGCTATTATCCCATATTAGCACAATCTTTTGTTGTCACAATTTCAGTCCTTGGAACTTTCAATACAGAATTTCATGTAATTCTATTATCCAGATTTTTCACTTATCCGGACAATGCTTGGTCCCATCATGGCCGGATAAAAGAGGTTAAACTGTAATTAGTGTGTAACATTCATATTTTTGTGTAAATCAAGAATTGTCTTTTTACTGGCCAAATGACTTTGACTACTCTTTTATGGGGTATTTCGTGTCAGCCCCCCCCCCTTTCATTGCTCAAACAAAAATTTGCATACTAAATGAGTGACTTATCACAAAGTGTGTATACACATAATATCTTCATACTCCCAGTGATATTGGGGATATGAATAGGTTATGCAGATTTGAATGTACACATGTAAATAGGACTATATTTGAAAGTACAAATTATCAATATATATATATGCACCATTAAATGCAATATCATAAGAAGATATCTCAGAAAAAATATCTCAAAGAAGATAATCATAACATGCCAAAATACTGCTAGAAGCCCAATATATGCTGGCACCAATGTGTATATTCCCTGCAGTTCAAACATCTGATGGTATTTGAGTAACTGGGAACCTTGTGTATGTATGTAAACATCACTGGCTTATATTATATGTCATATGTATGACTTTGCCTATTTTAAACAATAAGGTTGCAAAAATATCAGAAAATGTGAACCAATGACTTGTTTTCTGGCTGTAGCTGACGAGATGGCCCAGTCACGCCATAGACATAGGACTATTTACAGTATTTAGTATGATTGTCTTCTTTGTATTATCTTATTTGTTTTCTACTTATAAAATGGCTGATTATATTTATGAAAAGTTCTGTGTATATAGGCAAGATAAGCAAGGTGTAGCAAAGTAAATATGTAACAAAACCCATGAAATCACCTCAACAAGAAATAAAGATTAGGGCTTTTAACAGGTTCCCTGTCAAACTAGTTCTAAACTGTCAAGCTTTCGTCAGTATTAGCTCGAGTTATGCATATAGACTGTCCTTTGTCAACAATGCATCAAAATACAGGCTGTATCAAAATGATAGGTACCCATCAGTTTTGTTGATATTTATTGAAAAGCCAGCCTGCACTTGTTGTATCCTCTCAAAATGGCCAGAGTGAATTATGTCAGTCCAACATCCGAGCTACTTCTAGTCTTGGGCGCAAGCTTCATGTGGCTCATGGTTTGTTATGAACAACAGAAACTGGCTGGGAAGGAGGCTAAATATTGATGTTGATCACTCCAAATTCAATTTCGGAAAAACCAACAATCGATTACGGAATTTAATCATCAGTTTGTCACTATACTTAACATTAAATTAATTAAATAACTTCCACTCTGCAGACTTAGAAGCTTGTTTGATTCCACACAACACCAATGACAGGAATCATCAACAAAAACCAAGGACTTGTTTTCACTCGACTGTGAGTCGCATCATCAACCGGAAGTGACGTTGCATCAATCTATAAATTGGGGTATTCTGATATTGCCTTTTGATGGGTCAGTCTCGCTTAAAATCACAGTGGAAACGGTTGGCTACCAATAATTTTGATACAGCTTGTAATCATGCAAAACAGACGTTCTCAAAGTCAAAAGGTCATGAGGCGCCTTAAATTAGGATAGAAAAATTAACCTTTGGCTAATATTTTATAGTAACATTGAAAGATGACATAATACTCATCTTGAGGTCACAAGCTATCCCACTATCAAGAAATGAGATCATGTTTAAAAATGTTGAGAACACTTAATTATGTATAAGTGGTTATTTTTGCAATTTCGATGCAGAAGACTTTTGTACACGTTGATATTTTCACAAAATTCATGCCTTACCAATCATATTTGTGTGTTGTTGAATTTGCGATAAAACCTCTATTTGTGAAATTTGCAAAAATAAAACCTTCGCGAAAATTACCACTTATATACAGTATTGTAATAAGTACTAATATACAATAAGGCCTACCTCCAATAGCTGCCATATAGACATTTGACAATTTCTGCATTATATATTGTACAAAATCTAAAAATATAATATCTGGCAACTATTGCAGATGTGCTCTTCTTGCACCAATTCCTTGGTATCAGGTTTAAAATACCATGTGTGAATGTGAATAAATTGATGCCATATTGAATGCATTACACACATTTGATTATTTCACACAACTATCAGTAAATTATTACATGGTTTTTGCAATATCACTGTCACCGAACAGAAAGATACAAATATACACATTATGCACTCATCAAAAAGACAAATGTGACAGATTTTTTTCAATATAGAAAATAAGCTTATCTATGGCAGATAGAATGCACCAAATCACCTCATATGCATAAGCAGATACTTAATTTAGGGATGCAAATATTGTAAAAAAAGTTAATATATTTCTGTACACATCCTGCAGGCTTAAAATAAACAGAATAAAATGGTTGGGAATTCAATTCATAAGGAGCTGGGTATTATGTGAACTGCCTTTTTATTGCTCATTAGTGTTTTGTTTATGAGTAGATTTTGTGGAAAAATAAGGAAAAGGTGTGTGTGCCTTTTGTTTTGGTATGTCTTGAGCTCAGATGTTAGAGAAGTTATATGCCAAGGATGTTTTTTGTTCTTTGTTCATTTAACCCTTTGGAAAGCTTAATTTGCATCCAGTATTAGAAATAAAGCAGACCCACATGCCAAAAGCCTGTAAAAATTGAAACAGGTCTGGGTCTGTAACTGAACTACCCCATAGATTTTCAGATTTGAGAATGGACTATTCCAGTTGAAATACATACATCCCGTCTATGGAAGACATGGCCTTAATCCCCACACAGGGAGTGAGAATTTCATATGCATTACCTGATTGGGTGACTGAAATCTATGAAATTTACACCCCCTGATTGGCAAATTCAGGTCACATCTTCCACAAGGGGTGTGTGGGTTTCAACTGGAATAGCCCAATAGTTACTTATTTCCAACACTGCTATTAAATAAATAAAGATATATTAACCTCTTTACTTGAACTGTTAAATTTGAGTGCGAGTTCAAAAGAAGGGACGGTAGATTTTCACACCCGAGGGACCAAATGGTGATAATCTTGGATATATATACATGTATTCTTACACTGTTTGCATCCCTAGCAAAAACTGACAAAGAAAATGACACATCAGGATAGGCCAATGTGGTAGAACCAAAGAGTGCCGACTCTGCCTAGTTTGTGAGTCACTCATGGAGGGTAAGATAAACACACTGTGTCAATCACACACGCTAGGCACTACATGTGCAAACCTATGTAACGCTCAATCTGAAAGACTCCAATTATCGGTCCTCCATGAGTGACATACCAAAATGGCAGATTTACCATAGCATTACACACAGAGCAATTCTGAGTTGGTACTCTTTGGGTATAATCTATATGGTGGATTACCACAGCATTACACACAGAGCAACTTTGAGTTGGTACTCTTTGGGTATGATCTCTATGGTGGATTTACCATAGCATTACACACAGAGCAACTTTGAGTTGGTACTCTTTGGGTATAATCTCTATGGTTAATATACCATAACATTACACATGGAGCAATTTTAGGTTGGTACTCTTTGTTTCTACCTCACTGGGATCAGGTGATTTATTCCAGAGTGACAAAGGTAGCATCGGAAGCCACACCGCAATTGTTGTCCTTCCAATCAATCATGACATAGCCATTGTTGCCCCAGTAGGTTGACCAGGAGTTCTTGATCAACCAGTACTTCTTCTTGTCCATCTCTCCGTAGCCTACAGCAAGTACAGCATGGTCAAGATCATCTGTAGTATTGCCTTGAAAGAAAAAAACATAGAAAATTAATTTTGACAAATAAGCCAAATTGGCATTGGAAGTTCGCAATGCATTGTAGGACAGCTTTTGCAGTTTTGGGACACTTTGCCCTATTGGGAAAATTCAGAAATTGGTTTTTGTGGGTACAAAATATTATACTAAAATGTGAAAGAATGAAAACAAACCCAAAAAACATTACTATTGAATAAATAAAATATTTTTAATAATAACATTATGACAATAATAAATAAATTAATAATAATTACAGCAATTTCCCCGATATGTCAGAGGTCAAAGTGTCCCAAACCTACCAACCCTTATTTTTTTTGTTACGCCAATCAAACAATTTTTTAGGCCTTACTTGTGAACACTTACCACAGTTCTTATCATAGTAAACACCATGGGAGTAGAAACTGAAAGTAGGCCTGCTTGCATCAATACCAACTGCCACAGGACCAAGAGTACCAATGGCTTTCTTCAATGCATCTTGGTCACCACTTGTCACGTTAGTATAGCTCTTGATTTTCACCATTGCTTTGGATGCATCAAAGTGACACTGTCCATTCTGTGAAAACAGAAAAAAAATACTTGTTATAACTCAATCAGAATTTATGCATGAATCCAATTATAGCTATATTCATTGCAAACAGGGCAATAGAGAGTATGCAATATGATGTCTCTCATGAGAGTCATCCTCATTTAAGTAAAATTATGACATCCGCAAATCGCATGATAATACAATAAAACAGGTGTAGGTAATGAATGATTGTGGAATTGAACTAAAAACCAGTCCCTCTGTCATCTTAGAACTGTCCCCCAACATGGCTGCCATTTTAATTGTTATACAGTTCTGGTGGTTTAACACTCTATTCCTTTGCAAATTTGAGAACAAAGAAAAGCTTTGACACACTGTGGGCCTTATTCAGTAAAGATAACAGAGAGAGAGGGAGGAATGGTTAACGGAGCACAATTTTACACTTTATTGTTCCATAAGTTTAAAAAGCAAAACCATCAGTGTTTGGAAGATGGTTCAGTACATTTTAATTGAGCTAAAAAAGTCCAAACTTTTGTCCCTATTCACCCCGATTTTACAATACCAAAGTTTCAAACAAACTTATAAACATATACATCTATCAAGGGCTCAAAAACACAAGGCCTCATGTCCAATTAAATGAGATTTGGTATTAAAAAGAAAAAATTCTCTTTCCAGAAATACATGCCTCATCTTCACAACACCTTTTTATAATCCAGTATAAGATGCTCTCATTGCATGCCCAAATCTCTAATCACCTTTTTCTCAAAATGGACATAGAGAGCCTTGTGTTTCTGAGCCATCTATACATATCTATAATTAAGCACCGGGAGAATTTGTGACGCGCGAAAAATTCGTGAATTTTGGGTATAATCGCGAATTTTAGATTCGGCCGCAAATCTAAAGATTTTTCAAAGATATCCATTCTTAAAGTATTCATTTTCCAAAAAACATAAGTTTTCACAAAATAGAAAAAACCCATGGTGATCTGCAATACAATCCATGCAGAAAAAAGTATAGAAAATAGACCATAGGACTTAAGGCTATATACAATCTTGAACTGTTGTGATTTGGTAGTTCACAGCATCTTGCGAATGGTAGTGAGCTTTGGCAAAATTGCATTGCTCAATTCTTAGCGAGTGTGTAGAAGAATTCAAATATCACAGATATACTTTTGTAGATCCTGTGGTTCTTGAGTTATGTTGTAAAGAGGGCGGAAACAACAAGTACATAACTCATTTACGGCAATAAATTAAGCACGTTTTCAAAGCATATGATTTGTAGAATGACCTTTTGCAAAACATCAAAGTGTTATTTTTCAATAATGTATTGATTTATACAATGAAAACCGATTTTTTTTTTTGGCTGCTTCGACCAGCAATACCGCATCTACCCTTAAATTATAATTAATTCAACTCTGCACCGCGTAATCTAATTTAAAAAACTGCAAATTTGAACTTTTTGGGGAAAATAAGCGCATTTTGGGAATATTATGGATAAATCAAGCAGATCGCGAATTTTCACAAACTGGTGTGCGAAATTTGCTCTCAAAAATCACACATTTTTCCGGTGCTTATCTATAATTAAGCCTTACTGATTTGCAATATATGAAATTATGAATCTATACTTACTTGTCCCAAGTATCCCCCATAATCTTCTTCAGTCATCAAGCCCTTATGGTCAATAATATATTGGTAGGATCGGTATTCTTCACCACCGTTGCACCCATTGTTGCCATATTCCCATGAGCAGTCCATCAGATTTTGCTGTGAAAATCGCACCATTTTCTTGTTCTGAAAAGGGAAAGGGACAGACGGTAAAAACAAAATTATCCAGAGAGATAACTAGCCAAAATGTCATCCCAAAGAGATAAAGAGATTAACCCTATGAGAACTACCTGCCTATTGGTCAAAAAGAGGTTTTCGTTATCAAATGGACCAATCAGCAACATTGTTAGAATAATTTCACCACGCAAAAAAATTGGGGTGAATTATGAATTATTAAGCTCCATTCTGATTGGTGATTAAAATGAAGATATCACGTAATTGACCAATCAGAGGCAATGTTAGATCGGCAGGTAGTGCTCGGGGGTTAAACTTATTATAAATTATAAGAGTGTTGGCTCTGCTCTGCCATGTTTGTGTGTCCCTAGTGGAGTGTAAAATAGTGTACTTATTTTGCATGCAACCATCAAACTTTGTTTTTAATTCTAGCAATTGACAACATTTTGATGTGGCTAGATAAATGTGGTCAATCAAAATGAATTGATTGCTGAGCAAATCAAAATGATGTTTTCAATTTCATCAAATGTGCCATTTTTAGAGCTCAACTTTGATGAAAACTCCATCACAACTATTGGACATATGGTTCCAGAGACATGGTCATTTTAGTGATGCTCAAAACAGTAAAATATAACGGAATTTGAACACTATTACTAGCCATATCTCAAAATCAATAATAGCTTGTCAATGATTTGTTGTCATTCACAATAATGGGCTATTCCAGTTGAAATCCACACTACCCCTGTGGAAGATATTGGAAATATCTTCCATAGAGGGAGTATGTTTTTCAAATGTAATTGGTCAGGGTTAATCATTTTGAAATCCATACTCCTCCGTATTAAAATGGCTTTACCTATATCTTCTACAACTGGAGCGAGTATTTCAAATGGAAGTTACCCAAATGTCTATTCTATTTGAAACTCATACTCCCTCTGTGGAAGACTTTACCTAAATCTGCCACAGGGTAGTGTGGATTTCAACTGGAATAGCTCATTATATACCTATATCTTCCACAACTGGAGCAACTATTTCAAATGGAAGTTATCCAACTGTCTATTCTATTTGAAACCCATACTCCCTCTGTGGAAGACTTTACCTAAATCTACCACATGGGTAGTGTGGATTTTAAATGGAATACCCTAATCTTACCTTGACATAGTATGCACCTTCAATAGCTCCAGTTGAACCAAAGCTCCAACATGAACCACATGTAGCTTGATCTTTCACTTGAGAAACAGCACCTTACCCAAAATAAATGAAATTAATGAATAGTGATTGTTACAAATAGCAGCTACAAAAATGTAGATAGGTCAAACTATACGTTTTCTCAATTACCCTTATGACACAAACTTCTATGGTTCTTTAATATGCAAAGTTATAATTTATGTTCAATCCATAGACTTTTAATGATTTCAAAATAGATATAAATCCAATGTATTTTGAAGTCATGAATAATAATAGACTATGACATGAACACAAATTATAACTTTGCATATTGAAGACACAATATGTTCATTTGGTGCTTTTTATTTTCAACCATGAACAATCCTTGCATTTAGCTCTAGCTAGGTCCAGAGATACTCCAAATCTGATTTTTTTTTTTTTTTTTTAATTTTTTTTTTCTCAAAATAAAATTAAAAAAAAAAAGGAATATTGATGTAGCCTTAATTTGAGGAGCTGCCAGTGGAGGACAAACAAACAACTTTTGTTTTTTGGCCTCAGCTTACCTATTAGATTCCAATCAATAGCGTCTGGTACATCAGCAGGATTAATCTCACTGCTATCAAATGGTAGCCCTCCATTGTACCCTTTACTGATAAGACGCCCTCTAGTTCTGCGTAACTCATCAGCATGTCTATCAGCCAGGGGATTTATTGCCAACTTGTAGGATAAGGGTTTACGGTTGTGAGCATGGATGAATCTGTTGGTAAAAGGACAATACAATATACCTCAATGAATTGGAAAAGTTCAAATTAAAAAGGTTACCAATTTCATCAGAAATTAAGGGAAATTAAAAATCATTGTAATTCAAATCGAGTACCAATTTCCTATCATTAAATTTAAAATTTTACCAATTCAATGTTACTGGTCCACTACAAAGAAGATACACAGACAGATGAAAGTTAAGGGTTGGCACAGGCGGCGGATGACATGATCGAGCCGGCAACCTGTGAAACCGCCCGGCCGTATGGCATTTTCCAATATCGTCGGTTAGTTTTGTGGGGTTCATTATCGAACCCCAACGGTTTTAGCTTGTATTTATATTATTTATCAACATAGGCCTATTTGTTCGTGATATTTCAAGCGTTTTAAAATTTCAAAATAATCCCATTCAATTACACGGTTGACGATGAAAATTTACTGAATTTAGGGAATGCACGTCATACACCACCTGGGTTGGCAGAGGGGCAGAGGAGTTAAAAGCTTTCACTCTGGGGCATGAGGTCCCACATTCAATGGGCTATTCCATTTAAAATACACACTACCTCTATGGAAGATTTTGAAAATATCTGCCACAGGGGGAGTATGAATTTCAAATGGAATGAGCACATTAGGCAGCTCCATTTGAATTTCATTCACCCTCTAAGAAAAACTCAACCTGAATCTTCCATTGAGAAAGAGTGAGTTTCAAATGGAGCTGCTAATGTGCTCATTCCATTTGAAATTCATACTCCACCTGTAGATATTTCCAAAATCTTCCACAGGGGTGGTGTGGAATTTAAATGGAATAGCCCAATTACCGATGGAGGCAAATGTCTCCATTCCTACAGTTGAATTGTGGAACAATATGCAGTGGGTACAAAGACCTCACAGCCAGGTCTTTCATGATCTATGCATTTTCTATACAATTTTTGATTTCAGTAGCCGATATTTGTTTCAGTACCTGACATTGTTTGTGAATGTCACCTGACGCCGACTGTGTTCCCTATCATTTCCATATTTGCGGTCATGTTTCTCTTTGAATTCGTCAAAGAGCTGTGCATATCGATCACCTCTCTCTGGATGAGTAACCTCTTGATATGGGTTGGCAACGATATGCTTTTCTATGCCAGGTCCAGGGAAGCTGCCACATTTCAAACCTGTTAATTTAAAGAAAAGAAACATTTTTCTTAATGACTCACTTAATTATCTATAATTTAATTATTGGGCACTCAGTGACCTTGAGTGAAACAGTTGGAATCAATTTTGTTTTATATCTGAACCACATAATATTATATGTGGTAATTACTTTTCAACTATGTGCAGACCACATTTGTACCTCATAAGTACTTTTGGCCCTTGCGCATGGATAAAGCCTTGTAGGTGTAGACTTTATATTGAAGAGGTTGCTTCATCCATGTTAAGGGCCAACAGTACATGCAGGGAACACCTCATATTTACTTTTGGCCCTTGAAAATGGATAAAGCATTGTAGGTGTAGACTTTATATTGAATAGTTTGCTTCATCCATGTTCAAGGGCAAAAAGTACATATATGAGGTTTTTCCCGCCCAGTGACGTAATATTACGAAAAGGGTCTTTGTAAGTGTTGCCTACTTCTTTTTCTCAGGTAAATGACTGTGCACAAAAATAAAACAATTGGATCTAAAACTGAGACAGGGGTCACAGATGGTTCACACAGGTGGCAGTGAAATGGTTAGTACATATACAAAGTAACTACTTACATGTATATCAATCAAAACAATTTGTTTTGTGTGCTAAGCTTAGGCCAAAAAAAAAGATGTTTGCTTGCCCTCAACCGACCGACCTAATTTTGGAAATCAGAAAAAAAAAAAAAATTTCTATTTACTGTACAAAAGAATACCGACCCTATTTTTGGAAATTCCTGAAAAAGTTTTTTTTTTCTTTTCAAATTTTTGCATTCTGAAGATGTAAAAAAAAGTGTATTTTAGAGCTTGTGTTCAACATTTTAGTTGTTTTGTAATGTTAGTTGATTTATTTTGACACCAAAATTGTCTGATCTTTCATATTTTGAGCCTTAATTAATACAAACATTAGAGTTTCCTAGTAATTTAAAAAAAAAAAAAGAAGAAAAAAACAAAGAAATCCCGACCGACCCAATTGTTCAAATTCAATTGAGGGGAGGCAAACATTTTTTTTCTTGGCCTTATTAATTAACATTATTTTTAAAGTCAAAAGTTGTTTTCAAATCATACACAGGCTTATCTCTGGAAGTCAAGACCTTCATCAGAAATGAAGACAGTTATTTTTACAAAAAACTAGAGCTTATGTGCTTCAAGAAACAATTTATTCCATTTGGCTCCCTCGCAGAGAGTGACCTCAGTGGGCGTGCTCTAGTGCGCATAGTATAAAATTGCACCTATTGACTGAAAGAACTTGCATGTTTACACACGCGATCAAATACAGTACATCTGTACACAGTACACACACTAAGTAACTCCAACAAAGAACTGAAGTCAATCTCTCGAAGAATATAGAATGAAATAAACAAGTCAACTTGTAAAGGTAACTTAGGTAAGAATCGCTGACCTTAGTGACAATTTTTTGTGTTGCAACAATTTCAAATTTTGCTTCTTTATAATTTTCTGTGCTCACAAAAAAGTTTTTTTAAAGGGGGTACTACACCCCTCGATAAATTTGTGTCTATTTTTGCATTTTTCACAAAAACTAATAACACAGTGGTAACAAAAGTTATGTATATTATAGGGTCAAGGAATCCAATTACTACACTGGAATTTCAGTGACCCAAGACAAGCGGTTTGTTATTTATGATCAGAAATAAGGTACAGCTAGGATGTACATCGTTTCCTATCATATATACTGAACCGCTTGTCTTGAGTCACTGAAATTTCAGTGTAGTAATTGATTCCTTCCCCAATAATATACATAACTTTTGTTACCAGTGTGTAATTATTTTTTGAGAAACATGCACAAATAGTCACAAATTTACCACATGGGTGTAGTACCCCCTTAAGAATATAAGAACTGTAACTTTGCTCCCCACTGTATCAAATTACTTTACCTTCTGGTACATCAAACACTTTGGCTGAGATACTACTGGGTTCTTCATACGTGTCATAGTCAACGATATACTTGTCGAGAAATGAGACCCAATGAGGGAGTCATAGCCCATCATCACATAGCGTGCAGGTTTGACTGGTTTAGTTTTAGATGTATAGAATGTATATTTGTTGAGTGCGGTTCTGTATGGTTGTAGTGTTCACCCACATGTCCAACTTTTGGCCATCTTCGAGTGCAACTCCACCATACTGGAATCAAAAATAAAATGAAATTTGAATGCTTCCTGTTGGTTGTTCAATTCTCCTAAGTTGTTCCAGGATGTGATGGTACATAGAAGGTTGACAAGGGTATTGGCCTTGCAGCTATGGTAAGACTTGGGAAAACTGCCACCACCTCAAGAGAGTATATGATTAGGGTTAAGTTGTAAAGTTTAAGATAAGGGGTAGGGTAAGGTTTATGATTTTAGGGTTTAGGCTTTTGGGTTAGCATATATGGTTGTGTCAATCACCATTCTAAACGGGAAAATAACACATTTTCCAAAAATAAATTGGTCCAATGGACTTTGATCAAGAGTACTTAGGTCCAACCGAGTTACAGCCAACCATTGTCCCACTTTATTTTAGTCTTTTATGTTTTTTATCCACTTTACAATAAAATAAAGTGATAACCACAATGTGGGCTGATATTTTGGCAAATCTGTAAAGGAAGTAAAGACCAATCAATATTTACTCCAAAATGTATTCTCCCTTTTTTTTCCTGGAAACAAAAATTTGATCCACCCCACCTCTAAAAAATATTCCTCCCCTTGGCATAAAAATATAGATTGGACCCTAATGAGATATTAAATTCAATCTAGTCAACCAGATTATTCGAACATACCTTGGAGCAACCAACATTGCGGTCAGTATCACTGACCTTCAGCTGGGTTGTGAACACCTTGATTCCCGATTACGTCACCTTGTGATGTCATTTGGCGAGGTAGAGTTCTGATTATTCTGTCCTAGGCGTGTGAGATGTTGTTTCTGAGTCCTCCACTACGGTTGAGTGATGGTTGTTCTATCCGAACCCACATCTTCTTTTATTCATACCACCGTGCTTCGCGGTCAAGGAATTTGACATCCTCGAGGTCCACTTCGTGTTTGCTGGCTTTTAGATGTGTAAACAGCAGATTCTTCTCTACCTCACCAAATGACATCACAAGGTGTCGTAATCGGGAATCAAGTGTTTACATCACAACCCAGTTGCTCCAAGGTACGTTGGAAAAATCTGGTTGACTAGATTGAATTTAATCTCTCGTTTTACGCTTCCCAGATGATTGAGACAAAATTATTGGATCCTAATGTTACCTTGAATCCAGTCAAATCTGGCAGCCAGCTCTGTGGCATCACTGGGTGATCCTTGGTACCGTTGATTAGGAAGCAGTACTTTGGAACAACTTTGCTATCTTTTACTGTGGGCGAGATTGAGAATACAGCTCCGCCTTTTGCAAGGTCTCCACGGTTAAATACCATATCAATGCCTGTATGCATAGGAAAAAAACAATAGGATGTTTACTGAAGACTTGAAAACAAAGTGGTGTTTGCTCAAAAGAGGATATTATTTATAATTTGGTTCAATTCAAGGGTAAGTTGTTTTTCCTAGCAGTTATGTGAGACCACAAGTCCGCTTACTTACTAATATACAAATTTCGTAAGAGAGGTGCACTGACCGTCAAACTTGTAGTACCCGTACCTGTCCTCGAATCCCAATTTCTGTACCTGTACTCGTACCCATGGCTCCAGATCCATTCCGTACCTGTGCCCTATTTTGGCTTCAGCGTACCCATGGCTCCAGACCCGTTCACGTACCCATGCCTTATTTCGGCTTTGGACCTGTACCCGTACATGTATATGGTCTGGGATCCGTACCCGTACTCAAGGCTCAGGACCCGTACCCATACCTGTACTCATGATGGGTCCCAATACTACAAGTCTGCCATGTCACTGCACTTCTACTACCGTTCTCACTTTATTATACCATATTTTGTACTTGTATAGGTTTGCTCATATTCATGGTGTTATACTCGAGTGAGGACAAGGCGATGTCTATCAAAAGTAGACTGTTGAAAGTTATTTTCAAAATGTAAAAGTTGTAAAATTGTACATCTCACATATGTAATAGATTGCCAAAGTTATTCATCCCTATGGATTTCACAATTTTTGTGAAATCTCAACATCCTTATTGTGGATTTTACCGATTGTGCGATAACTTGGTATCATCAAAACAATTAATTATAATTATCAATGAAAATTGGGTCTGCACAAAATCAGTTTTCAATAATTATAGTGTCATTTGTTTTAGTTCTCATGTCATGACTGTCTCTATTTCAACTAGTGTGAAATTACTCACAGATGGATGCCATAAGTAAAAACAAATTGTTCTTCTAAAAGAATAACTCACCATTGTACATGGACACCCAACTACACTTTCGAGTACCATTAAAGTAGATTTCAAACGGCTCGTTTAATTCAGCATACGGAAGCTGTAGGGTACCAGTTGCATGGTATGCATCAGCAAATTTCGGCACTGATGGATCAGCCTTGTAACTGTGCACTGCATGAGTACTTGCTGTCAACAAAAGAAACACAAAATGTTGAAAATACTGGTCATCTAACAGCATTTCTGATTGGTTGATAACTTGAAATGCTCATTTCATTTGCCAATTATGACTAGGCTTTAAACTATTATGGTCAAACTTGCATTTACAGATAATCTTGTTAATACCCTCCTTGATTGGTTCAAAATTGGACACCATATTAATTTTAGCCAATCGGCAGGTAGTTCTCATGGGGTTAAGGTATTGTTTTGCTATACATTGTAAACTGTCATTGTCATAATTGTGCTTAGTGTACAACCCAGTTATTTTCCTATTCAGCAAGATTTTTGTCCTCCTTGTCCGTTTACAAACGGACAAAAGACCTGTCCAACTCTTCTGGTATCCAAACACTCAGCAGAAGATGGTTCACAATTGCTCGAAAAGTCTAGCCATAAATTTGCTCACCGATGAGCTTCACATTCAAGGCTAGAGACCGTTTGCATTCGAAATCTAGTCGGATTCGCTGAAGCATAATACTGTGCAGAAGAAAACAGCCGATCACGACAGGTGATCGCATCACAAATCTGAAAATTACACTTCAACAAAATTTTTGACTGTTTAAAGGAGTATTTCGTGATCCTAGCATCCTCTTTTTATGACATTTTTCAGTACATATCCACGAAAAAAAAGCATATTCCCAAAATTTCAGTTGATTCCGATTTTGCGTTTGCAAGTTATGCATGATTATGTGTATTACACTGCTCCATAGACAATACGTTTTAATTCTGGTGCACCAGAACGAAATTCGCGATATCTTTGCTAAACGAATTAATCTGCAAGAAATATTTTGTACATAAACATTATGTAGCCAGAGTAGGCCTATTCCAGTGATATAAAAATCTCAACTTTTTTTGAGAAAAGTGGGGGGATGAGGCTGTGGATCACGAAATGCCCTTTTAATAGGGATAACCATCAAAATTTCATGTTGACCCTATTGCTCCAAAATATTGTTTTCTGGGTAGAACTCATCAAGAGAAGTATTTTGGTGGTTAAATGGTCAAAATCGGTCAAAAACTTTTCGAATTATGAATTATCAAAGTTTCCCATTCTGACCGGTCATTGGAACAAAATAAAATCAAGGTCCAAAAATAGCAATTGGGAGCAAAATTGGCATAAGCATATATTTACCTTTATATATTTCTTTATTTTAACATATTTGCAAACATGAAACAAGCATATTGTGAAAGTATCAATGGGGTTTCTTATGAAATGGCACTTAACTAGTCACTGGCATAACTTATTTTTTCAAACCGAGGCATTGAAATCATGCATTTAGAGGACATTTGCCAAAAATCATCCAAGATAGCCGATATGGCACAAAATTAAAATTGCACTAAGAAGGTGAACTTTTTTTTTCACAACCAAGAATTTCAATGTTATTGGGTTTAATATGACCAATTAGTAGGTGTATGTAAACAAAATCTTAAGTTTTGAAGGTCATTGACTCATTCACAACAATAGAGATTATCCACTTTACTCATCATGCTCATGTGTGACTTCTAACAAAAGGCGCTGGTTCCTGTAGTATTCCTCATTCAAACCAAAGATACTCAATACATTATGAGTATCTTTGTTCAAACCAATTCAATGCTTGACCTCGGAGTTACCTGCATGACTATCACGGGCTATTTTGAAACAGTTATGGTTGCACATTCAGGTGAAAGTCCTAAACAAGGTATAGCCAGCAGCAAGTTGTAAATGGTATGGGCCTAAATATAACAAAACGTTTAGGGTTGAAATCAGGTGAAAAATACATCAAATGAGCACGAAACTTCACATTTATGTTCAGAAAGGTGTCTTCTTAGCATGATTCGAAAGGAGTATGGAAATTCCAAAGGGAAGCTGGTGATTTAATTTGTAACTCAAGATCTACTTGTTCAATATTTTAACCTTTTTACAGAGGGTATGACAGAGGTATTACTGGCAACTCTGTCAAATTTCAGCTCAGTAGGCCACATTTTTCACCTGAAATTATTGACATGAATATTTTGTGCCATTCTTGAGCAGTGCTGAACTCAGCCACTGGCAATTAAGCGCACTGTGGCGATGGACCAATTTTGACTCGCACTTACAGAAAAACGAAATAACTTACGTTGCTGTAATTTGCAAGATAGTTACAAAATATAATTGGGAGTAACTTCCCCAATTTTTACAGAAAAATATTGAAAATTAAAAGAATGAGATCAATTTAGAAATGTCTGTGCAAGCAGTGCACAGTTGAGCTCCCTGCATGTCTATGGGAGTGTTCTAATCAAGTTGATGGTTCATTGGTCATCCCTACTTTTAAAATAGGCAATCTTACTAAAAGATTCAGTTGACTCATCATGTCAATGCTGCCCATATTTGTATGTAATGTTTACACACATCCCACCTTTCACCTAAATGGAATCGGCCAAATTTGTTGTCTTTGTAGGTAAACAGAGCAAAGTTCGACATAAAATCATAATATCCTCCCACAGAACTGCATGTTAAATGGCCAATATAAACAGTGGGATTTCTTACACTTTACGGCAGTTATTTTATAAAATTATTTCAACATTTTGAATAAAAAATAACAAAATTAAAATTTGATGGAAATCGTACATGTGCCATTTTGAGGTGATTTTCCCGGTGGTGATTAAGCGATCGAGTATAAATTCAGCTTGATAAATAATTTATGCACATGCGAGCAGGTGCAAGGACAATGTACAACAATGAAAATAACAACTTGTTTATGCATCGGGTGGATTGTACGATCGAGGTCTTGTTTAATTATGGCCTGTTCCAGCATGAATATTCTCATTTTTCTTCATTAATTAAAGAATAAAGATGCTAGCGATGAACATTGTTTTGCAGACACTTTGATTACAGGTTACTTTCAAATGTCATAGGGTAGAAACGAGCTCTGTACAATTGTACATACATTTTGATATAGGCCTAAAGTTATGTGCACAAATAGAAAAACCATATTACTACCAAAGACTAGGGATGTACAATGTACTTATATGGCATATAATTAGTCCGAGGTTGCTCAGACTGATATTCTCTAATTTATTGGGACATCGATACAATTGATGTATATCAGGTCTGAGAAGATACATGAAAATTCTGGGTTTTTGGAGCCCACACTAGGCCTACTGCACTTTTTAATCAATGTTTTCTATGACTTTTAAGGGTGTGAGTGAGTCCCGGGAATTCGAATCCCGCCCGATAATCCTATTACCCGGGCAGGAAATTCCCTGCCCGGGTACCCGAAATTTTTTTTTTTTTAAATTTAAATTTTTTTTTCAAAGTTTTTTTTCGGTTTTGTAGTGTCTCTGGACCTAGACCTAAATGCTAGGATCATGGTTGACCTAAAAAAAAAAATTGAATTTTGCACATTGTTTTGTGTTTTTAATATGAAAATTGATACATAGTTTTCATGTCATACTCTATTAATGATATCAAAATGCATTGAATTTGAATGCATTTTGATATCATTAATAATTTCCCATTTTTTTTTTTGCAATTTGGTGCCCGGTTACTGCGCTCAAAAATGCGCCGGTACCGGGCACAAAATTACCCAAAAATCAGACCCCTAATGACTTTATCTTTCAAATATAAATCTAGGGATCGATTGCCGAATAGGGTGCAACTCTACTAGTTTTATTACAAGACTGCCCTACCCCAACCCTAAACCCTAACCCTAAACTCCGTAAACGAGGACTGGACTCAAGTACATGTATAGGAAGTTGCACCCTATTCGGTAATTGTACCAAATCTAGAATGGTAAAATCCATGTTCACATTCTAAACTGCAATCCAAATTATTTGGCACATTTTCCGTGTCGCAAAATACCAAGAAAAACATGTCCAACACAGGTAAACGCGGAAGTGAAGACAAGATGGCGACTCATCCAAACGACATGAAAAATATCAAAAACAGTTGAGTAGATATCGTACCATAGTTAGTAAGTTATTACGCTTTCATCTTGGGTCTTATTGCCGACCAAAAGTTCAGGGGGAAACCCCAGATTTTTCAATGCATCATCACTGCTGTAGCCTTTGTACGGAGTGGAGAAGGCTAGCCTAGAGTAATTCAGTTAGCGTATAATGTACATATGCTTCTTTTGTTCAGTTTAATATTTGCCATCAACTTTTAGAAGCAAACCAATAACTTAATTCAGCCAGACCCAGAACATGATCATCATCATGTCAGTAAGTGAATATTTTGTTCTGGGACTGAATTATTAATCAGACTACAGCCTTTTGCAAAGATCCTTCCCAGTTTTTATCCCACCTCGTACACTTGTGTAAATTCACGCCCAGTACAATTCACACTGAAAATACTCAGTTTGCATTTTTTTTCACAATCATTAAATTCTTTTTACAATGAATGCATTGACATAAAAGGGGCACGATATTTGACATTGATATTGAAGAAAATCCATATCCTAAACAATGGAGTAGACTTAAACTTGATTTAAAGGTTACATACATTTTTTATTTGAAAAACAATGACACAACTTCACAAGTATTTTAGTATTGAACGGGTAACATGCTGATGTACTTTATAACGAATGTCTGGAACACTATGTGGTCTGTAGTAGTACTAAGCTTAATGCCTTAAAACATGTTTGATCTTAAGTATATGGGCTGAAAATCATCTATTGTGTAGTAAAAATAAGGTAGACTAAAAATTATCCTACCTGCAAAAAAGAAAGCAGCGATCAGCAGCTCAAAAACGGTCATCTTGCCTTGCTTTTCTTTTCTTATTTCAGCTTTCGTTGCTGCATGCACTTGCTGTTGTAGTTCCGGCTCGCAGTCATGTGGGCAGTCATGTGACCAAAAAGTTTACATAAATGACCCAACGCGAGTTAATGAGGAATGTTCGTTAAAGCCACAGAATTAGTGCCGAAAAGCCCTGGCTAAAGCCATAATGTACGATCTTATATAAAATTGGATAATAATTTTTTTTCAAACCTGATTTTTTTTTGGCATATTTGTAACCCTATTTACACAACTTGCAACTAAATGGAATCGGTCAAATTTGTTGTCTTAGCAGCAGTGCAAAGTTCGACATAAAGTCATAACTTTTTTTATTATAACTTAAAAGTTTATGTCCTCCAGTAGAACTGCATGTATGGCCAAAATAACCAGTGGGATTTCTTTCACTTTGCCTTGTTATTTCAGCTTAAAATGGACAGCAACCCTTCCCGGCAGTTATAAATACTAATAGCCTATCAACATTTTGAATAAAGAAATTAAAATTTAACGGGAATTACCTAGTAGGCCAGTAGGCCTAACAACCTTTGTTTATTGCTTGTTGGTCTTGTTGCTTTCTTCTTCTTTTTTATGAGCACAATCCCACTGTAGATTTGTTGTACAGAAAGTGGGGATAATTCTCAGAGCTGTTCTCAAGCTTGATGGACTGCTTAAATGAGTACGCCAAATGACAGAAATTCAGAATATTCAACAAGGGGTTGAATAAATTAATATAATATAATTATACTCTCTAAATGTAAAAGAGTGAAAAACCACTCTGAATTTCAGAGTGAATTTAAGTTAGCTCTAAAAGAGTGGGTTTTAGCTCTAAAAGAGTGAAAACAGTAGGGCCTACACATAATTTCCCTCGCGATTTCGAGTGAGCCTCACTCGCTCAAAAGTGGCACAAAATCTCACTCTTTCTTGGAGTGAACTGTCAGCCAATCAGAAGCGCCGAAAATCGGCTGATGTTTGTTGAACTGGCTTGTGTAACAAAATGGCGAACAGTGTGGGAATGAATGGCGAAAAGAAAGGGGCTTTGATGAAGAAATAGACAGCATACACAATAGTGATTACATTTATGTGTAGGTCATAACTCGTAGCAAGTATACACTTGGTCTGGAGACAACGGCGGCAGTAAGCTTAAGTCATATGTGAGCAGTTTGTTACCGGCCCAGTGCCGGTTTACATGTACGCATATGTAAGCTTATGTAGGTTACGCCGCATCACGCTTCTCCAGACTGTGACCGTAAACATGGTATTTGCCAAGTGTTATGTCCTACACCTAAAGTGTACTCACCATTGAACAGTTTGACTATTAGCTTCACTAAATCCATAGTTTTTCATCATTCATCCCACACTGAAGTTCGACACATTGTGTATGTGCTTAAGCTTTAGACCAGTTCAATATTCCTAGACTGGGCCCTACCCTAACCTGGGGCCTAGCCTCACAACAATTTAAAGCACATAGTAGCTGTTATGAACTGCTGTGATATTCTTGTATATAAAATAGGCCTAAATGAATAAATAAATAAATGCTCTTTTCTGATTCACTCTTTTCCGGAGTGAATTTTTTCTTGAGAGTGAGCTTCAGTGTTCACTCTAAAAGAGTTGTCACTCAGATGGCTCTTTGAAAGAGTGAGATTTCACTCTTTTTGAGTGATTTTTCACTCTTACACATTTAGAGAGTATCATGTACATGTATACATGATCCTCTATAAAGCTTTACTCTTTAGAGAACGAAGCATGATATGAATAGCCTGCTAATTGGAATTCTTCCCCATGAATTTGATCATCCCGTGATTTGAGGTCAGTCTGCAACCAATTGTGGGTGTGTTTTTAAAGAAAATTATTTAAAGGAGATACATCAATTTGCGAGCGTAGCAAGCAAAAATCATGTTTTACGTCTTTTTGGTCAAAATTTTGGGAAGAAAGTCCACTTTTCTCCAAATTGCCCCCCCGGAAAAAAAAAAAATCCACTTTTTTCAAAATCAGCACCCCCAAAAAAAAATCCTGTTTTGGTCCGTAGCCAGTGGCGTGCCCCAGCCCCAGAACTCTGTGCATCCGCGGGTATTCATGCCCCGGGATTCATGCTTGTCGGTGAACTTTAAAAATACCCCTTTTGCATCTCATTTCGCGAAGTTTTTAGGGGAAAAACACCCCTTTTTTAGCGATTTCGCGAATTATTTGCCCTTCGACAATACCCCTATTTTCGCTAAAACGCGAACGATATTTCTAATATACCCTTTTCTGGCAGAAACGCGTAGGCTGCTCAATGACAATATGACCCTTTTTTCAATTTCGCGAACGGAGTGCGGGGGCCGGGTGGCGTGCGCAGCACATTGAAAGTGGGGGGTAAGGTTGTTTGGTTCCCCCGAATGGAGTCTGATTAGGAGTGTAAGGTGCGGGCGAAATCAGTCATTTCGGGGGAAATGACTGATTTCCACCGAATGACCAAGTGTCCTCCTGCCTCCCCCCTTTGCGCACGTCACTGTCCGTAGCAGGGGCACACGAACAGCCTCCGCTTGTAATTTACATGATAATTAGATGAACAAGTCAGACCATTAAAGCCATAATGTGTGATTTGCATTAGAATTATATTCCTATTTAAATTTTAGATTTCATTGATCACATTGTCCCTTTCTAATTTCGAGCCAAACAAATGAGGTAAAATATTTGCTATGAAACTTGCTATTTCATATTCCAGTGCCTAAAATGCGTGTAATAGCTTGTCGATCATAATTATTATTATTATGTTTCGATTATTGGCATAGCTTCACTCAGCAGGGTCGTTCAAACAAGAAAATCAGGGTCTGCCCTTTAAAAATTTTTTAGTTTTTACATATATTCTAGTTTACAATTTTATTAGGTTTTTATTTGACTTATATATCTATAATGATATGTACTTTTATTACTTTTTCTGTGTCTAAATTTCATTTCAAAGCTAATAACATTACTGTAAACTCATTATAACATTTAATTATATAACATGCATCAATGGTTCCAAAAAAATTGGCGTCTTATGCCTGTATGCATGCAGTCGTTCAACTTCTATTTGAATTAATTTTATGGTGTATCTTGCGTATTGAAGGTCTCAGAAGTGAAGTATTGATGTATCTTTCCACATGCATGACATGACCAATGTTCATTGCCTACAGGCCTATCGCAGTAGTGAGTCATTAAAAAAAGTATTTTGTTCGCAAAAGGTGCTGGATCAAAAACAAATCTATGCCACTGCAACTTGAACGAATCATTGAGTAAAAATAATGATTTACTTGATTATCTCTTTTATAACATCAAATCACAAAATAAAAGGGGGATATTTAAAGCATGGTTTAAAGCCTTAATGTACGATCTTTTTAAATTTTTAGATTTTTCTTTTTTTCTTCTAAAATGATAATATGCAATCATTATGAAAGTTCCCAATACATTTGGACGCGAAAAACATTGGGAATTTGCAAAGAAACAACATCATAAACTTCACCTCTATCACTCGAAACATCTCGCACTATTTGGATTAGGGGTGGTGCAATAATTATGTGTACCCCGGAAATGGTGAATTCTCAAAATGGTCTGCCAAAATCGCTTGCCCCCCCTTTGGCCATGCCAAAAACCTTTGCCCCCCCCCCTTTCGAGGTGCCAAAAACCTTTGCCCCCCCTTTTGATGTGCCAAAAAATCTTGCCCCCCCCCTTACACATGCAAGAGTTTGGGGAACCCGAATTTAAAACCTTAAATTGTCTTAACATATAATGCGAGCGCAGCGAGCATGAAATTTTGCATATTTGAATGGGTTCCTAATGTTTTCCTATGCCTTTTTAGGGCGTAATATAGAAACAATGCCCAAAATATCTGTGCCAAAATTGCTTGCCCCCCCTTTCGACCTGCCAAAAATCGCTTGACCCCCTTTCGACCTGCCAAAAATGCTTGCCCCCCTTTTGGCCTGCCAAAAATCTTTGCCCCCCCTATAATTCACCCCGGGGGTACACATAATTATTGCACCACCCCTTAGGACAGCGAGTGCGGCCTCAGAGTTAGTCTCCTACGCGGCCAGTTTGGTTACGCTCCCGTTACGCTCCCGCCACATGTGGAGGGAGCGTAACCAAGCTAGTTTTGTACGAGTAGGACGGTTTGCGATCGTGGCCGACATAAAGTCATAATCTAAAAAAATTATGACTCGGACCAACAGAAAATCGTCCCGTTTTACTACAAATAGGACGAATTTGACAGTTTGCTCATAGATTTAAGTTAGAACATGTGTAAGTATTACAAATATGCCAAAAATCGGTTTTGAAAAAATAAGGTAAATTCTGAAAAAGATCGTACATTATGACTTTAACTTTCCTGAAAAAAGTCAATTTACTACACTAGAGAACTGAGAGAACTGAGCTGCAGGACTCGTCTATTTTGGAAGTGCTGTGTTTAAATATACCAACTAAATTATTTAAGCGTAAAATGTTTTGTAACATAAATAAATTTATCAATTAATTTATAGTTATGAAGCGAAAATTTACGGAATGATGATAATTGGCTAAATTCATCAATAAACAATTAAACATAATAAAATATAAACATTCATAGCTCCAAGATACTATATGCCCACTGCATAAATGAACTAATCCAAAATTGGGCGTTGCTGATTGGTTGTACGCTGACTACCCCGGGTCAATTAAACAACAAAAGGTCACTTGTTAAAAATCCAGAAACTGATTTTGACAACAGACATTTTTGTCGGTAGGTATAAATTTTAAAATATGATGTATACATTTGTATTAACTTTATGTGTAACTTTGTTAAATTTAATTGCGTTCATTTTCATATGCTAGTTTTGTTTCAAGATGCTTACTTAATACTTACATATGGTCATTTTCACGGTAAGGCCCTTCACAATTGATTCTTAGTTTCCTGTTTCATGGTTGAAAACAAGGGATGAGGTGACTTTTAATTATTAATTATTAATTATCTATTATTTTCTTTATTTTAAAACACCAGTCGCAACCTATATCAACCCGTTTTGACTACGAACATGCATTTAATTATTTTACAACTATATTTGATTTTATACATAAGTAATGGTACAGATATGTTCTTTGTTTATTCATCATTATACATGTAGTTGATATGAACAAAGTCAGAAAGTAGCAAATGGACGTCATTAAAAGTTATTTTAAAAGAGAAAATCCAAAATAAAATTAAAATAATTAAATATTTTGCAATTCTCTACTTTGGACGCTGGCGGGAAACAGGAAACTAAGAATTAATTGTAAAGGGCCTAAAGGGTGTAACTTTGGATTTTTAACATTTTGATCCGTAGTTTTCTAATAAAGCCACAGAATTCCATGATTTTTGGCCACATAAGTCATCTAGTTAGCAGCTACCTTGGGTAGCATAATCATCTTCGGGAGTTACTGCGTTCAGTTTTAGCAGGCTTAAATGTACCTAATATTGCCATTTTGAAAAACTGTAAAAAACAGTAACATTTTTGTAAAACCCTGTGTTTTCTTCAGTTAGTTCATGGATAATTTTTCTTATCCTGAAAGTACGGTCATATGTTCAGTAAACACTGCCACATTAGATTTAATTGTGAACAGCCCTGTATTTTTGAGAACCGGACTTCGATATTTGTCGTTTCGGAGGCTTCATTTTCCGTTAACAATTGTTAACAAACTTTGTGGGTATAGCTTTGGTTCATAATTCTTGGTTATTTCTTCACTTCTTCTTGATTCATAACAGTTGATATCTTAACTTGAAATGGGTAACAAAAATTAGTTGATTTGCAAGCTTTTAAAATTTTATAAAATCTTGACTTCAAAGAGCCGATTTTCCGTTAACTTTTTGAAGCCTCGAAACAAACTGTTCAGCAAGCTTGGGCAAATATAAATAAAAGAGCTCATCCAATCTATTTATCAAAATGTAGCAAAGTAGATCCTCAAGTCACTTGTTTTTAAATCATGGAGATATATATCACCGTTTGAAAATGGGACCCAATACAAACTTTCCGTTAACAATTGAAGCCTCCGAAACAAATGAAGCCTCCGAAACAACAGTAAACTTAATTATCATCTATGCATATCTAAATTGGTATGTTCCATATTGATATCTGCATTGTAATTGTTGCATGATATGTGCAGAATGTCATAAATTTTTAAAAAAATTGATATTATGGTTAATGCTTGAAAAATATACTGATATCCAAGAAAGCACTTTTCGTAGGCTTCACATGCAAATAACACCATACTTAACAAATGGGTGAAAAAATTATCATGTTATAAATCTGCAATATCTGCCGCATAGAATCATTGATTCAATACACACAAGAAAATAACAGCTTAGATGATCCCAACAGTGTTGTTTTCAAAAAAACTACTTCTGCCATGTTTAACCATTGTAAACATGAAGCCTCGAAACAAAAAAATGACTTGCTGTGATAATTTAATTTTTGTCACAACTGAAATTCAATACTTAGAAGCAAAGCATGAAAATTAGTAATTGTGATATTTTTTACCTATTTTTTCATGTCAACTTGTAGTAGTTAGCCAAATATTTTACTTTTATGATCACCTGTGTTGTTAACTGAAGCCTCCGAAACACAAATCGCTTGAATTGCCAATTCTAAAAATAACTCCAATTTCTGTGAAACTTGGCTGGGAGGTTCCTTTCATCAAGTAGTATTTGTACATGAAGTTAGACATTCAAATTATTTTAGGAACCCAATTAAAACTTAAAAAATATGTTTAAGGTTGGGAAATTTCCATTGCAAATGACCCTTGATGTTAAAAATTTTCAAAATTGCAATTACAAACATAGCAAAACATGGTATAAAATTTAACTTATATCTGTTGACTTACTTTGGAATGGGATTTCACATGTATTCCAGCTTTCATGTCATAATTTTCTGAGCTTATGTAAAATACATTTTTCTTAGATTTTAACCAAAATGTTATGGAAATGTCAAAGTTTTTATCAGAAATCAAAAGGTTTAAGCCTTGAAACACTATTTTACTGGAATTTAAGTTGCTTCTATGCATGATTACAGTAAACAGAAACATATTTAAGTGGTTTGAAATTTTGACCCTAAAAATCAAAAGTTACACCCTTTACCGTGAAAATGACCATATGCAGTTGTTTTATAAGCTTACTCAAGTCAAGTTACGCACTAGTACGAGGAACCCATACTATGCATACCGTAGTAGCTTTGCACAACGGTATGGGACGAAGTGTATACAAAAAACTAGTGCAACGCAATTGCATGGTTTCAATTAGAGTTTGCACTAAAAAATACAAGGCTCCTGTAGCTTAAATAGTTGCATGTTTGTCATAATATTAATTACACAGCTTCTTCTTGTACTTCTTACCTAAACTTCTAATGCTTGAAATTGTAATAAATACAGTGGCGTACCGCGCTGGCCGCCCCAGCCCCGGGGGGCTGAAGAAGAAACAATTTTGCCGCCCCTTCCTTAACAGCCCGAAAAGGTTGACCCAATTTTTTTCACGGTCGTTTGAAAAAGTGAAGAGCAAAAAAAAAAAAAAAAAAAGCGGTTTTAGGCGCTAGCGCCCTAAAAGCAACCTTTTTCAAAATTTTTATGCTTTTTCAATTTTTTAGCCCTTTTTATTTGCTAATTAGTTTTGCCGCCCCTTCATTTTTCCCGCCCCTTCTTCTTCCGCCGCCCCTTCGTTTTTGCCGCCCCCTACCTTGACCCCGGGGGGCTGGCGCCCCCAAAGCCCCAAAATACGCGCATGAAATACTCCCATTATTTTATCCAGAATAAATAAAAATTCATTAGCACATGATCCAAGTCGGCGCACCAAAACTGAGATGGCACTTCAGTGCAAACTTAGATAGCTAGGGCGTCACCAATAACGAAAATGTCATACCGATAAATGATGTGTCTAATTGCCTGTTTTTCTAAGTTTGCGTTGCTAACTAGTTACGCACGTATACGTGATGGTTAACGAGCAAAGCTTTAAAAAAATTATAGTACTATCGTTGTGTTAGGTCTAAAAGTTGTATACCGCCTTTCTTCCGTGAACGGCGGTGTACTAAAGCGTCGCTATAATTCACCAGCGAATGTTGTCGGTTTTCACTCATTGTTCAAAATGTGACATGTACAACAAATTTTGACAAATACAGCCCCCGAAATTGTCTACTCTACTTTTAGCAACCCTTAACATTCTTAACTCCGAAACAGTTTAGTCAAAGTTAAAAATGCGATCCCCAACCCTTTGCTTACCTTTGAACGAATTTGTAGTAATCTCCGTATTGAAAAATGTCCGGTACTTGCCTGGTACAAACATAGAAAGGGCCACATTGTCATTGCTTCACTTCAGTCCTGGTAATGTATATTTCTTCCGTAATCCAATGGTTCCAACGTGGGCGTCACGATGATAGTCTCCTACACAACCAGATTGTGTCAGCTGAGTAGTACTATAATGAAAGACAAAGATAAAAAGACTAGTTTGCGTCTGACGTCATCTGTCAATCAAACTCCGAGCACGGTTTGTTTACAAGTGTCATGATGATATGAGTTGCTGAACACGGCGGTATAACCGGGCGCCTTATTGTTAATTTTGCACCATCAAACATACAAACCATCTCAAAAGTTAGGTCTTAATAGTAGGAAACTTTCTTAACCGAAGGCACCATGTCCACAATGCCTAGAAAAGTTGCTTTTTGCCTTGTAAGAGTACGTAATTTTAGCCATTCACTGCTATTCCTTTTCTCCGATCGGCACCAGCCAGATGAATCGACCTTCCTTATACGCGCTATTAGCCAATCAAGGATCGTAGAGATGTTGATTGACAGTGACGTCAGACGCAAACTAGTCTTTTTATCTTTGTCTTTAAAATTATAAATTAAGAGAGGCGCTACTTCGATCGCTAAAGTGAGGACAGCGTGAGCTCGGTACCTGCGTAAGAGTCTGTTCGACAAAGGTGATTGTGAATATGTAATGATATGAATGAGCAGAGAAGTAGACCCTCTCTACACAGTGCAGAAACATCGCAAGGAGAATGCTGCTCAATATGATAAATCCAAGTCATGAAAATAAAGCAATTTTGCAGAGCAATATTTTGACCACTTTTGCACTAAGTAAATTACTCCGTGAAGAGTGCAGGTTTTGCCAACTCAGGGAATGTTGAACCCACCCAAAAGATGAGATCAATGTAGATCAATTATCTCAACGTCAACCTAGTATAGTACAATGGGATTAAAATCATCCACGCACGCCCAAACCCTGGTACAATGGGATTAAAATCTACGGACCTCAGTATGCCGAGTTACAGTTACTGGAACTAGAGGAACACCCACCTTCGCATCCTATGGGCGTCTACGGTGGGGAATGCTTGCGTACATTTCCCCGATAGTGAGTGCATTCCACACAAATTCAATGGAGGCTGTTCACAAAAGTTGCAGCCTGAATATATCAACGGATTCAATACAATATGTCTTAATATTAATTCTCTTGGTCGGGCTGACGTCACAAAGGGGAAATAGCCTTGTAAAACCAGTGTGCGCATGTGCAGTTCCCCTTTCTTGTGCTGGTTGCTATGCGTACGCTTGTGCAAAGCGGAAGGGGACAATATTCCCGGATGTCCGACCGAGTGAATGCACGACTACACGTTACATGACCTAAGAACTTTTAGAAGTTGTATGCTGCATCAGAATGAAAAATCCGATAAAACAAGAGGCTGCTTTGAGCACGATAGCCGTAATGAATTCTAATGAGGCAGCGAGTCCCTAACCTGAGTCCCTTGGCCCCGATCTCGAAACAATTCAAAATGATGGAATAAAATTAAAGTTGAAGGACTTCAACTTCATTGTTTTCAAAAATAACAATTTATTTAGAGTCATTTTGTATATTATCAAATGTTGTTTATATTACTTGATTCATTATGAAGAACATTCTTTAAATTCCAATTTTGGAAATATGCATATTAGGCTAATGAAATGATTAGTTTATACCCTCACATTTTTTTCAGTGAAATATGAGGTCATGATTTAATTTTTCATTAGTTTGGAAATTTCATTATTGTCAAAACTTTCATTTAGATGGCTATTTTAGTATTACCAGAGCAGATGTAATAAAGAGGAGGTTGAACAAGCTATCCTCAAACAAAATATGTGTGAGACCGCTCATTCAAAGTAAATGATGAATCACCCTATTTAGCTGCTTTACAATAGAATACCACAATGGGGTTTGAACCCGGGATGGGTGTGATACACAAGTTGCAGCTAACTGCTTTTAGGGATAGGTCAGTGTGTGCGTGTCATCATGCCATGCACACCATGCATGCAGACCCTGTCATCTTGTCAGATTTTGGATAAAATATGACTGAAGTTCCATGGCAAATTATAATTTTTGCTGCTTGTTGCCACTTTCAGCCTCTATTATTTATGATAAACAATGTTTTCAATTATCAGAATATCTTTATTAGGTTTGCAGGAAATGACAGGAAAATACATAAAATAATAAAATAGAAATGATCAACAATCGTCACCTCTCTAAAAAAATCCTAAAAATTTCTTCTTTAGAAATGTATATATTTACAAAAAAGGGCGGATTTGGGGAAAATTTTACAGCACTCGATTTCTTTCTTGTATTATCCACATGTGGTATTCCATCCAAGCAGCAGGTCCTTCACACGCGCGTTTCATACTTTTCAACAAACTCTCTATAGAAACATTGGAAATATTTCCAATTCTGAAGTGAAAATCGGTCAACCATGGGCGGTCACACACATAACATCATAGGATATTTCAAGTGGATGTTTAACTACTTGAGAATAAAGGACTATGAATAGATGCGACAGGATTACCTACGGGATTATCTCAAGGATATAATTATGTTGACCCTCCTCTTTATTACATCTTCTCTGGTATTACCTACATTGTACCATCTCAAAACATGTATGCTTAGATCATTATTACAGACATTTTGCAACAGATTGAGAAAAGATTTGAATTTGTTTTTATTAAAATGAAAAGAAATTTGCAATTTTTGTAATCACACATGATGAGGTAATCCTTAAATTTTCATTATTTACCACATGTTTTATGATCATGATCAGCAGGGGATGTCAGACATTTTGCGAGTTTCAATTCTGATTATTTTATCTCAATTTTCAGATAATTGACTTTTTTTATGAAAACTTATAATGAAAGTTTTGGTCAAATTGAAAAGGTGATGCAGGCGGATGACGGGAAACTAATAATTTCATTACAGGCCTTATAACCTTTTTGCTTTTACTTTGTGCATAAAGTTTGCTTCAAACCTTAGTATGGCAGGGGAACCAAGCAGAGATATGGCAGGAAGCACTTTTCTCACATCAGGCATGTACATAGTTGACCAACACACTGCTATAAGTTGTCAAGCACCTATTGTGAACAATTGGCTACATCAACAGGAAATTCAAGCAGGTAAGGAATTCAGCAGTACAGACATCAATTTATGATGTGTAGTTTTGTGCTAAAGAGTAAAAATTTTGCCACAAATTGTGAGGAATCTATATTTTTTATCTTTGGGCGAGTCAATAACATCAACATGTTGACTTGAGTCAGCTGCCACATGCATCTATCATGTGGTGTCTTACTCGAGAACTCTTTCTGACTTTCTCTTTGAATATCAAAAACACTAACAATTAAGCGGGCCCCTGTACCCCGACCGTATCAAGTGAGAGCTTTGCTCGCATACGGTTATCCCTGTTTTTTAAAATTTTGTTGGCAATTATGCGGTGTGTTACATGTAAATGCATGCTTACATGTATGTATGCAGTGGCCCAGTGCTTTTAGGTGAAAACTTATTGCTGTGCTCTTTTGCTTGAAAATGTTACCAGAAAAGCATGAGATTCAAGTTGATTCCCACACATCTAATCTCATGTGATGACAAACATGATCTGAGCTCTTTGTGAGAATCGCTGTTTTGGACACTAAAACAAATTCTCATAAGAAATTATAGCGATGTTTACTAATTCATTCCACAGCAAGTCACTGGAACTTGGTACCTGGCTGTTTTTGTTTCTTTGCATGTCAATGATGTATGCATGTTGTTAGTTTGTCAAATTTGAGTATATGCTTTTAACTTCAGTTTCAATTATTTATAATAAAAGATGACATTTTCTTCTGTCCTCAGATGTGGATATCATTTTCCTAGGTGACACTGAAGATGAGAACCTCGATCAATTTGATGATGAAAACAACATCCGTAACCCACTGCAATATTTGCTGGAAGTGTATCGTAAGGCCAACCTGGCAGACAATGACAGACAGTTGGTACTAACACATAATGATCAGCTGGTAGCACTTCAACTCTGCATGGCACAGTACAACAAACAGGTATACTTCAGCATCAGTAATGAAATTTTCCAGTTTTGTTCTTTCAGATACCGGTACTGTAAATTTAAGCTTGAAATGTTTGTGTGTATGAAAATTTCTTCACTGTGGGCGCCACCTTGGTCTGGGGCGGACATTTTAAAAATGAATTTAGAAGAGCAGCAACGACACCACCTGCATTACATTCCAGATGTTAAATCTACATCATATGCAAAATTTGAGGAAAATTGAACGAGGCCTTTTTATTTTAGGGCCATTTAGAGAATAAACGATAGGAATTTTTATTTTGCCTATCCTCTACCGTGTGATAGACGACAGGCAGGTCCAATATTTTGCTACGATAAAAATATTGGACCTGCCTGTCATCTATCATAGGTAGAGGATAGGCAAAAAAAAAAATTCCTATCGCTTATTCTCATTCTTAGTCAGTTAAATATTATTTTAATAATTGTAAACAAATTTTTTAAGCAAAAACTAAGCTACCGTCATAAAAACTCCCCTCATTATAAAATGAACGAAACTTGTTTACAACTTCACGTATTCTGTTGCGAGTATTGCTAGCGCGTTCGCGTATTCCGCACTAGTCTACGCATCCAGCCTTGCGATACATACGCCAAGCACCTCTACACGCCGAAGTTACGCATTATCAAGGCGCATGATGACGTGGGGTCGTCTACGGCCTGATAGACGGCACCCGAAATCATGCGATTGTCCAATCAGAAATGTGTCTACGAACTAGACCACTCCCACTGACTAAGAATTGTCTATAACTGGTCTTTACATGTAGCCCTATGGAGAGAGTGCCCGTTGAGGGCGCTATAACCCCCATTTTAGGAACAAAAATGTGATTTTAAAAAAACTGCCCCGTGCGAATTTTCTAAACTTTTCAGAGTATGTAGTATGAACATGTAGAAATATAATCAAGTAGTTGCCCTACCTGCTCTTCTCCAAAAAAATAAAAAGTCCTGTACCTCAATGATAATGAAACCTAGGTGGGCCTTTAGGCCAAAAAAAAAATTGTTTGTTTGTCCATAGAGGCTTATGAAACAGTTGGGTCGGTAGGTCGGATTTTTTTTTTGATTTTTTTTTTTACGGATATTGCACTTGAAACTGACAATTTGAAGACTGGTAAATAAGTCAAAACACACAGCACTTTACTGGTTTAACTCTTGAGATAGTTCTGCATGTTATGCTGTTCATTTTCTTAAGTTAGGCATGCAGCCTAACTTATTTCTTTCTTGCCATTTCTTAAGTTAGGCGGGCAGCCTAACTTATTTCTTTCTTGCCATTTCTTATCTATGCCTGTGCAACAGGGCATAGATATTCTGCTTATGCTCTTTAGTCTTCTCCTTTTTATATATGCCTGTGTAGCAGGGCATATATATTCTCCTTATGCTCTTTAGTCTTCTCCTTCTTCTTCTTATCTATGCCTGTGCAACAGGGCATAGATATTCTGCTTATGCTCTTTAGTCTTCTCCTTTTTATATATGCCTGTGTAGCAGGGCATATATATTCTCCTTATGCTCTTTAGTCTTCTCCTTCTTCTTCTTCTTATCTATGCCTGTGCAACAGGGCATAGATATTCTGCTTATGCTCTTTAGTCTTCTCCTTTTCCTTTTCCTTCTCCTTCTTCTCACGCTTCATATTAACAGGGCTATCTCCAAAACTACAAGGGCCCCATGGCTCATATTTGGCACACTTAATGGCCCTACTCCATAGATGTGCCTTTTGCACATTTTGGCCCCATTTTTCAAAGGTCACGGGCCCCAGGGGCCCAAATGTAAAAATACAAAGCATGCCGTTTCTCATCAAATAAAGCAGCCTCGGGGCCCTGAGATGGTGCACTGATAGCGTCTGGAGTACTCTATATTTACATGTATACATGAGCCCCATATGTCATATATTATGGGCCCCAGGGCCCCAAATCTTAAAATAAGGGGCAACAGATTGACACGGTTAGCTGTAAAACTACAAGAGCTCTCGGGATCATATGTGGCACACGTATGGGCCCGAAATTGTAGATATGCATTTTGGCCCCAGATTTTTTTTTTTAAGGCTAGGGGCCCCAGAGGCCCAAATGTTAAAACAAAGGGCCGGTCGTTTCTCAGCAAATAAAGTAGCTACAGGGCTCAGAATTGGTACACTACTAGATCGTTAGCATTACATATAAATATGAATATAAGAGCCTCATATGTCATATAATATGGGCCCCAGGGCCCCAAATCCTAAAACATAGGGCCGGCCGTTTCTTGGTAAATAAAGCAGCTGCAATGCCCTAGGTTGGTATACTGATAGCCGTTTTAGCATTAATCATATTGCGGGTTGTCAGGATGAGATAAGAGTGTCATGGTGGGCGGGTGGGGTAGGGTTGGAATCACAGGCATAGATATTCGTGTTTGATCAAACACAACAGTGCCATCTAGTTCTTCTTCTCCTTCTTCTTCTCCTTCTCACGCTTCATATTAACAGGGCTAGCTCCAAAACTACAAGGGCCCCAGGGCTCATACTTGGCACACTTAATGGCCCCACCCCAAAGATGTGCCTTTTAGGGTCAAGGTCATGTCAAGGTCATCTAAGTATATATTGTTGGATTGTCATCATATTTGGTGGATGTGACCACAATCGAATGCCGAAAAGGGTCAAGGTCATGTCAAGGTCATCGGAGTATAGTTTGTTGGATTATCATCAAACTTGGTGGATGAGATCACCATCGAGTGCCAATTATGGCCAAGGTCATGTCAAGGTCATCAGAGCAAATATTGTTGGATTGTCATCAAACTTGGTTCATGAGATCACCATCGAGTGCCGAAAATGGTCAAGGTCATATCAAGGTCATCCGAGTATAGATTATTGGATTGGCACCAAACTTGGTGCATGGGATCACCATCGAATGCCAAAAATGGTCAAGGTCATGTCAAGGTCATCAGAGTAAAGATTATTGGACTCCCACCAAACTTGGTGCATGGGATCATAATCGAATGCCAAAAATGGTCAAGGTCATGTCAAGGTCATCAGAGTAACGATTGTTAGATTGTAACCAAACTTGGTGAATGAGATCACCGTCGACCGCCAATATTGGTCAAGGTCATGTCAAGGTCATCCGAGTATAGATTGTTGGATTGTCACCAAACTTGGTGGATGATATCACCATCGAGTGCCAATAATGGTCAAGGTCATGTCAAGATCATTGGGGGTTAGGGTGGGAATCACAGGCATATATATTCGTGTTTGCTCAAACACAACAGTGCCATCTAGTCCTTCTTCTTCTTCTTCTCCTTCTCCTTCTCACGCTTCATATTAACAGGGCTATCTCCAAAACTACAAGGGCCACAGGGCTCATATTTGGCACACATAGTGGCCCTACCCGTAGATGTGCCTTTTGCCCATTTCGCCCCATAGGTCAAAGGTCACGGGCCCCAGGGGCCCAAATGTAAAAATACAAAGCATGCCGTTTCTCATCAAATAAAGCAGCCTCAGGGCCCTGAGTTGGTGCACTGATAGCCCCAGGAGTACTCTATATTTACATGTATACATGAGCCCCATATGTCATATATTATGGGCCCCAGGGCCCCAAATGTTAAAAAAAGGGGCAACAGTTTGACAAGGTTAACTGTGAAACTACAAGGGCACTAGGGCTCATATGTGGCATACGTATGGGCCCGAACTTGTAGATATGCATTTTACCAATTATGGCCCCAGATTTTTAAGGCTAGGGGCCCAGAGGCCCAAATGTTAAAACAAAGGGCCGGCCGTTTCTCAGCAAATAAAGTAGCTACAGGGCTCAGATTTGGTACACAGATAGGTTTTCAGTATATGGTGATGGAACAGCCATTAAAGGACACTCCGTTTTGGGATTAAAGGGGTATTCAGATTTTTGATTTTTTTTTTGATTTTTTTTGTATGGAACGTGTTTGTTGCATTATTTAAGGAGGAGCGCCCTCAAGCGTTTTTACACAGCAAATGCAATTAAAGGGCTATTATTTGATTTTTAATTAATTAATTAATTTTAATTTTTTTTTTTTGTATACTGATAGCCCTTTTAGAATATGGTGTGTCAGTGGGTGTTAGGGTGATGGAACAGCCATTAAAGGGATACTCCGTTTTGGGATTAAAGGGGTATTCAGATTTTTTTTAGATTTTTTTAGATTTTTTGTATGGAACATGTTTGTTGCATTATTTAAGGAGGAGCGCCCTCAAGCGTTTACACAGCAAATGCAATTAAAGGGGTATTATTTGATTTTTAATTAATTTATTTATTTCAATTTTTTTTAGTTGGTATACTGATAGCCCTTTTAGAACATGGGGTGTCATAATGGATTAAGAGTGTCATGGTGGGTTAAGGGGGTTAGGGTGGGAAACACAGGCATAGATATTCGTGTTTGGTCAAACACAACTGTGCCATCTAGTTATCTATGCCTGTGGAACAGGGCATAGATATTCTGCTTATGCTCTTTAGTCTTCTCCTTCTTATCTATGCCTGTGCAACAGGGCATAGATATTCTGCTTATGCTCTTTAGTCTTCTCCTTTTCCTTATCTATGCCTGTGCAACAGGGCATAGATATTCTGCTTATGCTCTTTAGTCTTCTCCTTTTCCTTCTTCTTCTTCTTCTTCTTCTTCTCCTTCTCCTTCTCACACTTCATATTAACAGGGCTATCTCCAAAACTACAAGGGCCACAGGGCTCATATTTGCACACATAGTGGCCCTACCCGTAGATGTGCCTTTTGCCCATTTCGCCCCATAGGTCAAAGGTCACGGGCCCCAGGGGCCCAAATGTAAAAATACAAAGCATGCCGTTTCTCATCAAATAAAGCAGCCTCAGGGCCCTGAGTTGGTGCACTGATAGCCCCAGGAGTACTCTATATTTACATGTATACATGAGCCCCATATGTCATATATTATGGGCCCCAGGGCCCCAAATGTTAAAAAAAGGGGCAACAGTTTGACAAGGTTAACTGTGAAACTACAAGGGCACTAGGGCTCATATGTGGCACACGTATGGGCCCGAACTTGTAGATATGCATTTTACCAATTATGGCCCCAGATTTTTAAGGCTAGGGGCCCAGAGGCCCAAATGTTAAAACAAAGGGCCGGCCGTTTCTCAGCAAATAAAGTAGCTACAGGGCTCAGATTTGGTACACAGATAGGTTTTCAGTATATGGTGATGGAACAGCCATTAAAGGACACTCCGTTTTGGGATTAAAGGGGTATTCAGATTTTTGATTTTTTTTTTTTGATTTTTTTTTGTATGGTACGTGTTTGTTGCATTATTTATGAGGAGCCTCAAGCATTTACACAGCAAATGCAATTAAAGGGCTATTATTTGATTTTTAAGGGATACTCCGTTTTGGGATTAAAGGGGTATTCAGATTTTTGATTTTTTTTTTTTGATTTTTTTTTGTATGGAACGTGTTTGTTGCATTATTTAAGAGGAGGCGCCCTCAAGCATTTACACAGCAAATGCAATTAAATGGCTATTATTTGATTTTTAATTAATTAATTAATTTTAATTTTTTTTGGTATACTGATAGCCCTTTTAGAATATGGGGTGTCAGTGGGTGTTAGGGTGATGGAACAGCCATTAAAGGGACACTCCGTTTTGGGATTAAAGGGGTATTCAGATTTTTTTTTTTTTTTTTTTTTATTTTTTTTTTGTATGGAACATGTTTGTTGCATTATTTAAGGAGGAGCGCCCTAAAGCGTTTACACAGCAAATGCAATTAAAGGGGTATTATTTGATTTTTAAATAATTTATTTATTTCAATTTTTTTCGTTGGTATACTGATAGCCCTTTTAGAACATGGGGTGTCATAATGGATTAAGAGTGTCATGGTGGGTTAAGGGGGTTAGGGTGGGAAACACAGGCATAGATATTCGTGTTTGGTCAAACACAACTGTGCCATCTAGTTCTCCTTCTCCTTCTTCTCACGCTTCATATTAACAGGACTATCTCCAAAACTACAAGGGCCCCATATCTCATATTTGGCACACTTAATGGCCCTACCCCATAGATGTGCCTTTTGCCCATTTTGGCCCCATAGGTCAAAGGTCACGGGCCCCAGAGGCCCAAATGTAAAAATACAAAGCATGCCGTTTCTCATCAAATAAAGCAGCCTCAGGGCCCTGAGTTGGTGCACTGATAGCCCCAGGAGTACTCTATATTTACATGTATACATGAGCCCCATATGTCATATATTATGGGCCCCAGGGCCCCAAATGTTAAAAAAAAAAAGGGGCAACAGGTTAGCTGTGAAACTACAAGGGCACTAGGGCTGATATGTGGCACACGTATGGGCCCGAACTTTTAGATATGCATTTGACCAATTATGGCCCCAGATTTTTAAGGCTAGGGGCCCAGAGGCCCAAATGTTAAAACAAAGGGCCGGCCGTTTCTCAGCAAATAAAGTAGCTACAGGGCTCAGATTTGGTACACAGATAGGTTTTCAGTGTAGGGTGATGGAACAGCCATTAAAGGACACTCCGTTTTGGGATTAAAGGGGTATTCAGATTTTTGATTTTTTTTTTGATTTTTTTGTATGGAACATGTTTGTTGCATTATTTAAGGAGGAGCGCCCTCAAGCGCCACACAGCAAATGCAATTAAAGGGCTATTATTTGATTTTTAATTAATTATAATTTTTTTGTTGGTATACTGATAGCCCTTTTAGAATATGGGGTGTCAGTGGGTGTTAGGGTGATGGAACAGCCATTAAAGGACACTCCGTTTTGGGATTAAAGGGTATTCAGATTTTTTATTTATTTTTATTTATTTTTGTATGGAACATGTTTGTTGCATTATTTAAGGAAGAGCGCCCTCAAGCGTTTACACAGCAAATGCAATTAAAGGGGTATTATTTGATTTTTAATTTATTTATTTATTTCAATTTTTTCCGTTGGTATACTGATAGCCCTTTTAGAACATGGGGTGTCATGATGGATTAAGAGTGTCATGGTGGGTTAAGGGGGTTAGGGTGGGAAACACAGGCATAGATATTCGTGTTTGGTCAAACACAACTGTGCCATCTAGTTCTTCTTCTTCTTCTTCTCCTTCTTCTTCTCCTTCTCCTGACCCTTCATATTAACAGGGCTATCTCCAAAAGTACAAGGGCCCCAGGGCTCATATTTGGCACACTTAATGGCCCTACCCCATAGATGTGCCTTTTGCCCATTTTGGCCCCATAGGTCAAAGGTCACGGGCCCCAGGGGCCCAAATGTAAAAATACAAAGCATGCCGTTTCTCATCAAATAAAGCAGCCTCAGGGCCCTGAGTTGGTGCACTGATAGCCCCAGGAGTACTCTATATTTACATGTATACATCAGCCCCATATGTCATATATTATGGGCCCCAGGGCCCCAAATGTTAAAAAAAGGGGCAACAGTTTGACAAGGTTAGCTGTGAAACTACAAGGGCACAAGGGCTCATATGTGGCACACGTATGGGCCCGAACTTGTAGATATGCATTTTACCAATTATGGCCCCAGATTTTTAAGGCTAGGGGCCCAGAGGCCCAAATGTTAAAACAAAGGGCCGGCCGTTTCTCAGCAAATAAAGTAGCTACAGGGCTCAGATTTGGTACACAGATAGGTTTTCAGTATAGGGTGATGGAACAGCCATTAAAGGGACACTCCGTTTTGGGATTAAAGGGGTATTCAGATTTTTGATTTTTTTTTTTTTGATTTTCTTTTTGTATGGAACATGTTTGTTGCATTATTTAAGGAGGAGCGCCCTCAAGCGTTTACACAGCAAATGCAATTAAAGGGCTATTATTTGATTTTTAATTAATTAATTAATTTTAATTTTTTTGTTGGTATACTGATAGCCCTTTTAGAATATGGGGTGTCAGTGGGTGTTAGGGTGATGGAACAGCCATTAAAGGGACACTCCGTTTTGGGATTAAAGGGGTATTCGGATTTTTTATTTTTTCTTTTTTTCTTTTTTTTTTTTTTCTATGGAACGTGTTTGTTGCATTATTTAAGGAGGAGCGCCCTCAAGCGTTTACACAGCAAATGCAATTAAAGGGCTATTATTTGATTTTTAATTAATTTATTTATTTTAATTTTTTTTTGGTATACTGATAGCCCTTTTAGAATATGGGGTGTCAGTGGGTGTTAGGGTGATGGAACAGCCATTAAAGGACACTCCGTTTTGGGATTAAAGGGGTATTCAGATTTTTTGATTTTTTTTTTGTATGGAACATGTTTGTTGCATTATTTAAGGAGGAGCGCCTCAAGCGTTTACACAGCAAATGCAATTAAAGGGTATTATTTGATTTTTAATTTATTTATTTATTTCAATTTTTTTCGTTGGTATACTGATAGCCCTTTTAGAATATGGGGTGTCATGATGGATTAAGAGTGTCATGGTGGGTTAAGAGGGTTAGGGTGGAAAACACAGGCATAGATATTCGTGTTTGGTCAAACACAACTGTGCCATCTAGTTCTTCTTCTTCTCCTTCTTCTTCTCCTTCTCACGCTTCATATTAACAGGGCTAGCTCCAAAACTACAAGGGCCCCAGGGCTCATACTTGGCACACTTAATGGCCCCACCCCAAAGATGTGCCTTTTAGAGGTCAAGGTCATGTCAAGGTCGTCTAAGTATATATTGTTGGATTGTCATCATATTTGGTGAATGTGATCACAATCGAATGCCAAAAAGGGTCAAGGTCATGTCAAGGTCATCCGACTATAGTTTCTTGGATTATCATCAAACTTTGTGGATGAGATCTCCATTGAGTGCCAATTATGGTCAAGGTCATGTCAAGGTCATCAGAGCAAAAATTGTTGGATTGTCATCAAACTTGGTTGATGAGATCACCATCGAATGAAAAAAATGGTCAAGGTCATATCAAGGTCATCCGAGTATAGATTATTGAATTGCCACCAAACTTGGTACATGGGATCATCATCGAATGCCAAAAATGGTCAAGGTCATGTCAAGGTCATCAGAGCAAAGATTATTGGATTGCCACCAATCTTGGTACATGGGATCATAATCGAATGCGAAAAATGGTCAAGGTCATGTCAAGGTCATCAGAGTAAAGATTGTTAGATTGTAACCAAACTTGGTGAATGAGATCACAATCGAGCGCCAATATTGGTCAAGGTCATGTCAAGGTCATCCGAGTTAGATTGTTGGATTGTCACCAAACTTAGTGCATGGCACCACCATCGAATGCCAAAAATGGATAAGGTCATGTCAAGGTCATCAGAGTTAAGATTGTTGGATTGTAACCAAACTTGGTGGATGATATCACCATTGAGTTTATAATGGTCAAGGTCATGTCAAGGTCATTGGGGGTTAGGGTGGGAATCACAGGCATATATATTCGTGTTTGCTCAAACACAACAGTGCCATCTAGTCCTTCTTCTTCTTCTTCTCCTTCTCCTTCTCACGCTTCATATTAACAGGGCTATCTCCAAAACTACAAGGGCCACAGGGCTCATATTTGGCACACATAGTGGCCCTACCCGTAGATGTGCCTTTTGCCCATTTCGCCCCATAGGTCAAAGGTCACGGGCCCCAGGGGCCCAAATGTAAAAATACAAAGCATGCCGCTTTCTCATCAAATAAAGCAGCCTCAGGGCCCTGAGTTGGTGCACTGATAGCCCCAGGAGTACTCTATATTTACATGTATACATGAGCCCCATATGTCATATATTATGGGCCCCAGGGCCCCAAATGTTAAAAAAAGGGGCAACAGTTTGACAAGGTTAACTGTGAAACTACAAGGGCACTAGGGCTCATATGTGGCACACGTATGGGCCCGAACTTGTAGATATGCATTTTACCAATTATGGCCCCAGATTTTTAAGGCTAGGGGCCCAGAGGCCCAAATGTTAAAACAAAGGGCCGGCCGTTTCTCAGCAAATAAAGTAGCTACAGGGATCAGATTTGGTACACAGATAGGTTTTCAGTATATGGTGATGGAACAGCCATTAAAGGGACACTCCGTTTTGGGATTAAAGGGGTATTCAGATTTTTTGATTTTTTTTTGATTATTTTTTTTTTTTTTTTGAACGTGTTTGTTGCATTATTTAAGGAGGTAGCGCACTCAAGCATTTACACAGCAAATGCAATTAAAGGGCTATTATTTGATTTTTAATTAATTAATTAATTTTAATTTTTTTTTGGTATACTGATAGCCCTTTTAGAATATGGGGTGTCAGTGGGTGTTAGGGTGATGGAACAGCCATTAAAGGGATACTCCGTTTTGGGATTAAAGGGGTATTCAGATTTTTTTTTTTTTTTTTTTTAGTTTTTTTTTGTATGGAACATGTTTGTTGCATTATTTAAGGAGGAGCGCCTCAAGCGTTTACACAGCAAATGCAATTAAAGGGTTATTATTTGATTTTTAATTAATTTATTTATTTCAATTTTTTTCGTTGGTATACTGATAGCCCTTTTAGAACATGGGGTGTCATAATGGATTAAGAGTGTCATGGTGGGTTAAGGGGGTTAGGGTGGGAAACACAGGCATAGATATTCGTGTTTGGTCAAACACAACTGTGCCATCTAGTTTCTTTCCTCTTTCTTCTTTCTTCTTTCTCACAATTTGCTACTACTGCCACATGCTTGATCGGATTTGGACCAAACTCAGTCACAAGCAGTATTGGGTAGCTGGCTACAAAAGTTATGGGTTGTTTAACGTCAGAGGTCATCCAAGAGGTCACAGGGGTCAAAAAAGGTCATTTTAACCGAAAATGCTCCGATTGAGCTGAAATTTAAATGCAATGATCCTTATGACATTCTAAACATGTTTAAAATATTTAAAAAAAATTTTAAGGTCATTAAGGGGCCATAAAGGGGTCAAAGGTCAAGTTTTTTCAAAATGCTCCAATTGAGCTGAAATGTAAATGCAATGATCCTTATGACATTCTAAACATTTTAAAAACATTTTAAAATTCATTTAAGGTTATTAAGGGGGTCATAAAGGGGTCAAAGGTCAAGTGTTCCAAAATGCTCCAATTGAGCTGAAATTTAAATGCAATGATCCTTATGACATTCTAAACATGTTCAAAATATTTTGAAATTCATTTAAGGTCATTAAGGGGCAATAAGGGGGTCAAAGGTCAAGTTTTCAAAATGTTTCAATTGAGCTGAAATTTAAATGCAATGATCCTTATGACATTCTTTACATGTTAAAAATGTTTTTAAATTCATTTAAGGTCAATAAGGGGCCATACAGAGGTCAAAGATCAAGTTTTCAAAATGCCAGCTTTCCACGATCAATGTATATTGAAATGGCAATTAATGAAACAGTCTTATTAAAATTAGTCTTATCTATATCTAGCACAGTATTGCTGCTTGATCAGATCGTCACAATCATCCGCCTAACTTACCTTGTGCCCTTGCAAAGGGCACAGTTGCTCTAGTTAAGTTAGGCGTGCAGCCTAACTTATTTCTTTCTTGTGCTTTCTTTCTTTAAGTTAGGCGTGCAGCCTAACTTATTTCTTTCGTAAGTTAGGCGGGCAGCCTAACTTATTTCTTTCTTGCCATTTCTTTCTTTAAGTTAGGCGTGCAGCCTAACTTATTTTTTCTTGCCATTTCTTTCTTTCCTCTTCTTCTTCTTTCTCACAATTTGCTACTACTCCCACATCCTTGATCGGATTTCGACCAAACTCAGTCACAAGCAGTATTGGGTAGCTGGCTACAAAAGTTATGGATTTGTTTAACGTCCGAGGTCATCCAGGGGTCACAGGGTCAAATAAGGTCATTTTAACCGAAAATGCTCCGATTGAGCTGAAATTTAAATGCAATGATCCTTATGACATTCTAACCATGTTTAAAACATGTTTAAATTTATTTAAGGTCATTAAGGGGCCATAAAGGGGTCAAAGGTCAAGTTTTTCAAAATGCTCCAATTGAGCTGAAATTTAAATGCAATGATCCTTATGACATTCTAAACATTTAAAAAAATATAAGATTCATTTAATGTCATTAAGGGGTCATAAAGGGGTCAAAGGTCAAGTTTTTAAAATGCTCCAATTGAGCTGAAATTTATATGCAATGATCCTTATGACATTCTAAACATTTTAAAAACATTTTAAGATTTATTTAAGGTCATTAAGGGGTCATGAAGGGGTCAAAGGTCAAGTTTTCCAAAATGCCCTGATTGAGCTGAAATTTAAATGCAATTAGCCTTATGACATTCTAAACATGTTGAAAATATTTTAAAATTCATTTCAGGTCATTAAGGGGCAATAAAGGGGTCAAAGGTCAAGTTTTCAAAATGCTTCAATTGAGCTGAAATTTAAATGCAATGATCCTTATGACATTCTTAACATGTTTTAAATATTTTGAAATTCATTTAAGGTCATTAAGGGGCCAAAGGTCAAGTTTTCAAAATACCAGCTTTCCACGATCAAGGTATATTAAAATGGCAATTAATGAAACAGTCTTATTAAAATTAATACTATGCAGCACAGTAGGCCTATTGCTGCTTTATCAGATCGTCACAATCATCCGCCTAACTTACCTCGTGCCCTTGGAAAGGGCACAGTTGCTCTAGTCTTTCTTTCTTTCTTCTTTCTTCTCACAATTTGCTACTACTTCCACATCCTTGATTGGATTTCGACCAAACTCAGTCACAAGCAGTATTGGGTAGCTGGCTACAAAAGTTATGGGTTGTTTAACGTCAGAGGTCATCCAAGGGGTCACAGGGGTCAAAAAGGTCATGTTAACCGAAAATACTCCAATTGAGCTGAAATTTATATGCAATGATCCTTATGACATTCTAAACATGCTTAAAATATTTTAATATTCATTTAAGGTCATTAAGGGGTCATAAAGGGGTCAAAGGTCAAGATTTTCAAAATGCTCCAATTGAGCTGAAATTTAAACGCAATGATCCTTATGACATTCTAAACATTTAAGAAATATTTTAAAATTCATTTAAGGTCATAAAGGGGTCAAAGGTCAAGTTTTTCAAAATGCTCCAATTGAGCTGAAATTTAAATGATATGATCCTTATGACATTCTAAACATGTTTGTAAACATTTTAGAAATATTTTAAAATTCATTTAAGGTCATAAAGGGGTCAAAGGTCAAGATTTTCAAAATGCTCCAATTGAGCTGAAATTTAAACGCAATGATCCTTATGACATTCTAAACATTTTAGAAATATTTTAAAATTCATTTAAGGTCATAAAGGGGTCAAAGGTCAAGTTTTTCAAAATGCTTCAATTGAGGTGAAATTTAAATGCAATGATCCTTATGACATTCTTAACATGTTTTTAATATTTTAAAAATCATTTAAGGTCATGAAGGGGGCCATACAGAGATCAAAGGTCAAGTTTTCAAAATGGCAGCTTTCCACGATCAATGTGTATTAAAATGGCAATTAATTAAACAGTCTTATTAAAATTGATCTTATTCAGCACAGTATTGCTGCTTTATCAGATCGTCACAATCATCCGCCTAACTTACCTCGTGCCCTTGCAAAGGGCACAGTTGCTCTAGTTGTGCTTTCTTTCTTTAAGTTAGGCGGGCAGCCTAACTTATTTCTTTCTTGCCATTTCTTTCTTTCTTTCTTCTTTCTCACAATTTGCTACTACTTCCACATCCTTGATCGGATTTCGACCAAACTCAGTCACAAGCAGTATTGGGTAGCTGGCTACAAAAGTTATGGGTTGTTTAACGTCAGAGGTCATCTAAGGGGTCACAGGGGTCAAAAAAGGTCATTTTAATCGAAAATGCTCTGATTGAGCTGAAATATAAATGCAATGATCCTTATGACATTCTAAACATGTTTAAAATATTTTAAAAATTATTTAAGGTCATTAAGGGGTCATTAAGGGGTCAAAGGTCAATGTAATGAAACAGTCTTATTAAAATTAATACTATCCAGCACCCAGCACAGTATTGCTGCTTGATCAGATCGTCACAATCATCCGCCTAACTTACCTCGTGCCCTTGCAAAGGGCACAGTTGCTCTAGTTAAGTTAGGCGGGCAGCCTAACTTATTTCTTTCTTTGCGTTTCTTTCTTTCTTTCTTTCTTTCTTCTTTCTCACAATTTGCTTCTTCTGCCACATCCTTGATCGGATTTCGACCAAACTCAGTCAGAAGCAGTATTGGGTAGATGGCTACAAAAGTTATGGGGGTTTTCAACGTCGAAGGTCATCCAGGGGTCACAAAAGGTCATTTAACTGAAAAATGCTCCAATTGAGCTGAAATTTTAATACAATGATGCTTATGACTTTCTAAACATGTTAAAAATATTTTGATATCCATTTAAGGTCATTAAGGGGCCATAAAGGGGTCAAAGGTCAAGTTTTTCAAAATGCTCCAATTGAGCTGAAATTTAAATGCAATGATCCTTATGACATTCTAAACATTTGAAAAAATATTTTAAAATCCAATTAAGGTCATTAAGGGTCATAAAGGGGTCAAAGGTCAAGTTTTTCAAAATGCTCCAATTGAGCTGAAATTTATATGCAATGATACTTATGATGTTCTGAACATTTTAAAAACATTTTAAGATTCATTTAAGGTTATTAGGAGCATTAAAGGGGTCGAAGGTCAAATTTTCAAAATGCTTCAATTGAGCTGAAATTTAAATGCAATGATCCTTATCTTATCCAGCACAGTATTGCTGCTTCATCAGATCGTCACAATCATCAGCCTAACTTACCTCGTGCCCTTGCAAAGGGCACAGTTGCTCTAGTTCTTTCTTTCTTTCTTTCTTCTTTCTCACAATTTGCTTCTTCTGCCACATCCTTGATCGGATTTCGACCAAACTCGGTCACAAGCAGTATTGGGTAGCTGGCTACAAAAGTTATGTGTTGTTTAACGTCAGAGGTCATCCAAGGGGTCACAGGGGTCAAAAAAAAGGTCATTTTAACCGAAAATGCTCCGATTGAGCTGAAATTTAAATGCAATGATCCTTATGACATTCTAAACATGTTTCAAATATTTTAAAATTTATTTAATATCATTAAGGGGCCCATAAAGGGGTCAAAGGTCAAGTTTATCAAAATGCTCCAATTGAGCTGAAATTTAAATGCAATGATCCTTATGACATTTGAAACATTTAAAAATATATTTTAAAATTCATTTAAGGTCATTAAGGGGTCATAAAGGGGTCAAAGGTCAAGTTTTTAAAAATGCTCCAATTGAGCTGAAATTTCAATGCAATGGTCCTTATGACATTCTTAACATTTTAAAAACATTTTAAAATGCATTTAAGGTCATTAAGGGGTCATAAAGGGGTCAAAGGTCAAGTGTTCCAAAATGCTCCAATTGAGCTGAAATTTTATTATTATTATTATTATTATTATTATTCATGGTTTATTCAAACACACTCGCAGCTAAAAGCTGAATTGCTGTGAAGCTCACATATAAAAATATACAATATACAACATGCAATAAATATGATATTAAAGAACAAAATTGTAACACACATTAGACCGAATGGGCCAAACTCCCTCTCCGCAACCAAATCCCAAGGTGGAAAAATTTGAATGCAATGATCCTTATGACATTCTAAACATGTTGAAAATATTTTAAAATTCATTTAAGGTCATTAAGGGGCAATAAAGGGGTCAAAGGTCAAGTTTTCAAAATGCTTCAATTGAGCTGAAATTTAAATGCAATGATCCTTATGACATTCTTAAGATGTTTTAAATATTTTAAAATTCATTTAAGGTCATTAAGGGGGCATACAGAGGTCAAAGGTCAAGTTAATACTATCCAGCACAGTGTTGCTGCTTGATCAGATCGTCACAGTCATCCGCCTAAAAGGGCACAGTTGCTCTAGTTCTTTCTTTCTTTCTTTCTTCTTTCTCACAATTTGCTTCTTCTGCCACATCCTTGATCGGATTTCGACCAAACTCGGTCACAAGCAGTATTGGGTAGCTGGCTACAAAAGTTATGTGTTGTTTAACGTCAGAGGTCATCCAAGGGGTCACAGGGGTCAAAAAGGTCATTTTAACCGAAAATGCTCCGATTGAGCTGAAATTTAAATGCAATGATCCTTATGACATTCTAAACATGTTTCAAATATTTTAAAATTTATTTAATATCATTAAGGGGCCCATAAAGGGGTCAAAGGTCAAGTTTATCAAAATGCTCCAATTGAGCTGAAATTTAAATGCAATGATCCTTATGACATTTGAAACATTTAAAAAATATTTTAAAATTCATTTAAGGTCATTAAGGGGTCATAAAGGGGTCAAAGGTCAAGTTTTTAAAAATGCTCCAATTGAGCTGAAATTTCAATGCAATGGTCCTTATGACATTCTTAACATTTTAAAAACATTTTAAAATGCATTTAAGGTCATTAAGGGGTCATAAAGGGGTCAAAGGTCAAGTGTTCCAAAATGCTCCAATTGAGCTGAAATTTGAATGCAATGATCCTTAAGTTAGGCGGGCAGCCTAACTTATTTCTTTCTTGTCGTTTCTTTCTTTCTTCTCACAATTTGCTACTACTTCCACATCCTTGATCGGATTTCGACCAAACTCAGTCACAAGCAGTATTGGGTGGCTGGCTACAAAAGTTATGGGTTGTTTAACGTCAGAGGTCATCCAAGGGGTCACAGGGGTCAAAAAGGTCATTTTAACCGAAAATGCTCGATTGAGCTGAAATTTAAATGCAAAGATCCTTAGGACATTCTAAACATGTTAAAAATATTCTAAAATTCATTTGAGGTCATTAAGGGGCAGTAAAGGGGTCAAAGGTCAAGTTTTCAAAATGCTTCAATTGAGCTGAAATTTAAATGCAATTATCCTTATGACATTCTAAACATGTTAAAAATATTCTAAAATTCATTTGAGGTCATTAAGGGGCAATAAAGGGGTCAAAGGTCAAGTTTTCAAAATGCTTCAATTGACCTGAAATTTAAATGCAATGATACTTATGATATTCTAAACATGTTTAAAATATTTTAAAATTCATTTGAGGTCATTAAGGGGCAGTAAAGGGGTCAAAGGTCAAGTTTTCAAAATGCTTCAATTGAGCTGAAATTTAATGCAATGATCCTTATGACATTCTTAACATGTTTTAAATATTTTAAAATTCATTTAAGGTCATTAAGGGGGTCATCCAGAGGTCAAAGGTCAAGTTTTCAAAATGCAAGCTTTCCACGAACAAGGTATATTAAAACCGCAATTAATATTAAAATTAATACTATCCAGCACAAAGTATTGCTTTCAAGATCAGATCGTCACAGTCATCCGCCTAACTTACCTCGTGCCCTTGCAAAGGGCACAGTTGCTCTAGTTTCTTCTTTCTTTCTTCTTCTTCTCACAATTTGCTACTACTTCCACATCCTGGATCGGATTTCGACCAAACTCGGTCACAAGCAGTATTGGGTAGCTGGCTACAAACATCATGGGTTGTTTAACGTCAGAGGTCATCCAAGGGGTCACAGGGGTCAAAAAAGGTCATTTTAATCGAAAATGCTCCGATTGAGCTGAAATTTAAATGCAATGATCCTTATGACATTCTAAACATGTTTAAAATATTTAAAAAATTTATTTAAGGTCATTAAGGGGCCCATAAAGGGGTCAAAGGTCAAGTTTTTCAAAATGCTCCAATTGAGCTTAAATTTAAATGCAATGATCCTTATGATATTTGAAACATTAAAAAAATATTTTGAAATTCATTTAAGGTCATTAAGGGGTAATAAAGGGGTCAAAGGTCAAGTTTTTAAAAATGTTCCAATTGAGCTGAAATTTCAATGCAATGATCCTTATGACATTCTAAACATTTTAAAACATTTTAAAATTCATTTTAGGTCATTAAGGGGTCATAAAGGGGTCAAAGGTCAAGTGTTCCAAAATGCTCCAATTGAGCTGAAATTTGAATGCAATGATCCTTATGACATTTTCAACATGTTGAAAATATTTCAAAATTCATTTAAGGTCATTAAGGGGCAATAAAGGGGTCAAAGGTCAAGTTTTCAAAATGCTTCAATTGAGCTGAAATTTGAATGCAATGATCCTTATGACATTCTTAACATGTTTTAAATATTTTTAAATTCATTTCAGGTCATTAAGGGGCCATACAGAGGTCACAGGTCAAGTTTTCAAAATGCCAGCTTTCCACGATTAAGGTTTATCAAAACGGCAATTAATGAAACAATCTTATTAAAATTAATACTATCCAACACAGCACTGAGTGTTGCTGCTTGATCAGATCATCACAGTCATCCGCCTAACTTACCTCGTGCCCTTGCAAAGGGCACAGTTGCTCTAGTTTACATTTTCTTTCTTTAAATTTATACTAACCACTGTTTTATATGATGTCCCATCGATGCCAAAAAAAAAAAATCAAAAATCAAAAATCAAAAAAAAATTTCCCCAAAAAAAATTCCAAAAAAAAATGATGAAGCCCCGCTTGTCATCAAAGTAACAGGTGTAAGTCAGTTCTCCTGTATAGAACTGGCCAAGTGGGGCTTCATGTTTAATGAAATGTACAATTTAGAAATGAAAATGTAACATGGGCTCTCTAAATTTTAATGTTGTGAAAATATCATGCTTTTATACAATACATGTAAATAGTCTTATCCCTTATCCCAAAATTCAAATTTGTCAATGGTGTGTTTCCTTCCCTTTACAAAAACGGAATATACAATTATTACAAAAGCCCCAAGTCTTTCAAAATTGAATGAGGGTGGGCTTCATTCAATCTCCGCTGTTCTTGTTAAATCTCTTTCAATTCATTATGTCGGTTAGCCGCAGTAGTCTCATGAAGTCATTTTAAGTTGAAACTTTCGAAAAAATCTGTGTAATTCTAATTTTAGTGTATGCCATGCTGTTTTAAGGGATCAGAAAATGGGAAATAGAGTAGAAAAAACACATATCCTACACCTTTTCTATTCAATTAAAATCCTAGTTCTTCTTCATGGGATTGTTCTCTACAATGTGCATTTATTCGCCTTTGTACCTTACTTTAATATTTTGCATTGTTCATTATTTTCTTGCTTGTTTAATTATTGTCATTTGCCTTATGTTAAAAAGAGCATCTACTAGATCACGAAACATCTAAAAAAAGTTTTTTGTCCGTAACAATTAGTAAGTTTTAAGTGGGTTCACGGTTGGACAAGTTTAGAACTGTCAACGTAGAACTCGCTAAAAACGTTTTTGTTATGAACTCCAGCCCTGTCGTAAAAACCTACCTCCAATTTTGTTAATCTTTTGTCCTTTTGTTTTGTTTATCATACACAGAAGTTTGATGACTTTGACGTGGATGCCAGTGAAGTGTTGCAGCTTGTGCATCAACTAAACAACCATAAAATGAACCCCTCATCTAGCCCTGCAGCTTTCACAACCACACAATCCACATTTGAGTCCGTCCAAGAGCTTTATAGCAAATTTTGTAAAAGATGTAACATGGTAGATATTCTGGATGTCTTCCATAGAGTCAAGGCTTGGTTTGGTGATGCTAGTCAAGATGACGATATGAGGAAGAAATGCTTGTATGTCTTTTTACGGTGGCCAAGGAATGACTTGGAGGTAGAGTAAATATCCATTTTTGTTTCACTAAAATCCTTTGACCCAGTTTGGGTCAAAGCTTCAAATAGTAGTACAGGCGTACATGTAGGTACTTGTGCACCAGCAGTGGGGCAAAATAGATGGGCCCCAAAAGCCATTCTCATGCCTGAATTGATTATTGTTGTCAGGCCGTTATTAGCTCGTATAAAAACAGGGAAAATCTGTTCCAACTGACCAGCGGGGAACCAAAGGATGGATCCAAAAACAGGGAAAATATGACACCGGCATGGTGGCCTAGTGGTTAGAGCGTCCGCCTCACGATCGGGAGGTCGCGGGTTCGAATCCCGGCCGCGCCATACCAAATGCTTTAAAAATGGTACCTACTGCCTTCTTGCCAGGTGTTCGGCATTGAAAGAATGGAGTAGGGAAAGTTAAACACATGGCTACCAGTGGACTAACCCCCTGCTGTAGCTTTTCTGCTTGCAGACATGTGGCCTAGGGTTATGAAACGGAGATAGGCGCTGCCCAATGGGCCGAAAGGCTTGGGAAGGATTTAACTTTAACTTTTAAAATATGACACAGCATCCAATGGGGGAGTAACACAAGACATAAAACAAAGTTAAAAACCCGACATTTCGAAAAGACAAAACTTTTCTTTCTCAAGGGATAAAATAAGAGATATAGTGGAGACCAGCTCTGATAAAAAAAAAAAAGTATATCAGCTCGTAGTCACATTTTTTTCAATAATTGTGTTGGCATAGTAAGTTACTTCTGTAATTAGTGATATGTAGGGCTAGAAATTTGTGTGAATCAAGCTTGATTCTTATAAAGTTCTTATGTTTGCACAACAAATATTGCAAACAAATAGTCATTGCAATAATCAAGTTTCTCGCACTGTGCTACAAAATTCTTCCCCTGATGTAAAAAGTTGGTTTAATTCTATTTTTAGTTTCTGATGCGATCATTTTGATGCTCAAAATATAAAATCAAAGCATTAACATTTGACATTAGGGACAGATCCAAAAGGATCATCTCTGAATGGCTCTGTATACAACTGAAACTTTTATAAACTTGCATTGGAGAATAAACAATTGAGAGTTTAGAGCAATTATAACCTTGTCCTCATATTCCTACCCCTCTGTAGGTGGAGATTGTGAAGCTGCTCAGTACTACCAGAAGCTACCATCAAATTAACATAGACAATACAGATGGCAATAATCATGTGAGATGTGAAGAAAATGTACTTGATACACTGGCTCCAAAAAAGTGTGAATTGGCACCATCGCAGTCTTCCTCATCTGCATCAGAGGTAAATTTTGATCTTTATATGATGTGAGCAATGAAAATGAGTTTGATATCGGTCAGATTCTTATTTTGACTTGTCAGACATAATTGATTTGTATACACTGAAAACACTGCAATCTACATCACCAGGGATGTAGCTGTGGTTGCGGGCGGCAGAGCCCGGCACTCAGATTTAGAGCTCACCACTGCCTATCAAGCAATGTATGTGAAATAGGGACTGTCTTTTGGAATTTACCTGAGAGCAGTAGAGAGCGATTGTTCTTGCTCTCCTCAAAAGGCAGGCCCTGCAAGCACAGTATGCAAAACATAGCTATGCGTGGCTCATTTCAAAATGCCATTGTGATTGTATTGTAAAAAGGGTCGATCCTTCATGTAAGTGAAGCCTAACTCTAACAGTAACCCTAACCCTAATTTCGTGTAAAATTACATCAAAGAATTTACCGCAAAAAGTCAACCGGTCAATGCAAGACAGTAAGACACACAGCAAATAAATGGACATTGGACAACTACCTGTTTCTCCCTAGAATTTTAAGCTGGCTCAATGCATCACTCAAACCCTGTCCAGGGTTCGAATTCCCTTGGTTGGGCAGACATCACACAAGGGGAAAAGCCGCATGGGTGCGCTTCTGCAAAGGGGACAATGTTCCCGGATGTCCGACCGAGTGAATACTTATCACTACCATCACATACGAGCACATGTGCCTTAAATACCAATTTAGCTAACTTGACTTATCCAACAAAGGTATAAACTTTTTATTACACATGTTTGTTTTTTTACAGGTACTAGCCAGGCAATTATTTATGTCATACCTAACACTACTAGTCAACTCAAGTGATGAGATATCATTAGCACGATGCTTGAGTCTAACAATGGATGAGTTGAACCATGATGGCTTCACAGCACTCAAAAATGAAGCTAGGGCTAAGAATATGCCCATGTTCCAGGTCAGTACTTCTAATGTTTTGAGGGATCAGGGCAACACTACCTATCTCCATTTTGGCAATTTTTAGAAAATTGCATTTTAACAGAGGTGTAAGTCTTCCGGAAATTCCCGAATTCCGGAAATGTTGCCAAAATTTAAAAAAATTCGAAATGTAAAAAAAATTTAAAATTTTTTTTTTTTTAATTTTTTTTTTTTTTTTACATTTCCGGGATTGGATGATGATAATTCGTCATAAAAAGAGCAGAAAAAAAAAAAAAAATTTGAGGGGGGTGATACCCTGCAGCCTATTCCCCGGACAAGCCCGTGCACTTCCGGAAATTTGGCGAGGTGCTCGCCTTTGGCTCGCATGTTTTTCAGGGAGTGGATCGTTACCTCGCTTACACCTCTGTTTTAAGAATTCTAGCCTCTTTGTAAGGCTGTTTCACTGGTCTATTGGAGTTTGAAATTGACATAGTTTTTGTTGTCACTGAAAAGCACATTATTTTCTGACAATTTTGGAACCAAAATCTTATTTTCGTCAAAAATGGAGACCAGGCAGTGTTGCACTGAGCCTGTGGTTGTTCTTGAACTTCTATCTAGAACCAAACAGGATTGATAGATACTTTTCATCTACAGATCTGACATTAATGCAGTGTGCACGTTAAAGAACGCCACAGGCTATTCGAAAAGAGCAGGGAATCATCCCGGTACTGTTGACTGTACTTCAAAAATACACTCATCGTCTCTAGGTTCCAGAGTAAAAATAAGTACAGCTTGTCTGTACACAGTGCGATAATACTCATACATGTGAGGGAGGCACTAATACGGAAGAAGAAGAACAGGGCTGGCGCAGCAGACAATTACTGGATGCCATAGCTCACCTTTATACCAGTTGTGTAGCTGGGATTTTTACCTGGGATTGGGATATTCCAAATTTCATGAGAAAGACTCATAGAAACACCATATTAGTCTTCAAAGATTTGTTTCAGGTTTGGTAGATGAGAGGGACCAAATAATAGTCATTGTGTATACCAATTTAACATAACCCTAACCAGAAAGTAATAGTGACAGCATATTGGTGAGTCGAGGATGTACGTTGGGCAATTCCAGTTGAAATCCAAACACCCCCTATGGAAGACATACATTTTTGTAACCTTAATTATGCAACAGGGGGCACAATTTTCAGGTAACCCCATTTGAAATTCACACTCCCTGTGTGAGAGATTAAGATCATGTCCATAGGGGGTGTATGGATTTCAACTGGAATAGCCCATTAATGGTATCTATTGCTGTATCTATACGGTGACATTAATATCAGCTTAATATTTGTTGTACTTAAAATATTACAAAATATTCGGCAATAATCCATCTATATGTATCTGTATATGCAGACGGCAGTTTCATATGTAACTCAAATTCGGCTTGGAGGCCAGAGTTACAGACCCAAGTCCGATTCTCCTCTAGCACCTCACATCAAAGGTCTAAGTGAATTTGTCACTGCTGTACAGAAGCTACAGACATTGGTAGAGGAGGTTCCTGATACAAGGTATGCAATCAATAAATCGCTTCATGAAATCCATGCTTATTGATCTGCCTAACTGGATTTTTGTATATAATATGTGACTTGTTCTGACAAAACAAGGAACAAGTCACATTTTTTACATTTCATGATTTGAATAAAAATGTAAGCATAGACAATACACTTTAAAATTATACAAAAATTATATACATAGCATCAATATTTTTGAAGATCTGGATAATTTTGTAAATGGTACCTTGATATTTTTGCCAAATTGCTGTATATTCTGAGTAATGGGTCAATTAGTTTCCTGCCGTACACTGGATTGAATAGGGATTATCATAGTTGAACTCTTATTTATTGATTAAATAACCCTCTTTTTAACAAGTACTTTCAAGGATTTTAAAGTCCACTTAGTCCCACAGTTAAATACCATGAAAGTAAGAATTCCAAAATTTCATTTTTTATGGGAATGTCACCTTTAAAGGCCTATAACTCAAAAATATATCTGGCGACTTGTTCCGAGTTTTGTTGGAGCTGGTCACATATTTGTCATGAAATGTGGTGTGAGACATGGTCAAACTCAATCAATTATGATTGATTCACCTGAAGATGGATTTCAAAACATTTTGTTCACTCTCTATCCAGGAGTGATAGCTTGGAACCTTGCCTTATTATATTCAGTACAAGTACATAGAGGGTAACATCAATCAATGCGTGCTACATACAAAGTTCTCAAACTATTTTTTTGATGGAGTAAACTGAAACTGCATGTATTTCATTCTCCTTTTGTAAGCTAATTTTGTGATACATTCTTTACAATTCATTTTGTAATTCAAAACAAAGCGCTACTTTTTTTCTCTTGATATAGAACTGCTGTAATGAAGGTGATCAGCTCCGTCCGCAGCTCCCTGTGCCAATGCAAAGTTCAAACCTTAAGAAAGACTAGCATAGATACAGTTGCTGAGAAGTTAAAGAAAGAAATGGGTGCTCTTATGGGAGTATGGAAAGGACCACTTCAGGAAAGCCCTCCTAGAAAGGTATGTGTAATGTTAAACATGTTTTGTTCTATCAAAGTAAAAAGTAAGGTTTATTTCAAACTCTAATGGTGACCCACAGGTCAAATTGCTAAACAGACACAATGCAGTTTGAAGGCAGCAGCTTTTAAAATCAGGGGCAATATTGCAACATCGAAACAAACAACTATAGAAACATCCAACCCCACCCCACCGCCGTAGGCAATGAGGATAAAGTGCCTTGCCCAAGGACACAACACTTGCCCAAGGACACAACACTTTGACACAAGTGGGGCTCAAACTCGCATCCTATGGATTATGAGTCGAGCACCTTATCCTTATTGGGCACACATCCCAGGGGGGTCACTCATATATAAAAGTTGTAAGCATGCGTGTGAATGCACTTCAGAAAAGCACCCTTAACAAGGACAACCATTGTGTCTTCAAAATGACCCTTAACAAGGATAATGGTTTGTTAACATACCCTTAACAAGGACAAAGTTACAAGTGGATTAAATCCAACCCTTCAAGGATGCATGATCAATTTTGAAGAAAAAAGTAGGCTAAAAGACATCAACTGTCAAGGTTTCTTATTTCCTTTATTATTATACTCTAATTGGATACTTCCTAACTGGATTTGATAGGCTTAGGCCTACTCAGTTATCATTATTCAACATAATTATCGCCTGCATTATTAGGGTAGTATATTTTATTATGACGATTGTAGGGGTAGGAATGTGATTAGATTTAACTACCCTTAGCACGGACACATGGTGTCAAAAATGACACCCTTATTTGCTATATTCAATGATTTTGAGACCCTTAACACGGGCCCGTGCGGGCCCGTGTTGCAGTAGAAAAAACCACCCATATTCCGTGTTTTTGTTCACACGCATGCTTACAACTTTTTATATCAGTGGCCCCCCTGGGGCACACATCTATTAGACTTGTCTCCCATAATAGTTTTGGGGTAAAGAAGTTTGACAGCTGTAATATTTTGCAGATTTCCTTACAAATTAAGCGTACTCCTAACCATTCAGAGCATATAATTTTGCACAAGGTCGATATGCATGCGCTTGACGTTGTACACATATACGCGATGGTGAATGCTTAAAAGGAACTTTCAATGTCGCCAGTCTTCAGGAAATTTCCTGATTTCAGGAAATTTTACTTTGATGATCCTGTACAAAGGTAAGGGCAAAGTACATTTTTCAGGAAATTTTTTGACAACACTGACTGGCATCTCTGAACTTTGCAAAAAATTATAAAGAAAAAGGAGATGTAATGGACTGATGTTACTGTAGTGGGATTTCTTTGAACCATTTACAATAAAGATTTAAACATTACTTTTCTTTGCACTACATGCATAGACATGAGAAGCATACAAGCAAGTATAAAATAAAAATCCTTACCTCTTTCCCCTCTTTCCCCATCTTACCTCTTTCCCCATCACCAGTGTATTTATCTAAATAACATTTGGATCTTTGATGCAAAGTGGAATCATTGTTCTTATAGATTGATGGCGGTCAAGGCCGTATCGTGTATGGTTTGAAGACAATCCGAGTGCTTCAAGGTGTTCTTGACCGAGAGGCTGGCCGTGTAATGACCAACAAACCTATCCAGGCATTGACCGATGGATTCACCAGCCAGAAGACCCCTATGAGAATACCATCTCTACTATCTCAATTCAGGTATGTCAGAATATCATTTTGTCAGCTCTCTTACAATGAAATCATACATGTGTGTACTTATTTCAAAAACAGATTTAGTATCATCTCTGCTATCTCAATTGAAATGCCAGGTAACATCGAGCGAGGGGTGAGGTTCCTAAGAGTTTTAAAATGAGTTCCTATACTCTGATCAGCTCGTAATAGGTGGGATTCATAACACTGTGGATTGATATAGAATGACGTTATTGACGTATACACAGGTGGGCGCAACACCTACACGTATTGCGTGACTGATGAACGCTTTTGTGAATTTAAGCAGGCGTAAGTTGTTGGGACCTTAATGACTCGTGCAGTAACAAAAAGCAAATAATTCTCCCCTATTACGAGCCGATCTTAGGATAGGTGAAATGGGTTCCTAGGGAAATGTGGATATGGATATATGTGACTGTGAAGGTTACCAGTCATTTTAAAAGTGCCTACATGTACTTTGTTCCAAAAAGAATTTATGCAAACCTGACCCAGTCATACACTTAACGTGACTTTTCTTTTCTATTGTAGATCACCAGAGGTAATAGACCCATCATCTCCAGAATACCAGACACTGAGAAGCAGACTCTTCAGCCAGAAGGTGAGACTATAATAATTGTATATTTTTTAGGGTCTGTGATTGTAATATCAGAGGTGTCAACCCTCCCTCTTCTAGAGGAGGCTCCCTATTTTTTTTTTTTAATTGTCCATTTTGACACCCAAATTTGGCAACCTCCCTATTTCTGACAAGTTATGTACCATTGAAGTTGCATGTAATTTTAAAAACCTCCCTATTGTTTTGTTTGAATCCTCCCTATTTTCTGGATGTTAATGTTGGCATCTCTGTAATATGCTGTAAATTACTTTTCAATATAAATTCAAACTCAATTAGAACACAATGTTTCATATTGTATTACTGTAAAAAAGTGGAAATTTTTACGGAACATTAATTTTTTTCACAATTTTTGCGCTCAGTACAGCTCCTGCAAAAATAAATGCATTCTTATGTATTGTCTTCAAAAGAAAACTTAAAATTGGGAATTTAAAAACAAGCAAGGTAATTAAATTGGGGAAAATTACATTAAAAAAACTACCACTTTACACAACCTACAACTACATGAACAGAAACAAATTTGACGTGATCTTATCCAAGCAGACCAATTCAGGGTGGTAATTATGAAATTGAGATATAGGCAAAAATGTGGAGGAAAAAAACCATTAATCATTATAAATTCTAAAACTTTCACAACCACTTATGCTATATGTAAGTCTTTAAGCAATAGCATTCTTAGATATTGGGCAAGTTGGTAAAGATAATAACTCAATTTTCAAAATTGCCAGCCTTATTTGACTTGGTTGGACAAGATTGTGTCGGTTATGTACATTTTGTTACAGAGAAAACAATATGTTCCATTATGTTAGCGGTAGGAAATAGGGATTTCAGAATTCAATAAATTTCTATAAATCAATCAGCTCAGATAAATAGGCTTATTGGTAATGTGTTACAGGATTCAAACTGACTTGTGAATTTTACTTTTCTCCCATGATAAATAGGATGCAACACCCGCAGGTCCAAAACGATATCAATCTGACATGACATGGGCAAAACCAGCAGTTGCCACCAGCAACGACAACAACGATGACATTGAATTCTTCATCAGCCCTGCACAGAGGCAACGTAAACCAGCGAGCAAGGGCAGCAGTCTCTGGGCAGTATCTCCTGAAGGCGGGAGTTATCGCAGTCGTCTCATATCACCCAACAACGACGGAGTCACAAACCATGGCTCGTCTTCTAACCATCTGTCAACAGGCAATAACTTTGATTGTTCAGATACACCTAAAAAAGGGAAGACTGTATCCAGAAATCTTCCCAAAGCTTCAACTCTTGATCAAGAAAACTTAGTAGATGAAGAGGTGTCATCATGTAGATTGGTAGAAAAGAGTAAAAATAGAAAACCAAAAAGAACACTTGATACTGATGGTGCCTCAAGCTCTCAGGCTAGTAAGAAAGCAAAGAAAACAAGTAAAGTGACCAAGAAGAAGAAAGTGGTACCTCTTGGTAAAGGGCAGAAGACACTCAATCAGTTTTTCAGGGTTTGAAATGTAAAGAAACTGCAATTGATAATTTATTATAGCCTACTATAAGTATTTTTTTCCAACAGCGCTTGTATTCATTATTTGTGTTTGTGTAAATATTCTATCTGTTAAGTTCAACTAAATTTTACAATCATGATTGGGCCTATCAATACAATAAATCGACTGCTCAGTGCCAGAAGTGGGTAAGGGAAATAGGTGCCCTGTGAACATTAGGCAATTTACATGCAGTATATTGTACTCATCTACACATGGCAGCTATTGCACTTACCCACTTCTGGCACTGATGAGCAGTCAAAATGTTTATCTCTGTGTCACAGGGGTTCTCAGACTTTCTTTTGAATGCAATCCAGGCATTTTTGAAAGTGCAACCACTCGCTGGCCATTTTAGGGTCGAGACCTACCCGTTTGGAACTCTTGCTCTGTCATCTTCAGCTGTTATCAATACAAATGGAGCCAACTAGATCATATGAGCTATGCCCATCTTAACATTTAAATCAAATGAAAGTTGTACTGCAGATGACTGTGCCTTTTCAAACTTGTGGTTGATGACCCCAGTGTATTCTCTGATTTTATTGAATCAACCTCTGTAATATTTAGGTAAATTTTGCTTTTTTATAGCAAGATCAATTGAGAATTTCATGTTTTACTTGCAAATTACCTATTCATGTGAGACCACAAGAGGCATGGAAGCTGCTGTAAAAGTCAATATTTTCGCGAGAAGATATTTTCGCGATTTTGAAGATTTTGTCAATTGCGCGAGAATTAAATTTCGCGGTTTTGATATTGATACAATAGAAACCTAATGCAAAAGGTTATTTTCGCGAGTTTTTATTTTCGCGGTTTTATGTCCATTCACGAAAATAAAAACCTCGCGAAAATTTCTACTTTTACAGTAGGAGTTTTAATCAGTGTTGGTACTGGTAGGGACCTATTTTTTCCCCAAACCACCATGTGAAATGTTGCTAATATAATATGTTCTACTGTTCTTGTATGCAACAATAATGATTGCTTGTGTATTGTATTCAATTGTGTAAACAAATAATGTAAAGCTTTTGTAAATTGTAAATATTATATCATATTATTGTGCACTGCTTTTGTTTCTGTGTTTTCTTTCTTTCTTAATAATTGTATATGTTATTTGGGTTTTTTACCATGTTGAAAAAGAATGTAAAGAACTTTCTCAGCAAACACAAATATGTTAGAATGTTTTTAAAAAAGGATATCCAACTAAACTTTGTTGAAACATTTTTATATTTTAAATGTTAGGATACTGAACAAGATCATAACAAGTTTTAAAACATTTTTAAATCAGAAGTCAAAATGTTACTGCACGTAAAATATATAAATCCAAAATATTTCAAAAGAAAATGTCTTGTAAGCAGGGTTGTCACTTCACCAGTCGGTGCTGGTCACAGTAGTAACCAGTACTAAGGCTGACTAACTTGTACTCAAGGCAATATGAGAATATGAGGGCTTGCCAACTGGCATTGAAATAAAGAAATTGTACTTATTTCAAAACTGCTGAAAAATGATCCATGACACATTTTGGACAAATAACATGAAAATTTAGCTGGTACTAAATTCAGTCTGGAGACAACCCTGCTTGCATTTAGAAAACATTTTTGTAAACATTTTGTGGTGATATTTGAAAATATTCTTAAAATGTTTTATTATAACCCACCATTTCAGGCAAGCTTTTGATCCATACAAAAATTGTGGGTTTGTGATCAAGAAAGATGTTACTGAATCTATGCTTGTTGAATTAGACCTATAGTGCAGCACCATAACAATTTATGATTGAAAAGGGGCTTCTGTATTTTTATATTTCAAAGTATTGGGCTATTCCAGTTGAAATTCATAAACCCCATATGAAAACACATGACCTTAATCTCACACACAGGGGGTGTAGATTTCAAATGGAGTCGCCCATTCAGGTGTCAATTTGATATTTAAACTCCCTGTGTTGAAGATTAAGGTCATGTCTTCCTAAGGGCTATATGGATTGAATTGGAATACCTCATTACATCCTGTTTCCTGTATAGACCTTTTTCTCAGACGTCAATCAATCAATATTGGGTCCAGCATTCGAGTCATCCGCACCCAAACGCATATACCGCGCCGGCGCACGCGATCAACTTTGCGTGACGTTAAGCGTCTTGCACGAGATTGCCAGCTCGCAGTACGCGTTTAGTTCGTCACGCCATAAAAAGTGAACAAAATTGTAAAACAAAACAAAGATTGATTTTCAAATAGCATCACAGTTTTTCCATATCTTTTGTATTTTGTGGTATCAAAACAAAGGTAACCAGTATTAATTACCCCTTAGACATTATTATTGTGTGGCACCTGAAGTGAAAGATGACAAAACCGATGAGAAAATACGCAATATTTGGTGTTTTCACATAGCGGGCATGTGTGGAACGCACATGTTGTTTGTTTACATCTGAGACCCCAATATCGATCAAGTGACGTCACGAGAAAAAGGTCTATAAGCACAAGATTATTTCAATACGCTTTATAAAAGCTCTTTTTAACCAGAATGAAATTAAAGTGAAGTTAACTTACGAATAGTTGATGATATATTTTTACATGTATTACTGTATAAGTGGTAATTTTCGCGAGGGTTTTATTTTCGCGAATTTCGCGATTAGAGCTCCAACCGCTGAAAATAACACCTCGCTGAATGTATGCAATAATGTATTACAAGTATAGTGAAGGACTGGGCAATCGCGAAAATAACATTCGCGAAAATGTGTCTCTCACTCCAAATCGCGAAAATAACAGTACGCGAAAATTACCACTTATACAGTATAAACTATGTTATGGTCCTAGTTGACAATATTGCAGAAATAAATAATTTGAATTTCTTGTGACATATACAGTACATGTATTTCTTTGTCAACTTTGTTGCAGCCTAATTTTGTGTATGTATTTGCGCTTGCCATGCATCGCCATTGCTAAGCCAGTAGCCTTAGGCAAAATTTGATCCTTATTAGTCGTCACTTGCATGTAGGGTATGTTAGCACAGCACACAGTGCAGGATTTACTACTGGGCATTCATAACCTCATTAATAAATGCGATGTGTGCGATCCAATTACATTTAGTTATTTGTAAAAACATGAACGCAAATCAAGGCCATTAATATCTCGCAATTGACCGCAAAATGCGTAATTGTTGAAAAGTAAATATTAGTAACCTCCGCGAGCACCGTATTGTGCGTCGAACAAACTGCGCGCTCACTGGCTGCCGTATTTGGGTTGTGCGCTACCATATTTGCACAGATTGTGATACGCACTTATGTTATTGGTCATCCTGTTTTAGCCTGATCGATTTTTGGAAAGGGAAGATGTAAAAATCATCTATTTTTACAAACTTTTGAGCAAAATTTCATGTTATTTTGTACAGTGAAGATATCAAAGTGACGGTTATGAATGAGGTTAATAACTTTCAATCGCTATTATGTCGGGCATTGTGAAAAATCTAAACATTTTGCTTTGGACGTCGGAATATCTTCGGTTCCAAAAGCAAAATGTTTAGATTTTTCACAATGCCCTCCAAACAACCGATGCACAGTTATTAACCTCTAACCTTGGACCTGGTTCCAGGGGCCACGATCTAGGGGAGCCAACATTTTGAAAGGAAAATAAATAGTACTGAAAACAGATTTTAACAAAAAAGTTGGAATAAGTTGTAATGTGCATCTTCCTGGGCATTTTCAGGCCACATTGTCCTAATTAGGCTAATTTTGTCCCTTGAAATTTATATTGCTTTTTTTCATGTGCGCACTTGTCTCTGCAAAGTGAGGATTTAAGGTTCATACTCTAGCAACTTGAAGCAAGATTTTTTAAACTTAAGTTACAGTGTGGTCATGGTAGGATTTTATCCGGCCCTGTTAGCACACACACACTTGTTTTGTTTTTATTAGATTTTTGGCTTGGTAAAAAAATAAATAGTGGGCAGATTTGAGATGTAATTCTTTTCTACATTGATCAAGGGACAATTTGATACCAAAGCCTAAACTATAGTTGATCAGTTTGTAATCGACTTGTATTGTTAGGCTTTTACCACTACATCGAAAAATAGACCCACATAGTTGACCTGTCTGGACTATATTATGCATGCATGTTGACAAAGTATAGAACTTGAATTAATAATTTGTATTTGTGTTACCTCTGTTGAGATGTCAGAAGATAACTCTCGAAATTAAATATATTGATATTAATCTGTGATGTTATAAGGCCCGCCGATTGTGAGCTGATCAAACTGTAGGAACAATTCAATTCACATACGTATATCAGTGGCGTACCGTGGCCGCTCCCAATTTTTTTTTTTCCGGTCGTTTGAAAAAGTGAAGAGCAAAACAAAAAAAACGGATTGTAAGCGCTAGCGCCCTAAAAGCAACACATTTTGATGTATAGTACAATTTTTTCAAAATTTTTATACTTATCATAATTTTGTCCGCCTCTTTTTTTTTTACTAATTCTTTTTGCCGCCTTCTTCTTCTTCCGCTGCCCTTCTTCTTCCGCCGCCCTTCATTTTGACCGCCCCTACTTTTACCTGGCGCCCCAAAGCCCCCCAAAAAAATACACCCATGTATATTGTGATATGCTGTAATAAAGGGGAGCAGCCCAATAGTCTGTAGTATTTAGTCCAAAATGGTTTTAGTTAGTTTTTAGGGAATTTTAGGTTAGGGCAGGGTCAGATTTCAACAGTGGCACTGTGCCAGTACCAGTAGATTTTTGCATTGGGTCAGACCAATGAAGACCAGAAGGGGGGGGGGGGGTGGGGCTCGAATATGAAAGGAACATCCCTGTACCTACCAAAGAATAACTCAGGGGTCTATTAGGTGTAGGATTTATTTTAAAAAATAGGTGATCATTCAGTGAGGAACCTTTTAAAAAGAGGTCATTTGGCATGGTCATTGGGTGGATTTTTGATGTTCTTCAAACAAGTCTAATTTTTCAATTTTATTTTAGTCCAAAATTAAAGTGAATGTATTCGAGAAGCATGCAAAGTTTTGCTATTTTGGCCCAAACCATTGTGTTTTTAGCGATAAAAGAAGAACTGATGAAAAGGGGGTCATTGGGTGTAGCTTTCAAGCATTATATTGGCATTGGGTGTAATCTTTTGAAAAAGAAGTTTCAAATGACAGGCACATGCAAGTAACTAGATGTTTGCCCTCCCCGTCCCCAAAACACCAAGGTTTTAATATGTGCATGAGCAGTCATAGCTAATGTAGGCGAAGGGCTAGGGGGAAAAGTGGGAAGCTACTCCCTGTAAGAAGTCTTGCCCCCCCCCCCATTGGATGCTGGCTGCCCTGATGATATTTTTTTAATGGGCCTTTTATACTTTTTTACCCCCCTGTAAGTTGTCTTCCCCCGCCCCCAAAAAAAAAAAGTCCTGACTATGCTTCTGTGCATGAGTGCCTGTGTGTTTTTGTCTCCCAACATAATTTTTTGATATTTAAAACTACCCTTCGCATATAGCCAGGGATTAAGACTTTCAAACTGGGTAAAATTTTACTAAAATGGTAAAAAATGGGCTAAAAAGTAGTCCTTCTAGACAGACTATATAATATATATCCTCAGGAATTTTATTGGGGAACGAGGGGGGGAGTGAACTTCAGGGTGGGGGTGTGGCAAAATCAACAAATTTTGCACAAAATTGCAGCAAAAAAGTGGACATTTTCGTAATTTTGAGTTTTTACTGGGGGATAGAGTTCTGACTGGGGACATTATCCCCATTCCCCCGGGGCCGGCGCCGCCACTGGATAGGAAAATTTGTTAGGGATTTCACTGCGTACGGTGCAGGGCATTTTTAAAACTTTTTTTAAAAACCAAACAACAACTGGATGGCAACACTCTCACGTGGTAATATCCAAAATGGCGGCGCCCATGAGAAAATCAAAGTCGCTCACGAAGAGCAAAAAAAGAGGAAATACCAGGAACAAGAAACACAATTTTAAACCAACTGATAGTGTAAATGAAGCCGCAGACGATTCTTTTCGAGACTCGGCTATTGGCATTAAAGTTAAAGGGGCATGGAAGTCAGTGGACGTTAATGTTAATTTGTTTTCACCCGACGAGCTCAACGAATTCGACGGAGTTGAGGAATTGACGGATTACGAGTTGGTACAAGGACAAGGTTTTACAGCAGCAGAGGATGAAACCTGTACAAGTGCAGCTATTGTCAGCCCTGATTTAAATGTAAGTACCTGGATATTATCCGAAATCCCGTTTTTAACGCCCAGGGGCCAGGGCAGGCCACTACTTTTTGTGTTACCGTTGTTAGTGTTAAACTTTTAGTACCGGTATTAGCTTAACATTTTTAAAACGTTTTTTGCCCAGTTTTTTGGGGCTCGTGAACTTCCAACTAGTTGATTGAGAAATCAGCTTGTCAAAATATTGAAGAAATGTTCTGTAAAATTTAGAAAATTTAGTCTGATGCGATTATTCCTTTATTTTATACCGAAGCTGACGTTACAATCGTCAGCCTAAATAAGATGCCCATCTCGCGCACCGGTCGCCATTTTAGAATTTAATTATAAAAAATTAATAAATAAATGTAGATATTTATATAGCGCTTTATGCCGTAAACAGCCTCAAAGCAAAGCGCTTTACAATTATTCCGCCGTTATTAGAATATGTCGGAACCACGTTTGCAGCCTACAATTGGCGCAGGGTTCATCAGTATCAACGACTGTGACTACCCCTAACAGCTTCCCATTACACCTGGGTGGGGTGAGGCAAGCGAGGCAAAGTGCCTTGCCCAGGGTGCAACACGGTGGTGGGGACTCGAACCAACACACGTCGAGCAAGCTCTCAGTTTATGAGTCCAAGGCTGTAACCACTGAGCCACCGTGTCCTCAATTATCTGCATTTAAGTTTAAATAGATCGAGTTAGAAAGTAGAAACAGTTCCAAAGCTTACAAGGTCAAGTCAAAATGACAAAAGATTAAATTTCATCGTAACCCAGAAGAGGTCAGATGATTGGCATGTGTTCGCTGCAAATTTTGATGACTTTTTGGTGTGTTTGAAAGTGGCGATTTCGAACTAATTTTTATCGGAAATTTGTCTCCAAATATCTATTAAACTAAGCCAAGGGAGTTTAGCGGCGAGGTAAATTGAGCACACAGTGAATAAATGTATTTTTTGTACCGTGCCGTACATGTTTGGCTTGATTAGATTGGATGGGTACCTTGCGCAAAAAATGAGTGAACTGGGCATTTTGTATCTAGTACGAGTTTGGCGACTTTTGTCAATGAGTGATTATAGTAAACATGTTTAATGGGCATGGTGTGCGTCTACTATAATCAAATTAAGTAATTCTTGGCCAAACTGGAACATGCGCGCAGCGCGTTGCGTCCATATACAGGACCCATCACAGCACTGAGACGGCTCTTGCCCGGGTTCACAATGATTTTTCCCATGCCCTGGACAGTCAACAGGCTGTTCTCCTCATTATGCTCGACCTCTCTGCAGCGTTCGACACTGTCGATCGTAAAATTCTGCTGCAGAGGGTCGCTGATGAGTTTGGTATCACTGGTGTTGCACAACAGTGGCTCTCATCCTATCTCGAGAATAGATCTTGCCGTGTTGCTGTAAGCGGTGCATATTCAAATGACATCTTGCTTCAGCATGGCCTACCTCAAGGGTCGGTTATTGGACCACTTGGGTTTGTTCTATACACTCACAATGTTGGCCGCATCATTCGCCATCACCATCTGATGTACCATGTTTATGCTGACGATATACAAATATATTTACCCGTTGATCCTACAATTCCTGGTAATATTTCATGTGCTATTTTAAGATTTCTCAATGTGTTAGGGATATTAACGCATGGATGATAACAAACAAACTTAAGTTAAATCCCGATAAAACAGAGTTTTTTGTTACAAAATGTATGTCATCTTCTCATCATAAATCCCGTTGCAGGATGTCACCTTCAATATTGGTGATGATATCATTCCTCAATCATCCAATGTGCGAAACTTGGGTTTTATTTTTGATAACCAATTGAATATGGACAAACATATAACTAACCTGAGCCAAACCATAAACTGGCAAATACGCAATCTGTACAGAATCCGGAAGTATATCGATCAAGACACCTGTACCAATATTGTCAGAGCCATGATTTTATCCCGCCTGGACTACTGTAATGTTTTGTTCAACAATATTGCGCAAAAGGATATTGATCGATTACAACGGCTCCAGAATAAATGTGCCCGCTTAGTCTTCTTGTCGCCGAGACGCACTTCCATCAGTCCCCTGTTGAAAGAACTCCATTGGCTTCAGTATAAAGGAACGCATTACTTTCAAAACTCTGCTTTATATATACAAGTCACTGAATGGGCTGTGTCCCCGTATATCGATGAGTGCCTTACTGTTAAACGTCCTCATGAGGGCTCAGTCACCACACGTTCGGACCACGGTCTCAATCTTCGTGTACCAAGGACGAACAAGGGTGCCGGGGACAGGGCCTTTTCAGTGGTTGCTCCTTACAAATGGAACTCAATCCCCCTAAATATCCGCAGTGCCCAAACTGTCACCGGTTCAAATCCCTGCTGAAAACATACCTTTTCTCATGATGTTGCTTTTGTTTGTTTTGTTTTGTTTTATGTGTTTGCGCTTTGTATCCTCTGGCATTAGGCGCATTATAAATGCCGTGTTACTTACTTACTATGTAGTGTACTAAGCGTGTACGCAGTGTAAGGCGCGTGTATACTTTCTTCTGTACCGCGCTATATTTGTGTGTGTTTATCGCGGAGCCACTAGCGTTCACAGTGTTCCAGTTTGGCCAAGAATTACTTCTCAACGACCTGAAATAGGATAAACTGGATTGCCGCCGTAATTTCCATCTAAATATAATGGTGTACAAAAGCCTTTGTAACTTACTCCCATCTCCAGGGGCAGATTTAGAGGGGGGCGTGCCCCCTCTATTTTTTGCAGAGCGGCGCCTGACTTAATGTATTTTTGCAGAGCGGCGCCTGACTTTGTGTGGGCGCCGAGTCGTTGCGGCGGTGGCTCAGTGCCCCCTCTATTGAAAATTCCTGGATCCGCCCCTGATCTCCCCTGTGCAATATATTCCACACAGTTGCTTCTAGTCACAATCATCTGACTAGAGCAGGGTCACAAGGTAATCTGGTCATCCCACCTAGTATGAGCGAGTCGGCTAAGCAAAAATTCACATCCAGAGGCGTGGTCTCTTTTAATTCATTGCCAACCCAGGTTAAAGTTCCATTACCTCCTACACTAGGCAGTTTCAAAGCGATGTGCAATTTAATTATTTAATTATTCAGGTTGTTGCATAATGGTCGGCTGCAGTGCGGACTCTGTCTGCGGGCTGTTTTAGAAACCTGCTGACATTGCCGCACTGCAGCCGGCCAGCACAGATGCGCTTCCTTTGTGTGTTCATAAATGTATTTGTTAAGGTTGGTCTGAACCCTGGAATTATGGAAACTTTTGGGCCTCATAAATTGTTGGTCTAAAGTTTATAAAAGTATACATATTTAGAATGGCAAAGACTTGATAAGTTCATCTGTGAGGTCAAATTTAGGCCAAAAGGCTCATTTTTGGCCCAAAATCCCAATAAACTGTTTTTTGGTCCACTTCTTTTTCGTGCATCCTACCAAAAAAATTCTTGGGCCAAAAATTTTTTTAAATTAATTTTTAAAAACTAGATAAAAATTTCTAGGAGCCGTTTTTTTATTTTTTTGATATTTGACCAACTTCACCAAAAATATTTGAAATTTGGGCGAAAATCTGGCTTTTTTATGATATTTTTGAAAATTCTGCATTTTTTGACCATTTTTGGTGCAAATTTCGAAAGTTGGTCGAAATTCGAAAAAATGGCTCCTAGATATTTTTATCTAGTTTTTAAAAATTAATAAAAAAAAAATTTTGGCCCAAGAATTTTTTTATTAGGATGCACGAAAAAGAAGTGGGCCAAAAAAAACCAGTTGTACCGGTACATGAAGTTAGACATTCAAATTATTTTAGGAACCCAATTAAAACTTTAAAAATATGTTTAAGGTTGGGAAAATGTAACTGACACTTGATGTTAAAGATTTTCAAAACTGCAATAATTTATTACAAACATAGCAAAACATGGTATAAAATGTAACTTATATCTGTTGACTTACTTTGGAATGGAATTTCACATGTATTCCAGCTTTCATTTCATAATTTTATGAGCTTATGTAAAATACATTTTTCCTTGGATTTTAACCAAAATATTATGGAAATGTCAAATTTTTTATTATAAATCAAAAGGTTTAAGCCTTGAAACATTATTTTACTGGAATTTAAGTTGCTTCTATGCATGATTTCAGTGAACAGAAACATATTTAAGTGGTTTGAAATTTTGACCCTAAAAATCAAAAGTTACACCCTTTACTGTGAAAATGACCATGGTATCAAAAATGTCCACACATTTCAAAACCTTCAGCAATCTCTTCCAAGATTCCACCATTTTAATGTTGCATCTGGCAATGTATTTAGCCCATGACTACTATCAGCCCAAGCTTTAATGGGTGCTACATGTATGTCCGGTAGTAGTGCTGTTGAAGAGACTGCCATGTGCTCTGGTATGCATATAATGCATGATGTAATCTGTCATTTATGTCATTCTGCCTCGAAACATACCTTATACAAAAAATTCCATCCACTGACATCGAATGACTTGATGCATTAAAACTATTATTTCTTGTAAAAAGAAGAAAGTGAGCATATAAATTCCATTCAGTGCAAGTGTTTTGCATTAGTACACAGTCCATCTGAAATGGGCTTTGGATCCAGCAGTGTTACATGAAACAAATAAAAATTGTTTCAATTCAGTAGATAAAGGCCACCAAAGTCAAAATTTGGTGGAATTTCAATGATAAATATTTCAGTCTACTTTATAATTCTGTTGCAGAAAAAAGGTCAGAAGCGGAAACACAAAGATGAAGCTCCGAGCATGCCAAAGAAGACCAAACAGAACATAGGAGATGATGGAGACTCTGAAGTGACTGGGGTTTTTACTGTACCTGGAGAAGTAGTACTTGGAAGTAGAACTGTAGAGGATGATAGTGATAATGGTGAATTTGATGAAGAGGTGGAGGAGGATCAAGTTACAAGAACTAGCAAATCTAAAAGGAAGGAAGAAAAGGACAAGAAATCCAAACTTGCTAAAGGAAAGAAAGTTGTTGGTTCAGATTCAGTTGATGATATGGGTAGGGATGTCAAAGGGACTCAGAAGAGCAAGCAGAGACTTTCCAAGCAGGAAATGCAACAACAGAGACAGCTGAAGCAAGATCAGAAAAATCAAAAGGAAGGTGTAGGGAGTTATACCAAAGGTGTCAATGTACCACAAAGAAAACAAGGTAAACTCAATTTCTTTATCATATTTCAGGGAGGGTGGCACTCATCTTAAATTTGGTAGGGCACCGAACTTTGGGGACGGAAAACTGGAGGTCTAGCAAACTAGAGGTCTAGCAAACTAGAATGAATTGGGCTAAAAAAATCCTATCTATCATATTCATATCTGGTGCTTTCTTTAGAAAGAATGTTTGGTGGCAATGCAATGCATATGCTTTTGTACCTTAAGGATAGACGAGGTATTGCTGGTCGAAGCAACCTAAAAATCGATTTTCATTATCGAGATCAATATATTATTGAAAATCAACACCTTGATGTTTTGTGAAAGTTCATTCTACAAATCGTATACTTTGCAAACTTGCATAATTTATTGTTGTTAATGAGTTATGTATGTTTTACAAAAGTGTTGTTGTTTCAGCCCTCTTTACAACGTAACTCAAGAACCGCAACACCTATAAAAGTATATCTGTGATATTTTAATTCTTCTACTCGCTCGCTATGAATTGAGCAATGCAGTTTTTGCCAAAGCTCACTACCAATTCGTAAGATGCTGTGAACTACCAAATCGCAACAGTTTAAAATAATTAATAACCTTAAGGGAGGGCGAGTTAGCGCAGCGGTAGTTCCCTCGCTTTGCACCACTGAGGTCCCGGGTTCAAGCCCCGGCGTGGCCCAAGGACTCATGTGCACTTGGTTTATCCCGATTCCATGCTCGCTCTCGCAGGTTTTCTCCGGGATCTCCGGTTTCCTCCTGTATATCGCAAAAATCAGTGATTAGTTGTTTGGTTATCAAAAACTTCCTTCACCCAATGGAATTTGGGGAGCTGCACAGATAATTGGTGGATGTTACAATCTAAATGCGGATAGGTGTGCGCTGTTCGGCAGCAACCTAGTTGATGCGATCTGATTGTGATGATTCATCATTGCAGCGAAATTACAGCGCTTTGAGTCCTCTAAGATCTGGAGAAAGGCGCTTTATAAATCCAAAATTTATTATTATTATTTATTATTAAGCATGCAGCACTGCTACATTTGTAAATGTATAGTGAGACTGGTCCAGTGTCCAGTACTGTCCTACAAAGTAGAGGTCCCCTAGACCTTTGCCCTTCAATTTGCCCATAAGGGGATAGGATCACACCCATCTTCTTTTCAAGAAAGGAACACAGATAAGTGTAGTTCCAATTTGACTGTTTCATGTAGACTAGTACTTGTACAATGGACAAACTTGTAGCAAGCAATATCATATTATCACTTTAGCTTATGTGCAACAATTATGTCCTTTTCACAAAACAGCTCTAGATATGTCAGCATGGGAACCTCTAGCTGTACCTAAGCCAGTGTTACAAGCCTTACAAGACATGGGTTTCACCAAACCATCTCCTATCCAGTCCGCTTGTATACCAGCAGCCATCAAACAACGCAAGGATATCATGGGTGCAGCTGAAACTGTGAGTATTTGGTGTATTTTAGGGTTGCTAGGAATACGCAAATGGTCATGTTTTTTAAACTGTGACCCTAAAAAAGGTGGTGCTGTCACATTTTGCTAAATCATTTTGCCATTCCTCAAACAGCACTATTAGCACTAAAACAGCTGATTTTTGTGGATCCCGTCAAATTATTGTGTAGTTGTACAATATGGGGCAGATGAGAATGATTACCAATTTTTCAATAACCATGATTTTATTCCATTTCAGGGAAGTGGTAAAACTCTTGCATTTGGGATACCAATCATTCACCACATTCTGAGACTGAAGGAGCAGAAACAGAAGCAGCAAGATCAAGAAACATCTGATGAAGAAGATGATATAACGAAAGATGATGAAGATGCAGAAGAGCCAACTGAAGATGCAGAGGATTCAGGTACAAGTTGAAATATTCAAATGAAAATTTGATGTATTCTTATTTCTTCCTCCCTCCTTCCTTCAAAGAGTACCATATTCTCTTTGATAAGCGCCCCCAATCTTTTTTCAAAGAAAAAGTGATAAAAATATCCATAGCATATAGCATGATAAGTAAGCTTAAACTGGCATGTCATGATCGCAAAATTGCATGGACAAATCTATTCTAACTTACACTTCCATCCAATTCACCCAAAACAATATCATTATGTTCATTGTGATATGTTAGATAACCAATATTCTTTGTGAGCTTTTCAACATGCCTAAATGAGTGAACCCCTTCCCTTTATTAAACACAATCAACAATTTCCAATTTTGTTTTGCAGATAATTTATCAAATTCATCAGAGGAAGACGGTGATGATGGTGAAAGTGATGGTGAAGAACAGGAGGAAGAGGAAGATGATGATGAAGAAAATGAGGAGGAGGAAGAAATGGACGGCAGTGAAGATGATCTGGAAGGGGAAAAGTACTTTGAGCAAAAAGGAAGTGTGCAGAAATCATCAGGAGATTTATTAGCACTGGTAATGGCTCCCACACGAGAATTGGCTGTGCAAGTGAAGAATCATCTCGTAGCTGCTGCAAAATATACCAATATCAAAGTAAGTACCGTATTTCGTCAAATAGTCGCCCCCCCCCCTCAAATAAACGCCCCACCACTTTTTTCAACCAAGATGTTTCAAAAATGCCGATATTTCCATGCCATCTTATGTAGTAAGCTTATCAAGTTCCCCATATGGTCAATAATAGCGTCAATAATTGGTGAAAATCTGGATTGGAAACCCGGAAGTGAGCCAGAAGTCAGTGTTTCTAGTTCATATTTCATCATTTTAGCATTTTTTATCATTCTAAAATTGACCTTGAATAAATGCCCCCCCCTTGGGAAAATGTAACGCCCGGGGTGTTTATTTGACTAAATACGGTATTGTAGAGAATAGTAAATGAAGAGTTCAGGTGTAAAAGGTGGTACACTAATCAAAGAAATTAAAGGATCAGATGAATTATTAGCATTTTTCAAAAATAACATTAATCCTCATTGAAGAGATTCATCAGGATTGTCTATATAAACTATTACTAAAGTTCTCATAACAAATCTAGGTACTCACAATTATAGGCAAACTATCTAATTCTTGATCATGAGAACCAACCTGGGTACGCACAGATTTTGTGTCAAGCATACTAAGCAAAGCCACATATGCATGCTTACGGCGCAAGCACATCTTTTGAAAATTGACCAATCACGATCTTAGGTCACGCGATTGTGTTGTTCCACGATAAGTACACTGACGCAACAGTACGCAGAAGGTATATCCTCTCATGATCGAGAATTAGATATTTTACCTATAGTAGTGATGTTTCGCAACCTTACTGGCTGGTTGCTTCTTCTTGCTGTCTTAGCTGTTGTGTTGCCAGTTGATTTTTCTTGGATAAGCTGATTAGCTGATTGTATTCTTCATCAGGAAAGTGATAAGTTCCCAAGATGAATAAGGAAGTCAATCTGGATCAGGAGGTGTAACGAGCAAGCTATGAACAATGTAGGGCGCGCAACTTATTTTCTCAGTCACGCATACAATCAGCTTATCCAAGAAAAATCAACTGGCAACACTACACTTTGGGATTTCTTTTGTGTATTCCAATTTTGTGTTTAACCATCATTTAATTGCCAGTGACTAATAGCAATCATGAACAAGGAGGTATTTGTGCAAATTCAAGGTCTTGGCTAGGATTTGACGGTTTGGGTGTGTAGATTCAAAAACTAAAAATTAAAGCTTTATGTACAAAGTATAGGCCATGTGGGAAAAAACTGGGTGTGTATTTACAAATTTAGGTGTGTAAAACACTGCCTACACGGCTGGCTGCATAAGCCATTGTGCACATTATATAATTCTAATCTTGAATTGACTACATTTTAATCGCCATTGATTACAGATAGCAGTTGTGGTAGGTGGTATTTCAGCTGAGAAGCAACAAAGATTACTGAAGAAGAAACCAGAGATAGTTGTCGGGACACCAGGCAGATTATGGGAGCTCTTTCTTGAAGTAAGCGTGCTATTATACTAGCACCACCTCCGAGGATAAGGACATAATTATCTGCGCATTCTGCACTTACTTGACACTGTTGGTCAGGCTCTTCATACCTTGTGGCCCACAGAGTGTCAGAATGCCAAAGTAATAAGCAGTCCAATTAACATTAAGCCCTTTTCTTGGGCTTCGGTAGTACTGATTACTGCTAACATGCCCTTACTGGCACACCTAGTTTTGTTTTATATCATAGTGATTTTGTGGGTAAAACTTGTGTTGATACCTCTGTAATTGTAGGAGTAAAATTGGTTTGTTGATAACAAAATTATCTGAAATTTGTAAAAATTACAATCTTACATGAAGAAAACAACATACTTCACAAAACAAACTTAAAGTGATTGATTGATGAATTGATTGATTGATTGATGAGTTTTTAATTGTTAGGGCAGTTCACTGTCACTGATTGATTGATTGACTGATTGATTTTCAGAGGGAGCCTCACCTGAGCAATAATCTAGCCCACATCCGTTATTTGGTGATTGATGAAGCAGATAGGATGGTTGAGAGAGGTCACTACATGGAGTTGGCTAACATCATGGATCTACTCAATGGGTAGGTAGAATAGAATGCTTGTGTAATCTTTTTATAATAGGCTTTATCCAAAGAGATTAAATTCAAAGAGTACTGACTCAAAATTGCCTTGTGTAAAACCGCCATATTGGTTTGTCACTCATAGAAGGTAAGTTATTCAGCAAAAGCCTCAAAATCAAATGATAATCTGAGCGTGAGCATTGCAGAGATTTGGTGGGCGCATGGTGAATTTATCCGGAGGTGTATTATGTGCCCTTGCAAACATGGCAGAGTTGATACTCTTTGGTTACACCTCATTGGTTTTATCCTAAAAGGAATTTTATTTTATTGGGTAACTCTCATAATACTGTATATTTCTTATGTACTTTGATCGTCCTGTAGGGTGTTTGTTTATCCAAAAGAGATTAAGATTTAAATAAGACTCTGAATAACCTTGGTGTAATGCTAAGCCATATTGGATTGTCAAGCAGGGGATTATAGATCACTCTGTCTCTGTGATATTTGCTTGCATTTGTGACCATATTCACCAAATCTTCCCTCTCCCTTGAAAGTCATATTTTCCCCTTTTGCCCTTCTCTGGAATACATTCAGAAACCTGTGTGCTATGGAACAAAAACTACAGGCACTAGAGTGCATGATGAAATGTTTACACATCTAGGCTCACATGCTCAAGCAAACTACCATCCAATAATTGGACAAGGAGTACAAACCAGAGGCACTAATCCTGCTGTGAGTGAGCATTGCGCTATTCCAGTAGAAATCCATACACCCCCTAGATGTAGCTTTCATATTTGGCGCTCTCGTAGGAAAGGGCTATTCCAGTTGAAACCCATACACCCCCTATGGAAGACATAACCTTAATCTTCCACACCGGGAGTGTTGATTTCAAATGGAGTCACTTAGGTAACCTGATTTGAAATTCACACTCCCTGTGTGGAAGTTAAATAAGATTATGTCTTCCACAGGGAATGTATGAATTTCAACTGGATTAGCCTATTTGATCTATTTCATTATTTTTATTCATTTTGTTGACGTTCGTACCTATTACAGATCTCATATGCAAAAGAAGCGTCAGAATTTCATCTTCTCTGCCACGTTGACAATGGTTCATATTGGACCCAGGACACAGAAGCCTACCAATAAACCAAAAGAAAAGGATAAAACGAAGTTGGGTAAGAAGATACTTGTAAACTTCCATTATTTCTACCAAGCAATTGCTGCTGAGATACACTTGCTTTAGGCATCAGAACCAAATTTTTTTGATCTTTGGCTCAACCATTGATGCTGCTTCAATGCTTATTATTAATGAGCTGATAACTAATTAATCAGAATTAATGCAAAGTTTATAGTGTTCATTATATCACTCATACATAAATTCCAGACAGTTCATTGGTTGATTACCATTTATCATTTTTACTATCACCCTCTCCGTGCGCCTGCGCCAAGCCGTGCGCTGACTCTTGGACTCGCCGATTTAGATATGGGGTGGACCCCAAAATGTGAAGTATATCACGGTAAAACATGGTGTTATGTTGATGAAAAAATGTATTTCCTACCTTAAATAGTATTTTAGTAATAGAATTTATGCATGAGTGATATAAAACAAATATTAACTGTCTTAAATTTGTGTAATGGTCGAAATATAATCACTCGGTGAAAGATGTATTGTTAGGGTTGGGCAAATCACCATACTTTTTTTGAAACGAGTGTTTTCTATGGCCAAATTTAGTGTAGAATCCAAATCTGCTAACCGTTTTTACGTATGATGACGTTTGATACCACTAAAGTTCAAAAATTCAAAATGGCCGCCAAAATCACATTTTTAAGCACTAAATCGCTTATTTTCATACTTTACCAACCTGTGACATGTCTTTTCATAGGTTATCAGGGTCAAGAAACACATTTTATCACTTTTAACATCAATTTCTGTACATGAAGGGTGTTAAGTGGTAAATATTTTAAAAAACACCCCAAAATACCAAAATGTTGTTTTTCCAACATTTTTACACCATTAATATACCTTGTATGATTTTGTACTGTCCAATATTTAGCTGATTACATTACAAGTCAGCCCCAGAGATTTATCTGGTATTATTGTCCAAACAGCCAATATTATTTTTGGTCAAGATTGGGAAGAAATAAGTGAAAAGGAGGAGTGGGATAGTGAAGATGATGAAACATAAGAAGACGATACAGCAAAGCGTCGGAAATCTGCTAAGGACTTAACTTATGTCTTTCCAAGTCGCAGAACTGTGAATCGATATCTAAAGGATGCTTCCTGCTGAACACTTTAAGAGTGATGATGATGTAATTACTGTAGGTCTTGACGACACAACCAAAGCAGGCAGGGCATCAAAATAATGTATGGTGTGAAAGCTGATCACATTACCATATCAGGTCCTAACATGTCTCGAAAGACCATGACAACAGTCTACAGAAAATATCAGTCACTCAGGAGCTGATGGTGCTGTTGCATAATGATCTAAAACTGAACTGCCTTGCAGCGCTGGCTGACTGTGACATTGGCGACATAAAATGCTCAATAGACTTTTGGATGTCAGATCGTGCAGGCGATTGTTCCAAGCTCTTGCAAAATCTCGGGTGACTAAAGAGAAAATCCTCAAATGCAGTGCACACACTATACTAGGCGCGACTCACGTAGCTGACAAAGTCTAAGAACATTGAACAGAAATTCGGCGTTCAAAAAACTGTTAAATGTGACAGCTGGTGAGAAGGTCTTCACATCACCAGGATCAAGTGTCCACACCTCATTGCAATATCAAAGCTACTTTCTCCTAGCCATGCTGCACACTCCATATCACTGTATAACGATTATACAATGTAGGGGCCTACATCATGGATGGAGATGGAAGACATCGAACATGCCGGTTTCAAGGGCTTCACTGGTAATAGATTCGGTAGAATTGCAGAGATCGCAAAGCAATATTTCCTGCAAAATAGAGCTAAGCGTGTCATTGGTCTGCCAACGAATGCGTATATGAAGATCATCGTATTCAGCCATTGAGCCACCGCAGGGCAGTTGGAGCAGCCACGCTCTTCCATCGTATGTTTTACAAGGAGGGACCCGAGTTATTATGCCAGCTGATGACAGACATCCATGTCCATGACCCCAGGTTGCAACGGTCTGTGAGATCCCATGACCTAGCAGTGGCAGATAAAACCAGCCATGAAAAGATCATTTCTACCATCTACAGCCCAATTATGGAATTCTCTAACTGCCCAAAATTCCAGCCATTAGATCGAGGACCAGCTTCAGGAGGGAGGTTAAACGCTTTCTGAGTGCTTCCTCGTCAGCAGTTATGCCATGTCGTAAAGAAACAAAAAAAGCTAGTTTTGGCAGTGTCGACGTATATTCAGATTGACTGGTTCTTGTGTTGCGCTGAAATCTACAAAATGTACTCAAAATTGGGAGATGCTTTCATTTTCCCTCTCATGGATCTCTCAATTAGGAATAGATGACAGAGGCAGCAATGTTGATAGAAGTGAGCGTACCTGGTTAGGAGTGCGCAAGTTCTTTGAACGAAAGCTACCTGAGCTTAAGCAAGTCAGAGATGAGTCTATGGATAGTGATGATGGCAAGAGACTGTATGGTGCGGTGCTTGATGAAGTGATTGATACGTTAGAGAGACAGTTATCTGAAATGACATTCTTCCGCAGTGGTGAGGGTATGGATGTAGAGATTGATGAAGACAAGATGGAATTTTCACCTCTTACAAATCTAGGGTGTGAATCAGAATTCGCCAAACTAGATGTAAGCATTGTTGCAAGTGGCGGATCTACATCAGTCCAAACCCATTCACGTAAAAACATCGTAACGACAAATTGGTTACTTTCTGATCCGTCTTTTACGACACTTAGCAATGCTGAAAAACGCAACAAATGGAAATGGGCAAGGACCTCTGACAATGTATCTGATGTAAAGGAGATAGAGTCAAACTACCTTCATACAGTCAAATGACAAAAAGACTGGCTCTCATGAAAAAAGCAGAACTGAAGAAGGAACTGACCAGAACAATGAAACTCCATGATGAATGCAAGGCCCAGCAGGGCCCTGTGACACCAAGCAATGTAGGAATACTTGAGGACCTAACAGAAAAGGAACTACTCAGTGAATTAGGTTATCTGAGGGTAACAGTTGCCCCTGATATTCGTCAGAGGCGAAGAGAAAAAAACGATGGAAAATTCAGAATGGTGAAGTTTTTATGCGATGAACTGAGGCAGTCTATACAAAATGCTGTGAAACCAGAATCTAACTTGGATACTGATATTGATGTTTTATTAAGGAATGTGCTAAAACCCTGAGTTTGGCATGGATTAACAGCCAAATAAGGTATCCACTTTAAAGTAAACTACCATAGTGACACTAGAAAGAACACTGTTACATCACCTTGCTCTGCTGAAAAAGACGATTTTGGCACAATTTGTGCTGAAAATTGGATTAAATTTAATACAAACTCCACATAACTTGTTACAGGTACATCTATTCACTTTTTAAGCTTTATATTTGGGTTTCTTGACACCAAAAACCTATAACAAGACATATTGGATGCCATATAAGTGTAAAATTTACAATTTATTGGCAAAATTATGTAATTTTAGCGGCCATTTTGAATTTTTGAACTTTAGCGGTATCAAACATCATTGGAGGTCAAAAATTTCACCAGATTTGTGTTCTACACAAAATTTCGCCATAGAAACAGTATGTTTTATATTAATATTAATAAAAAAGTTGATGTATGCCCAACCCTAGTATTGTTCCATGGAACAATCCATCTTTCACCTCGTGATTATATTTCGACCATCACACTCATAGACAGTTAATATTTGAATAATATCAATACAGGCAATGGTTCATATGTTATAACAATAGTAAATTAATTGATTTCATGAATAATAACCATTGACCAAGCATCGATGATCGATAGAAATATGGAAGTAATTTGTTTCAATTGCCTTGGAGTGTACATTTTAAAATAAGAACTAAAACTATAATCAAGAACTGAAAGCAAAACATAAGCATTCCTTTTAAGGTTAGCAACTATTTAACTGTTGCGATTTGATAGTTCACAGCATCTTGCGAATTGTAGTGAGCTTTGGCAAAATTGCATTGATCATTTCATAGCGAGTGTGTAGAAGAATTCAAAGATCACAGGTATACTTTTGTAGGTCATGTGGTTCTTGGGTTACATGTATGTTGTAAAGAGGGCTGAAAAAACAACACTTTTGTAAAATGTACGTAACTCATTAACAACAATGAATCAAGCAAGTTTTCAAAATATATGATTTGTAGAATGAACTATTGCAAAACATCAAAGTGATATTTTTCAATAATATATTGATTAAGATAATGAAAATCGGCTGCTTCAACCAACAATACATCGTGTACCCTTAATATTGTGTATGTGTTTTAGTAAAGCACCCTCAAAGTGTTAATTATGCTCATTATACTCTATATTAATGTTAAACAGATACTGTGCTGGCCAAGGTTAGTGTGAGACAAAATGCAAAGGTTGTTGATCTAACCAGCAAAGAAGGGACAGTAGCTACACTACTAGAAGGGAAGATTGTATGTAACCTATCAGAGAAAGTGAGTAGAAATCAAACATTCTTAGTCAGTGGGAGTGGTCTAGTTCGTAGACACATTTCTGATTGGACAATCGCATGATTTGGTGCCGTCTATCAGGCCGTAGACGACCCCACGTCATCATGCGTCTTGATAATCGTAACACGGGTGTAGAGGTGCGCGTATGTATCGCGCTGGATGCGTGACTAGTGCGGAATACGCGAACGCCGCTAATACGGCCACAGAATACGTGAAGTTGTAAACAAGTTTCGTTCATTTTATAATGAGGGAGTTTTTATGACGGTAATTTAGTTTTTGCTTAAAAAATTCGTTTACAGTTATTAAAATAATATTTAACTGACTAAGAATGAGAATAAGCGATAGGAATTTTTATTTTGCCTATCCTCTACCTATGATGAGGCGACAGGCAGGTCCAATATTTTTATCGTAGTGGATACCGGCTGCGCCCGCATCCACTACTCAAAATATTGGACCTGCCTGTCGCTCTATCATAGGTAGAGGATAGGCAAAATAAAAATTCCTATCGCTTATTCTCCAAATAGAAGAAGTAAGATATAGTAATCATACTTGCTAATGAAAGTATAGGTATACACATAATTTCAAGTGAGCTGTATGCATATCAAAGATACATGGTCAGACTTCATAAGTATGGAGTATGGAATTTCTGCAATCTCATTTGTCAAACACCACTTGGCTAAATATTTTTATTACCTGCATACATAACCTACATTAATATACAGGCAGGTAATATTTCACGTATTACCTGCGTATTCCTAACATGTGCGCATCTAGCTGCGTAACATGACTCTCACAATATCCTATGCCTTGCGCTTATACTTATGCGTGACATGGCTACACTATTCAAGCAAGGAAGAAACTGGCATACTTTTCAGTAAGATTAACAAACTTAATTCTTTCAACGAAGTTTACGAACAAGTCAGAAGATAATAGAATTCATGTTCACTGAAGGATAAAATCATTACCCCCTGTTTGTACTTACGAAATACAGGAAAATATCTACGGTCTGGTGCAGTATTCCATTTAGCCTTCTGCTTCATGGAATACGGCACCAGACCATAGATCTTTTTCTGTATTTTGTGAACAAACAGAAGGTAACTAATAGTGCCATGTTTGCCTGTCACTCATGGTGGGCAAAATGGAACCTCCAGATTAGTTCACCATGCACTCTGCAAACTTGGTTCGAAGTGTGTGCTGGTTTGTGGAATATATGTATATGATACAGAAAAATATGATTGGCAAAAGTTGCATAACCTTTAAAATGTGATAATAACTTTCTACTGCTCAGTCTTTGTGAAGGTTTTGATAAATAAGCCCTTCATAGATGTTATCATCAAGTTATGTTTTCCTTTCTGTTTTTATTACAGGATATTTATTTGTACTACTTCTTGCTGCAGTACCCAGGGAGGACATTAGTGTTCACCAATAGTATTGAATGTATTCGTCGCATGATGTCTATCCTCACATTACTCCAGTGTAATCCATTATCCCTTCACTCATCTATGCATCAAAGACAGAGACTCAAAAATCTGGACCGGTAAGATTATTGTCATGTCACCATGAAAGGAGAGCGTTTTAAACAAAAATGTTTTTCCTTTTTTTGTTGAATAAGGTCATCAGGTTTGATGATTAAAAAAGTGAAAAGGTATTTTTGCTGACAAAACCATTTTTTACAGCTTTTTACTCATCACAATAGTGTTTTTAGTTCCAAAAATGCCAAAATTTGACTAATATGAAATCCTTCATGGCATATCATACTAGATAACCACTGAGAGCATAACTTTTTTACTGCGCCGACTTCCGTCACTTATCAGAAAAGTAATTGCTGTTATCTAATCGATAAGTCACTAGCATGCCCTAGCATCAAGTCAGTAGCCGGTTGACGTGAAGGCAACTTTGATGCTACGTCACTATTCATGACTGGTAGCGATTGTGAAAATGCTCCCAGCGTTTGATTACTAGTGATTTATAAATTGCACACTGTGACTGCTTGTGTGATATACCCTTTATGATGGTAGATGATTGAGTAAAATAATTTATGACTTTTTATTTTGTACTAGATTTGCAGCCAATCCAATGGGTTTACTTGTCGCCACCGATGTAGCAGCCAGAGGCCTGGACATTCCTAATGTACAAAATGTTATTCATTATCATGTGCCTAAAACATCAGAGGTGAGCCAAGTGGTAGCTATGTGAGGGGGTGTGGGGAGGGGTGTGTGTACCCATTTTATGCTAGATTTGCAGCCAATCCAATGGGTTTACTTGTGGCTACCGATGTAGCAGCCAGAGGCCTGGACATTCCTAATGTACAAAATGTTATTCATTATCATGTGCCTAAAACATCAGAGGTGAGCCAAGTGGTAGCTATGTGTGTATGTGGGGAGGGGGTGCGTGTACCCATTTGCTGTAAATCATGGACATTTAATGAAAAACACCTCCAACTGCAGATGGTCCTCAGTAATAGGCAATAGACCAGAAATGCCTTAAATTTGTATTTGACGATAAGTGCCCTATTGGATAGTGATGGGCGCATCCAAGGTTGCCCTTTTACTCTTGCATGTCTTATATGTTTATGACAACAAAGATGCGGTTGCTGAATATAACCTGGACAATGCAAATAAAGTAATAATGTATTTAAATTGGGTCCACGTTTCGGGGGTTCAGGACGGTTCATGGTTGGATAGGAAGTTGTCGGGTGTGTGTGGGGGAGGTCCACAGTGTGTCGATTGGAATTGGGTGTGTGTGTGTGTCCTCGGTTAGATATAATTAAATCATATATCGTAAAACCCCGTCTACAAGCATATAGTGCGCTTCTGATGAAAGCTACATTAATCCAGTCGCCATTATGGAGTTTGAGCAAATAAATTACGGATCCAAGCATATACAAACAAGTATTATTTTAAGACCGATCTATTGTATTGGTATATTAACGCTTGCTTCGAATTAATTAAGCTTTTATAAAAACACTATATATGCTTGTAGACGGGGTTTTACGGTACAGAATGAGATCCTCGTTTGCAGGTATTTAAGAACAGGTGGTATATGTGGGCCTTGTACATTTGGTATATAGCAATTTTATAACCATTCATGAATTTTGCCAACATTTTCACAGAGCTATGTTCATCGTAGTGGTCGTACAGCCAGACAGGCAAAAGAAGGGTTGAGTATCATGCTTGTGTCAGCTCAAGAGGTCAAATCATTTAGAAAAGTCTGCAAGGCACTCAATAGAGGTGAGTTTACAAGGTGTTCTCAATGTATGTATATATTTTTGATGTGAGTATCATGCTTGTGTCAGCTCAAGAGGTCAAATCCTTCAGGAAAGTCTGCAAGGCACTCAGTACTAGGTGTTCTCAATGTATGTATATATATTTGGTGGTAGAATAAAATAGAATAGATTTAAAAAAATAGGTTTAGGAGATGCAATCTTGAGGAAAATATTTAATTCTTGATCGTAGTTAATGTGTGCACTGCGGCAAGCGCATTTTTGTGGAATACTATAGTAACACACTTGTGACCTAGCCTAGTGACAGCCATATTTGAAGATTGTGATTGGTCAGTTCTCAAACAGTCACACTTACTCCATAGCACTTCAGTTTTTGTATGCTTGATATAAATATCTGTGTTTACCAAGTGGGCTGAGATGATCGATGTGTAGAAGTACAAAATTCACAAAATATATGCTATAAGTGACAATGCAGTTCCTTGTCAAGTGGTTTATTGAAGAGCCAACTTAACTTCTGTATGGACAAAATCTCCTTTATACACCTCATATATAGATTCCTGTCATCTGATTGGTTAAAAGTGCGGTCATTGAATTAGCTATGTCCTCAAAATGAACTATGCACAGAAACGAACTATTGACTGGTGTGCGTCTATGCACATGCACAATTGCAACATCCACGTTCATTCGGTATATAAAACAAACATTGACTACTTAATATTTCGGGACATGGTTAAAATTATAGGCCCGCGGTGATCTCAAAACCATGCTATTACCTGAGGCGCACCTTGGGCCTATAATTTTAACCATGCCCCTCATAGCAGTCAATATTTGTCGAGTCTTGTGGGTTCCCCCCTGCGCCCACACTATATAAATCACTGGGTATGGATTTTTTCCTACTGGCACATATATATCTACTGACATTTTCTAAAAGTGATTTTACCCATTTATATTTTTCCAGATGACTTGCCCAACTTTCCCACTGAGCTCAAGTTTTATGAAGCTGTGAAAGAAAGAGTAGACCTAGCCAGACAGGTAGATAAGCTGGAGTTGTCGATGACAAAGAAAAAGAAACAGAACCAGTGGTATGAAAATGCTGCTAAAGAGATGGAAGTGGACCTTGATGACTGGATGTATCCTTTGTTGTATGTTGAAAGAACTTCAGTTGCTATCGCTAATTGTATGTTGAAACAATGTCAGTTGCTTGTCATGTTGACTTTCATGTACTATAAGAATTGTTTATGCAATGGATAAAAACTACTCTACTTCTTTGTGGACAAAACTAAACAATTGATGAAGCCATAATGAACAAATTAATGGGGAATAGTGTTCTTGTATATGCTCTCAAATCATCCATGGGCTATTTAGTTTAAATTCATACACCCCCTATAGAAGACATGACCTTAATCTTCCATACAGGGAACAGATTGAATGTTTGATTCCATTTGAAACACCTCTGTGTGGAAGATTAAGGTCATGTCATCCATAGGGGTGTGTGGATTTCAACTGGAATTGCCCAATGATATTTTGACCCACTTATTTCGGGTACACACATAGATGGAGTGTGGTCAGCTTTGTGGAAAAAATAACTAGATGTGTTTATAGAGCTTTGTCAATCTTTATAAATATAAATAATAATTAAATTTTGGATTTATATAGCGCCTTTTTCTAGATCTTGAAGGATTCAAAGCGTTGTAATTTCACTGCCATGGTGAATCATCACAATCAGATCGCATCAACTAGACCAGTTGCAGCCAAACCTGGCGCAGACCTATCCGCACTTAGATTGTAACATCCACCAATTTTCTGTGCAGCTCCCCAAATTACATTGGGTGAAGGAAGTTTTTGATAACCAAACAACTAATCACTGATTTTTGTTTTCTTTTCTTTTCATAGCTGCCCTATGAAGTTAGTTAACTAGTTGTGGTACCTGTTCCACAAGTTATGGCCAGAAGCTGTCTTATGCAGCTTAAACCATAGTACACAAGTAGACTGCTACCCTCAGTCGTCAACCGTCTGGATTGACGACTGAGAAAACTACGTGGAAAAAAAGTGACGGATTTTGCAACAGGATTCCTGTGGCATAGAGCATCTTGCCAGTTGTGTCCAAATTGACCTTTTGACCGAGTTTGTTGTTTTTAGAAGTTTAGTCGCGATCTTGTCACAGCGGTAGCGGTACAACAACGCGGTACAGGCGCCGCTAGTCAGTCGGCCTTCGGCGCACAACCAAAAGTCGCATTGAATTGTTTTCAGAAGTCCGTCATGATATGAGCTGTAAGATAATCAGTCGTCACTACGAAGCATACACAATATGCGAAGTGTAGACGGCTGATTGGAATTAGTCTAGTACACAAGCTTCAGAGAGTTGCATATGTGACTTCTGCTTCCAATTGGGATCCTTATATCTCAGTTTTAGGTTATGAACAAATAGCTGCCCTATATGTGAGGTTGGTAAACTAGTTGTGGTGTTCCACAAGTCATGGACAGAAGCTGTCTTATGCAGCTTAAACCATAGTACACAAGCTTCAGAGAGTTGCATAAGTGACTTCTGCTTCCAGTTGGGATCCTTATATCTCAATTTTAGGTTATGAACAAATAGCTGCCCTATATGTGAGGTTGGTAAACTAGATGTGGTACTGTTCCACAAACTGGACAAAATATGTCATATGTATATTGTGGCATTCCTCGCCAAGATATTCTTGATCTATTTCCCTTAACCCTCTTGCTTCCCAGAATAAATGACATAGGTAGTGATGTAGAGCAAAAACAACATAACAATCAAGTGAAGCACTTAAGAGGTAAGTGAGTGAGTGAGTGAGGAATGTGACCTGCTCCCACTAAATGAGAGTTAAGTTGTCAGGGCACTATTCGCCCTTTGCACGGATCCGCTATCTTACTACCAAAACAATGTTCTCCCTGATAATGCATGCGCAAGAAGTGCATTTTTATTTCTTGCGCTTTTCTAGCAACGCGCCAGAAGCAGGGTCTTAGCTAGAAATTGAGGGTTGCCTGTCATTTGAATAAAATTGCCTGTCCTAATTTTACCTTTAAAAATATTTACCAGACATCTAGCCCATTGGGGGTTCAAAGAGTTCACATATGTGCTGATATGGTCTTGTTCTACAAATTGGGTCTACTAAAAAGGTCAATTAGCTTCTCAAAACATACAATTTATAATATAGCATCTGTCAAAGGCATTAATTTTGCCCGTCCCAGGAGCAAACTGGCCGTCTAAAATGACGGCCAGATGGGTGGCTAGCTAAGACCCTGGCCAGAAGGCTTTTGCAAAGTATATGCTGTAATTAAAGCACAGGTTTGACAGGCGTACGCACACATATCACGTATTTTGCGAGTATAATCTTGTTTTGAGACGACCGTGCAAAGGGCCAATAGAAGATACAGTGTATTAATCCAGTGACTCCCGAGTATTTATTTTTATTTATTTATTCTTTCTTTACTGAGGGTTATACTGCTTCAGTGACAAGCACTGCTTTTCAAGCAGGCCCTCATTGATACATGTTATAATAGCAACAAAATATATTACGATACACAATATTTACAAAGTATCATACAGTATTTACTATGTATTTACAATATATTACAAATAAGTATAATGGTATCATCAACTACAAGATAATTATAAATACCATGATTCAAAATACAGAAATACAATAATTATATTTATATACAAAAATCAAGCATGTAAATGAATAAAATATAGATAAAGACAGGCCTAAATTTCTTTAATTATTGATTGAAATTGCCCTAAAGTCATATTTTCCATCTGAGCTCTTACTGTCGGTGGCAAAGAATTCCATGCATAGGCTGCCCTGACATGAAAAGTACGTTGACCTGAATTTGATTTAAATTTTGGTACAATCAATGTATTAGAAGTATGATTTCTAGTTATATGATTATGGTTATCATGAACAAAATCAAATTGAGAAGATAAGTATGATGGATATTCATTCTTTAAACATTTGAAAACAGTCATTAACCCTAACACTGACCCATGCTTTTTGGTATCGGAAGTCAGAGAAGATCCGAATTTTTCAAGAAGAAGAAGAATTTTGACTTGGCACCCCCGGGATTCGAACCTTTGACCCCTCGCATGCCAAGCGAACGATCGCGGACCGGTAGCTGCTCGGGTTATTGCTGCCCGGCCAGCAATTCCGTGAGCATATCACACTCCGGGTGATTGCGTCATCGCAGACCCTGGGATGCATGCATGTTATGAATTTTTCATCGTGGTATTTTGTGGTTTTTACTGGTGTTAGGGGTAATGGACACTCTAATCTGGAAAAATACATCTTTTTTAACCCTAACACTGACCCATGCTTTTTGGTATCGGAAGTCAGAGAAGATCCGAATTTTTCAAGAAGAAGAAGAATTTTTGACTTGGCACCCCCGGGATTCGAACCTTTGACCCCTCGCATGCCAAGCGAATGATCGCGGACCGGTAGCTGCTCGGGTTATTGCTGCCCGGCCAGCAATTCCGTGAGCATATCACACTTCGGGTGATTGCGTCATCGCAGACCCTGGGATGCATGCATGTTATGAATTTTTCATCGTGGTATTTTGTGGTTTTTACTGGTGTTAGGGGTAATAGAGTATTATGCCATCTTTGATCAAGTTTAACCCACTGCAATGTATTCATTAAATCATTAGTTGGTGTCCTTATATCTGCTGAGAGAATTATTCTAGCTAAATTATTATGAAGTACCTGAAGCCTATTATGGTACTCTACACTAAAATTAGACCAGACCATGCTTCCATAATCAAAGTGGGGAATAACAAGAGCATTGGATAACATTACAGTGGTTTTGTATGGAAGGAAATATTTAATACGTTTTATTATGCCAGTTCTTTTTGAAATAGTTTTACTAACATTATCGACATGAGCTGACCAAGACAGCTTGCTATCAAATTTCACACCTAGATATTTAAACTCATCTACTCTTTCAATATCATTGTTGTTATATATTAAATGTACATTGTTGAACTTTTCAAGCATTTTGTTTGTACCAAAGATCATAAACTTATTCTTTTCAACATGTCAAAAGATGCATATGTGTTAACAGCAGTAACAAATTTTAATAACTAAAGCAAAATATGCATTATGTGTATTTAATAATAGTCCGGATGCCAAACGCAAATTTGCCACAGTAAGCTTACTATGGTTACCCATGTAAGGAAACATACATACAAACTATCATTTTTCTGCATGGATTTTCTATGATAAATAATTTGATACTATTTTGATGAAGATCAGAGTATTTTTCAGGTTTTCACCCCTGTGGAGGTCAAATGGTGACCTTTGACCTTTCTGCTCCAGAAGGGAATGTCACAGATAGGTAAAAGTATCCTTTTTCTGGATCGCCATGACAAGAGGAATAATTTGGAGAACTTTTCAACAGCATTTGTGCAGTTTGAATTTTGACCTCTGTATGAACTTTGACCCGCCATATCTCAAAATGCTCTATGCCGAGGTCCAGTTAACTTATTTTTGAAGAACTGGTTGTCTTGAGAAGCAATATCCATTAAAAAAACAAAACTATGGACACCAATACAACGTCATAACCACTGGCAGACAAACTATAAAAGCTCTGAGTGTACTAAAGCTTGTAAAAAATTTCACCTTTTCTGTATTGTCATTCATGTAGGTGAACTAAAATCTTTACTGAAGAAGAAGATTTTCCCTCGTTGGTCATCCCAGCTGTATCCAACACTTGATGGAGCCTTGGTGCAACCATTTGTATCTTCTGGTAAGAATTGTAGCAGTAAAATAAATAGATTCCGGGCGTTAAATTATACTGGGGTAACGTGTTGAAAATATGGGCTTTCTTCTGATACCAAAGTCTCAGTTTTGATGACGAAAATTGTGTCACACCCCTTACTAGTCCTCCAATGAAACTCATTTTTGCACTGCAACATACTTCCTTGTCTGATATGGAAACGTAATTCATACCAAATACCAACACAATAAAACTAACTTACGGTAGCCTATTCAATCAGTGTCTTTATCATTGAAAGTAAAATGTGTTGTTTTTTCTACTTATATTTTTTTAGATTCTGCTGCTGCAATGAGTTCCTTCAAGACCAAGATTACTAAGGAGAAACAAGAAGACGACACAAGAAAGGAGAAGAAGAAACGAAAATTCCGCAAATTCAAGAGGAACCAAAAATACAAAAAGCAATCCACAGAATCAAGTACAGCCTAAAACACTTAACTGTACAGAACATATTACACATCAAGTGGTTAGTGCAAGAGGTCCTATCTGCTTAGCTGCCCTATAGACATTTCACAATTCCTGCATTCTGTATTGTACACATCTAAACGTAGTGTCACCTGGCAGCTATTGCAGATGGGCCTTACACAAACCCCTCAATATATATATACTAGGCCTACATTACATTGGCCTGGTTCAAATGTTTTGTAACTGCTCATTATAAAGGAGAATGGTTCAAAGATATTGAACTCAAAAGTGACTGACTCAAAATTGTACCATACGTAACGCAATGGTATATCCGCCATTTTGGTTTGTCGCTCAGGGAGCCACCTCCAGCCTTTTATCGGCAAGAGCCCAAAATTTTAAGATCGAATGTTACAAAGGGTTGCGCATGCAGTGCTTAGGCAGAGGGAATGAAAGTTTTAGATTTGCATCCACTGCCTGCATGCTTTGAAACATAGTTTCATTGATTAAAGTTTTTCATTATTTCCACAAAACAAGGCTCTGAAACAAATCTTTCAAGTTTTGGATCGACCAGCTGCTTGTGAATGTTTTATTTATGCAATAATCGGCATATAGGACCTTCCTAGTGCACTTTCAGTTTCCCACACGTTTGAATGGAAATTGTTTTGCAAACTTTCCACATGTTTGGGGAGCACATTTCCTTCAATATTTACTATACATCAAATGTTCACTTCTATATTGTTTGGCAATTATGTCTTTTGCCAATAGTATATCCAAAGTTGTAATTTTCTGTTTTTGATTGCAAAGATAGGATATTTTTATTCCCGATTTGAATTATGCACCCTTCGCATGGGTGCAGAATTCGGCAAAACTTTTGGACACTAAAGTGCATTCGATCCTTTATTTGGTTTCAACCGAGTCTTTAATTAGTAAGCACAATAAGGTTGGTAGCAATTTTTTATACATTTACGACATTTTAAAGAAATTTTTCAAATCTGACCTGCGCAAATCATAAAGTGTGTATATTTCCCATAGACATAGAAAACAGTGTGTGCCAGTCCTTAAAGGTGAACCTCATTGAAAATAAAGTTATATATCAATGGAAAGCTTATGATATCAGGATATTAAAAATAATTTTTCCGATTTTTTCATGGCCAATAAAGCTGAAAAATTAAAAAATGAATGAATTTTTGGTCTTTTTAAAGCGCCCAAAAAGCACCCAAATCAATCGTCTTTGACCTTGAGAATGCTCGTGACGTAAGCTCAGGGTCGCAGTCATGTGATCCTACTCGGAAACATGTAAACAATACTTGCTTCCTGTACTTTGCAAGCTGCCTGGCAAGTCTGATTTTCACAATAAAGCTTGAAATGAGAAGAATCTTCAAGTTGCTGATTCCTTCTATATATATTAGAAATAATAGAATTATTGTCAACACGAAAATGTTCCGTAAATTTTTGACAAAATCAGTCATAACTGGCTGGGTATTACTGGGTAATTGAGTTTGAATTTCGCGCTGGGATCAATTCCATGCGCAAATGCTTGCTGCTACCGTATACCGTTCATGTCATGGACTGAATAAACATGATCGAATAACAAATTAAATAACTTGTTTGTGACATTCCTATTCTTGATTCATTTTAAAATATCTGATTAAAAAAAATATCGTCTTGTAGTAATCAAAAATTAATTAAAAAAGCCGCGGTTTCATCAAATCCAGCCCATAAAGGTTTTCATATTTAGCGCATTAAGATAATACATTCTCCGGTACATTCTTTCCACACAATCACGATACTTTATTATAAAATAAATACAATTTAGGTATAGTAGACCGTTATTTGATGGAATTCTGAAATCTGAATAAAATTAAAATATTGTCACTTGTGTCAAGATTCTTTTAATGATACTACAATCAGTGTACTGAAAAAGTGAAACATTTATGTTTTATGGATTACCGAACACGATGCGTAAATTGCGTAAATTGATGCTGAAGAAATTACAGGAGCCGCGCCCGATCAAGGTGGGCAAACACAGCGACTAAACCGTCTCTCCGGTAGCACTAGCACCGTGTTTCAGCAGATTTGATCAATCGTTCCCTTATATTTGGAACATAATACAGGAATAAATTTTGCTGATGAAGTAGCAATAAGTTGGAAATATCAGAATGTGAATATCAAATCGGTCATTTTGCCTGCAAGTACAGTGCGTATACAGTCGCGGATACGGAACACTTTCGGCGACTGAGACTCGGTCATAGTCAGTCAGTGAGTTCACCCATTATGTATCTCTGAGTTAGCCTATCATACATGACCGGTTGTAAAGTTAAGAAATAATTAAGAAATCCCGTTACATGTACCTTATTCTATTCCTTCATTTTCTCATTGGGCTATTCCAGAAATTAAAGGCACACCCCCTAAAGAAGACATGGGATTCCCAAAACTTTTCACCATTTTTTGCTCTGGGAATTCCCAAAAAAAATGGCCATTATTCTCACAACCCTAAAGAAGACATGGGAATTCCCAAGAAAAAGACGCCTTTTTAGGCTTGGGAATTCCCAAAAATTTTGGCAAAAATTTGCATGTCTTCTTTAGGGACACTGGGAATTCCCATTTTTTTAAGCATTTTTTTTTCAAAATGGGAATTCCCATTATTTCTGATATAATTTTGGTATGGGAATTCCCAAAACATTATGGTACAAATTTACATGTCTTCTTTAGTCCCATTTTGCCTTTTTTAGGAGTGCAAATTTTCCTCCAAAAGGGGTTGTCATTATTCTGGAAAGAAAAGACACCTTTTTAGGAGTGGAAAGTCCACCAAATCGGCCATTGTTTTATTATTTTCAAAACCCTAAAGAAGACATGGGAATTCCCAAGAAAAATGTCCCTTTTTAGGAGTGGGAGTTACCCCCCAGTTATTATTCTTAAAACCCTAAAGAAGACATAAAAATTCACAAGAAATTTGACCCTTTGTTTCTTTTTAGGAGTGGACATTTAGAATAGGGGATTCTCTAGAATAAAGAAACTATTCTTGCAAATATCATATAGGGTGGATAAGTTTAATTTTGGTTCAAAAAGTACACAATTTTGTTCTTCTCTTATTTACCCCCATCAAAACTTCTTGTGTTAAAACCAATGTGCTAAGAACATTGTAGGCTTTCAAAAAAATCAAACTTCAATAATGAGTTATGTTGCCTTGCTGAGATACAGCACATATCCTGGAAATCAGGATCTGTGGATACAGTGTGTTCAAAAACCATACGTATGACTTTCTCAATCAAAACCATCTAACCATCTTCATACAAATGTGCATGAAATGGTATGTAAGATTTGGAATTCCAACCAAATTTAACATTGTTTGAGCACATGCTCAACTGGACAAATATCCACATTGACATCAAAATTGCTGATGGAGACATGGTTAGCCTATGTAAAATTATCTCATACAAGTATGTGCAGTATAGGTTTATAATGCAGCAAAAATTGAAATGTGTAGCGTATGTCATCTCAGGACAAATCTATCATGTATTATGTAAGCCTAATCTAAAAACGGCCTAATATCTCATGACTAGTGAAATCTTACAACTAAACCTATTATGTAGTTGAGAATGAGGTTTTAATAGCTAGTCAGTATAAAGTTCTTTAATAGCCAGTATCTCAGTACCAATGAACGCCTTTTTAGTTGTGACTGTCCTTTTTATAAAAATATCGCCAAAATAATAACCCTAAACGGCCCTAATCCTAAACATAATCCTAACCCTAACACTGATGCCTAAACAATAGACCTAATCCTAAAACCATATTAAATATAAACTTTTAAAAAAGTATAGCATGCACATGTAATTTTCAAGTGGGGGTAAAATAGTCCAAAAACAGGGTACTTGAAGGAAATCTTTAAACAACGTGGGACCATTATTTCAAAACATTTTGCTGGTTTTTGTAGTAAAAATTACCCTTAGAAATGGAGTAAAAATAACCCCTATGATATGTGAAAAAATATTACACCTATAGAAGCTTATAAAATGTTGTAGGGGTTTGAAGTTTCCCCCACTCTGGCCTCTGCCCCTCCTGCCATGCAATGAATAAGTTTGATCATGTTGATAGTTGCGGAAGAGCAACCTAATTGGTATCATTTAGGGCGAATTTCTCGACGGGTGGCTTAGCAGTTGGCTTGTCTAGTCTCAAGGCTTAAGAGGTCGTAAGACCAGGCTTAACTGAAAATGCGTTTCCCGAAGCATGGCTACCATAGCCTCGAGGCTTTGTTAGCCTGTGGACCAGGCTTGTAGGATTAGCCCCAGGCTTCAGTAAAATTTGCATTTCTCGAAATCAGTCTTCTGTAGCCATAGTCTACGCAAGCCTGTTAGACCAGGCTTACATCGTCTTTTCTTGGCCCTGCTTCAGAGCAGGTCTTAGGTATAGAGCCTCTCTGCCATCATTGCCCAATAGCACAAGTAATTTATATGAGGTCTGACTACTACCATACCACAAGCAATCCGAGTTCTGACTGGCTTGGATAGGGTCATCATAGGGACATACACAAAATGTATGTATGTCAGGTGGAATCATAAGTCATGATGGATGATGGGTGATGGGTGACGCATGATGGGTGATGGGTGGCGCTACGCGCCTCGATGTCAGCGCTACTCGCCTCTACTGTTTGGACATCGCGATCCGAGGGAACTGACCAAGTTCTAGTCTTAGGTCGTCAGCCTCTATTTAAATTTACAAATTGTTTAAATTGTACCGCAAAGTATTTTTGACGGTCTTTCAATTAACATGAGTAAGCAGTGGCGTAACTAGGGAGGGGGGCGGGTGAGCTCTTGGTCCCCTGCTTGCCCCCCCCCCCCTCCCCCAATGAATAAGGTAAATTAGGCCTACTTCTGAGAGTTAATAATTAACCTCATATTTGGTCATTTTAACCTTAAAAACTCAATTTTAAGGTTAAATAAATTGCATTTATTCCACTTACAAACACAAACAGCATGAACGATGCCTGCCCCTCAATTATTATGCTTGCCCCCACCCCCAAATGAATATGTCTAGTACGCACTGCACTGTAAGTAATTGTTTGATTTAGTTGAACATTTCAATATTATTTTGGAGTGCCTATATTATACCAGGTTGGACATCTTCATCTTCATCTTCATTCGATACAGTGCATCCCTCAAAATTGAGTATTGCTGCACCTTGAATAATAACATGGCGAGGCGAACAAAAGTGCTAGTGATGAGCGTGAAGAAAGTTTATTATATACAGTGCTTTGTGCGAGTAAAAATAGCATCAGCAATTATGGAAGCTGGATGCTAGCAAGTCCGTGCCGAAATGCTTCTACGGACGGAGCTGCAACGAGGATGGAGGAAGATCATTCCATAGCTTGATGGTATATGGGAAGAACGAGTACTGGAAAGCTAGAACTCTTGCACGCTGTTGGACGAACTTATGACTGTGGCCTCTCAGTGAGTCAATGTTCCTGCCACTTCTGATGGAAAGGTAGTCAGCAGCTGGAATATCCACAATGGATGCTACAATTTTGTAACACATCACCACCTGCGATCTCATCCTCCGTTGGTGTAGTGTATCCCACTGCAGTGACTGAAGCATGTTAGTGACGCTACTGGTACGGCGATAATCACTAGTTACAAAATTATCGTGCTGCCCGTCTCTGTACAGCTTCTAGACTCTGGATATTACGTTGCGTGTGGGGTGCCCAGGCAGATGATGAATACTCGAGAATTGGGCGGACAAAGCTCTCGTAGCACTTGGTCTTAATGTCAGGAGGACATTTGCTGACATTCGCCGCAGGAAACCAAGCGTCTGGTTTGCCTTTTTGGTTATGGTGTTGATGTGAGCATTCCAGGATAAGTCAGAGCTGATGGTTACTCCCAGGTATTTGGAATTGGTTGTTAAGGCTAGATGTTGGCCATGTAGTGAATAAGTGGTGTGAATGGGAGATCGCTTGTTGGTATCATGCAGGACCTCACATTTATCAGGATTGAATGACATACCCACTGCTTTTCCCATATCTGGAGAGAGTTTAAATCTTCTTGTAACAATCTGGCATCGTCGGGACTTTTGATGACTCGGTAGAGCAGAGAGTCATCTGCAAATAGGCGCGTGGTTGATGTGACACACTCTGGCAAGTCGTTGATAAAAACCAGAAAAAGCAAGGGGCCCAGGACGGACCCCTGCGGGACTCCAGATGTTACAGATGTTACAGATGAGACTTGCCCCTCAAGTAGAACACGCTGGGAGCGATTAGATAAGAAATCCTCAATCCACGCCAAGGTATTACCACCTATCCCGTAGTGAGATAACTTATGAAGGAGGCGCTTATGTGGCACAACATCAAAGGCTTTGGAGAAGTCTAATAATATTGCGTCAATTTGTTGTCGCTCATTGAACCCTTTTGCCAAATCATGAACAGTGCGTATCAGTTGAGCCTCACACGACCGTTTTTTCCTGAAGCCATACTGGGCATCTGACAAGATATGGTGATCTTCAAGGTGTGATATGATGGTACTATGCAAGATATGCTCCATTAATTTGCAACTATCAATTTAGTACAATAGAAGAAGGACAAAATTGGTAAAGATATAGTAAATATTTGACACGGAACAAGAATGCATGCAGTATTAAAACTGAATTTACGGATAAGATTAGGATGAGATTACTAAGACTCCTGTCGATAAACTCGCCCTAGAGGCCTGCCACCAATGTCCACCATGACCACAGACAAATGTAAGCATTTGCTACTTTCTTATTCCAAGCAACGCAATTAAATAATATTTTAATATTATTTAAAAGAGGGAGCATGTTCATCTCTTATACTTCCACTTGCCTGATCCTGAGTCCCCTCGCCCCCGCCCTCTTTTCAGTCATTCTTCTCCATTCCGACGTGCCTAACGACCGGACCTTTTGACCACCTATAGACATTCCTGAATAGTGCAATACATGGCCTTTCTGTCTTGTTGGTGGTCGTCCTGATTGTCTCAAGACATCGAAGTCATTCTGGTATAGACTTGGAATGGAATGGGAGTTGTTCTACAATGTGGGGGCAATTTAACAATATACCCAAACCATATCAATAATTGCCCAAAATTAAATCACAACAACAAAATGGGATGTTTTATTTCAGGCTTATAATATAAGTGAAAAAAAAATCTTCACCGTCTCATCTTGACACATGTGCTGGGAAGTCAGTAGAAAGAAAGTTCCAGTGAATTGGCATTCATATTTCCCTTGCTAATTCTATAATCGTCCATATGACAAACAACATATTATATCAGTAGAGTCTCTGGAGCTTCGGAATCCACATTGTTCCTCTCTGAGGTTGTCGCCATTTATTATGGTTTACTGGTTCAGAACCATCTTGCAGAATACTCTCCATCTCTCTGGGATGGACATGGTGATTGCTCATAGTTGGCTGAGTCTAGTTTCCCCTGGGCCTCAAGGAAGAACAGATGATTAATTGTGTTTTCATCTGATTGAGTGTCCCAGGTTAAAGAAGAAATAAAGCAAACAAACAAAATCCCCCTTCTTGAATCCTGGGTGACCAGACCCTTGCTCCTTTCAAATGCCAGGGCCTTTATTTCCCCTTACTTTTTTGTAACCTAATGACCTATATTTCATGCATATCGATCAATATTTGAAGCAGTTTGGAAAACTTATGCCTCCGCATCAGGCTGCATGTCAATTTAGGCGAGTCATATTTTCACATATTAACATTCTGAAGTTGAAAGATCTATAATGGTACAGTGTGCCCCCCCCCCCCCAAAATAGAACCCTCATTGCGCCCTCTTTTTCTCCTATTTCTGAAAAGGTGATCAAATATATTTTGGTATGTAAAGAAACCTTTAATCGTTAGCTTAAATAAACCAAAATAATTATGAAGATAATGTCCCCGTTTTTCACTTGACTCGGTACACGGATGAGGTTTGGCTTTGGAATGGTCTGCAAGATCACCAGACCTCACACTGCTTGATTTCTTCCATTGGGGCAACATCCAAAGCTAACCTCCAACTCCAATATCTTCGCAACCATATTACTGCTGCATACACAAATATTGGTATGCTAGCGATTGATGCAATGAGGACCAGGGCTGAAACAGGTATTTGTCAAGAAGGCAACCAGGTAGAGGGCAGAGCAGCAAAGTAAATTCACTCAAGTTCAGAAGAACCAAAGACAACCCAAACAGCCCTTTTCAGGGCTACCTTTTATCCCAAAAAGAGAAATGACTTATGTTGTAAATAAAAAGAAAGCAAGAAACAACAAAGTAAGAAAGTAAGAAACATAATAAACAAAGGCATAAATAACCAAAAAAATAAGTAATTACCCCACATCCATTTTGCCCACAATTATGACACGTAACAAATTCCATAGCCCATAAGCCCACCGGTAAAGCCCATTCCCTAAATAAAGTTGTTATTTTATAAAGTTATCATTGAGTAATGTTTGATATTCATGCATTATATTGGTGTTCATTCTTAATCTTTGAAGTAGCCAAACCTCCTCCGTGGACAGGGGAAAAGGTGTACATTTCTTAAAAACAGCATATCTTTAAAAGTTGTGAGCCGATTGAGGGGAAATATTTTTTTTCAATTTATTAAAGCTAACGATTAAAGGTTTCTTTTCTTGCTTCAAATCTACATTTCCTTAAAATGACTGAGATGTAGATAGTCAAAGAATATGAGAAATAGTGTGCCTATACATGTATATGGATTATGGACAAGGTTAACATTTTGTCATTAAATTGCCATTTGTTCAAAATCCGTAGAATTTATGTTAATATTATAATTTTGACCAATTTGGTATTTCTACAAAGCATTATAATTGTTTTCAAAGTGACTTAAGGCGATATAATACCCTGATTTTCATCAGTACCCCTCTTCTTTTTTTTCTTGCAAATTTATAAAGTATATAAATATGTTCATCATCTCATGTCCTGAACTTATAAAATATCTCTACATACAAAGTGGTTTTAAACCATTTTAGAAAATCATTTTAGCCCTATATATTTTTTTGTTTACTGTATCCTGGTAACTGAGATGTGTGTTTCATAACAAACCAATTTATTCTATTGAACATGTCCAAGTAGAAAACATGAATAGAATACATTAAATCCTTTGTTATACTATCTATAGAAATGTACTCACTGATTATAACACTGAATAAATTAAATAGGCCTAATCTCTTCCACATAGACAATTTAATACTACACCATGTATGTATCTTTTATAATGTGTTGTTAGGAAAAAGAGATTAAAAAAGGCTATAAGGTCATCAAAGGTCAGGTTATAGGTCAATTGGTTCAGGTCAAATTCAGGCATCAATTTTGAATACATGTGATAGTCTGTGATATCATACATGTCATAATGAGGCATCAATTTTGATATTTTGTCTGTTACTGGATATAAAATGGAAATGTGTGAGGTGGATATACTAAAATACCTTGGGATGTAAATGGTGAGTAGGCTACAATTTAGATTGCCTAGTTGAGATGGATTGGGCAAATAAATATAAAATAGTTACCAAAATCACAAAAATGAAGCTTACTGAAAACTACCTAATATGGTGGTATAGGTGAAAAAAATACAATTTTTTTCAACATTGCTGTAGTGTGGTTGTGGTAACCTGTTACCTATGGCTTAATTAAGTTTCAGTGACATAGTGTCGCAAGTTCAAAATACAAAATATAGCTCAGCATTGAAAATAGAAGCATTTTAACCGGTTCGTTTTTTGATAGTTGTGGAGCACCAAGTTCATGAAGTCATAAAAGAAATCAGGGACCACTTATTCACATTTTACATATCAACATTATTTCCCTAACGTGTTAGCAACACATATCCAAAATTTTAACTAAATCCGTTGATAGTAAGCTTTCCAAAATGAAGTGAATTTAAAACATCAGTGATGTACCACTTTTTGGCTTATACCATTAGAAGCATTTTGCATACCACTTTGTCCAATTTCTTTTTCTCATTTCTTCACAAAATGCAAAAAAATGCAAAAAAAAAATGCAATGGGTGTAGTACCCCCTTAAAGAAGGCATTTTCACTCTAATAGTGTCCAATTAATTACCCATGAATTGCCCTTATTTATAATATGATGAGAACAAAATATTTTAGAATTTTCAGGCAGGTATATTTTTTCAATTATTTTCTTTAATTTGAAGAACTGAGAAAGGCCACTGCTGTCATCATACAGGACTTGTGTCATCAACCATATTTCTATTTTAGGTGTGGTATGGCTCTGAAGGGCCAAGACAAATATTGCAAACTTGAAAAACTAATTTTCCATGATCTGTGGGCCACTCTTGACATTTTGTGGAAAATTGTTTAAGCTTTAGCATCCATAGCACTAGCGTTGGGCTGGGTCAGGCATCTGCTATCTACTGAAGATAGCAACATTCACATAATTAATTATAATTGGTTTGTGTGCTTATGTGCACAGTGCACACAGTGATTTTCTTCACTTGTTCCATTGTACTTTTGTATTGTTTACCTGACACTGCTATGGGGTTCTGGAATTGGTCATATTTGGCCATCAAACTTTAGGCCTACCTATTTTTATTTTGTTGTTCAGTTTAGCATGTCTGCATGCTTAGTACACATTATGTTAGTATACCTTGCACTTTTTCTTTCCAATTCTGAAAACCTGAATGGCTACACATGGAATGCCCAATCTATTAACATGATTAAAAGCTGCCAATGTTTGTGATTTTATTATGAGTCAAAAGTCATGTACTGGAGGCATAGCTATTAAAGCAGACATTAAAGGGGTGTTTCGTGATCCACAGCCTCATCCCCCCCCCCACACTTTTCTCAAAAAAAGTTGAGATTTTTATACCACTGGAAACCTTTGGCTACATAATGTTTATGTACATGTACAAAAAATTCTTAATTCTTTTCAATAGCAAAAACATTGTCAAATTTGTATTTTGTTCTGGTTTGAAACGGAACAAAATTAAAACACAGTGGCCTACGGAGCAGTGTTATACACATATAATAATCATGCATAACTCGCAAACACAAAATCGGAATCAACTTAAATTTTGTGGAAAAGCTTTTTTCATGGATATCTACAGAAAAATGTCATAAAAGTATCACAAAATACTTCTTTAACATGACCATATCCTTGCTGACATAATCAACGCTATGTTGGGCGGGACGGGAAGAGAACTATTTTACCGTAGTTAACATTTGAATGGGAGCCTGTTTAAACAACTGTATACGTGGTGTCCCGCCTATTAGGGTTAGGGTTAGAGTTCAGTTCATTATTGATCGGAAATTATATAGATATTCACTGGTAATAAATACTAGTCATAGTATATCGTGTGTATGCAATTTATTCCGTAATCATAAAAAGACGCGTAGCACAGTGGTCATGGTGGTATAGCATCTGACCCATAGGTTGTCGATTCCGAAACCGGGTGGATCCTTAGTAGAATTTTATATATTTCGTTTCTTTTTGTTAGGCAAGAGGAAACAATAATGGCATTATGTGGAATTTAACCTCATAATACTTATGTACATTATGTATATGATGCAAATGTTAGCTACGGAAAAAATATTGTGGATGGGGAGCATGACCTAGTGGTGTTTCCATTCAAATACTCAGCTCAGACAAATAAAGATTACACTCAAGCAAGAGATATGAAGACCTATAGGTTCTATAAAAGATATCCCAAGACTTGTTATAAGGAAACTCCGTAAACTTTACAAGAATAAAGAAAAATGGATAAATTAAATTAAAATACTAGTAGTCGCCCGAGTTAGTATTTACAAAAGGGGTGGGGAAAGTTCTTGATTTTGATTTGGGTAGGGGTGCAGCTGGGATTTTAAAAAATAAATAAATAAACCAAATTTGATGAGGAGACCAACATTCTTTTTATTATTTCTGTTTAAAATTATAGTAAATTTCCCCAACTATTTATAGTAGTATGGAAAAAATTGGAAACACCACATGCACCTCAAGACACAAATTAAATTATGGCCCAGAATAATGCCAATAAACCTGAAATTCACCCTAAATCAAGGAGGGGGGGGGCACTCGCTAAAATTGGGTGACGGGGATGTTTAAGTGTGGCCACGTTGACCCTAGTTCCAGTAACTGTAACTCAGTATATCTTCATTTATCATTAGGACGTTATTAGATACTGATACAGGTCCGTAGATGTCGGTATGTTTATGAAAAAGACTGAAGTCTTGCTTGCAGGACTCCTTCTCACCCAAATGACCCCCTTATTTGTTTAACCGAACTCCTGCTCATCCAATGACCCCCTTTTTGTTTACCTGTCACCAAAAGATTCCCTTTTTTGACTTTTGGACACATTTCTGATAATCTCTCACCGAATGCGGGACCCCGACATCTTTTATACTTATTTTTATACTTTGACCCCAAATGTTTCCTAGTCTCATGGAAAGACCCCCCTTTTTTGGTAAGATTTTCCCCAGTCTCATGGAATGACCCTTCTTTGGACCTTCAGTCTCTCCAAATTAAGACCCCTAGTGGAAAGGTGGGTACCGAGATGTGCAGGAGATTTGCATAATTTCAGCTATTAACTTTGGGTATGTTTCAGTAGATATCCACAAAATGCCTATTCCCCAAATTTTAGTTGATTCCAATTTTTCGTTAGTGAGTTAAGCATGATTTATATGTATTATAGGCTCAGTAGGCTACTTGTTATTTTGTAAACAAATACAAATTTGACATGTCACATGGGGGAAAATGGGAATTAAAACGACAAACTATTTTTAACTATTTTAAAATGTTCACACATTTTGACAAAATTTTGACATTTTTGTAAAGTATTTTTGGGAAAAAGTTGTACAAATTATGAAATTCAGTGAAATCACTCAAAAGCTCATAAATATTTTTGAAATTTAACAGTCCTCGATGTAAATGGTATAAATTTAATGATATGTACTTTTAAATGTGTGTAGCTGGGATGAAAAGCATTCCATCATATGAAAATTTTGTCCTTTAGTATTGAAAAAATAGATTCTTTCCCAAAAAAAGCACCTAACAAATTTAGGTCTTTTCAAAAAAAAAAAATCACATACAAATAATAAATCACAAGAAAAAATATGTAATCGCAGGAAATAATGTGAAATAACAGGAAAAATCATTACATTATGATTTTTTTTGTTTTTTTTTGTAAAAATTAGCCAAAGTTGTTAGTTTCTAAGTCACTGAAAAATATATAAAAATGAAAAATAATGTAAAATCGCATGAAATAATGCAAAATATTTGTTAAACGCCTTTAATAATGTCGATCTCCTTGGGACAACGACATGCGATTAAAAAAAAAGTCCCAAAATATAATTAATAGTCTTATTTGGTCAATTTTAGTTCCCATTTTTAATATGTACAGGGTGTTTCCATAACCTGACCACCTTTTCTGACTACCTTTTCTGACCACCTTTTCTGACCATCTTTTTGACAATCTTATTTGACATTATTTTCATGTTTTGCTTCATTGTTGTTATCTTTACACTTTGCACAATAATATTGTACCATTCTGGATGTTAAGTGACATAAAATTGAAATTTCAAGTGAAATTTCTTTTGTTTTTCCATACTTCCATGGTTTTTCACAGGGCAGTTAACTTCTCAGTTTAGAGAGGAGACAGTTATCATTGCAGGTGCTGGGTCAATAATCAGTAAACACAATTACCACTTCAGAAGGTCATATTCATGATATTTGTCAAACATGCCCTGCAGATATTAAGGGTGCAGCATGAATGTGAATATGGGTTTAAGGGTATACGAGGTATTGTTGGTCGAAGCAGATTTTCATTATCTGAATCAATATATTATTGAAAAATAACACTTTGGTGTTTTGCAGAAGTTCATTATACAAATCATATACTTTGGAAAACTTGCTTAATTTATTGTTAATGAGTTATGTGCGTTTTACAAAAGTGTTGTTGTTTCAGCCCTCTCTACAACATAACTCAAGAACCACAGGACCTACAAAAGTATATCTGTGATATTTGAATTATTCTACACGCTTTCTATGGATAAGCGGGGGGGGGGGGGGGTGGGGGGGGGGGGGACACTTTGACCTCTGACATATCTGGAAAATTGCTGTAATCATTAATTTATTATTGTAATAATGTTATATCATTATAAATAATAAAATAATTAATTTATACAATAATCAAATTTTTGGGTTTGTTTTTATTCTAGTAACACGTTTTAAATTATATTTTATACGCTCAAAACCCCAATTTTTCTGAATTTTCCCGATAGGTGAAAGGACAAAGTGTCCTAAAACTGCAAAATGTGTCCCACAATGCATTGCAAACTTCCAATGCCGATTGGGCTTATTGAGCAATGCAATTTTGCTAAAGCTCACTACCATTTGCAAGGTGCTGTGAACTACTTTGTTTTCTGCTGCTTCGACCAACAATACATCGATACCCTTAATTGTCCATCAGACAGACAAAATCTGAACAGGGAAGTGCTGAGGGTAACACTATAGGGAGCACTTTCGTGCTCGAATGAAGTCAGGAAAATTGGATGTGTGTGCAAAATTTTATTTTAAGTTTCAGGTTTTTATTTGGAAATTGCTTTAACATCAGTGGCACTCCATCCGATGGTGCATCCAAGACATTAAATATATAAACAAAACTGTATAACAAAACAAAATCAAAGGATACTCGACAAGCAAAAGGTACAAATAAATAATCTAAAGTGAGAAAGAAATAACAACCATGTTCCCTTAAAAATGTTGTTTATCTATTAACAAGTCACAGAGAAAAGCTTGCTAATTATCACCCAGCATGACTGTCTATGATTATGGTGTACTAAAACACTAGGATCCAAAACATTCTCATCTATTAGTGCACAGTTCTTTAACTCCAATACATTTGTACATTCATCGAATGACCTTTGAAAATTGGGGTACAAAAACCTCATACTCTGCAAATTGAGGTCAAATTTTGCACTATGATTGTTTAGTTAATGTTATTGGACTATGGCATTGGGATAAGGCCAATCAAATATCACAGGGCTCACTGTAAAAGCTGGTCAGAAAAGGTAGTCAGAAAAGGTAGTCAGAAAAGGTGGTCAGGTTATGGAAAGTTAACTAGTCAGACTAACACTTCAATTAATTCACATCAATATAAAGAGAAATGTATGACATATACGGCCTAAAACCACAGTAACCCACTGTAAAAAAATTCAAAAAGTAGCATGCTCAAGATGTATATCCATGCAAAGCTGCATTGAATGTTTTATCCTAGATAATAATCTACGGTTTTATCAAACTTTGAACATGTACACTGTATAGCAATTAGCATGTACACTAGTCATGATAGTAATGCTGCAGGCATCAGGCATATAGACCACAAATATTGGAACACATGGGTCAAGGTCATATTATGTAATAGTTTCTACCAAGGGTTTCTGGTTTCTACTGTCTAGCATGATCTGGTATAAATCAGGGATCTACTCTCACATCCCTGGTTAAATTTATGTAGCATTTATATTTTTAAAGTCTGGTTTTGAAACTTCCACAATGCAGACAAATGTAATTTCCCTTTCCTTGTCCCTTGTTGGGCAGTTGACACAAAGTTAAAGTCATACTTGATTTATATAAGTTGATATTTTAATACAACAAAATATTAACAGGCAAAATAAAGAGTTGAAGTTTCTGAGATAGCACATTTTGTCTTGTTTTGTGTGTCTTCCATGGGGTAAATTTGCCAGTGATTGAGTTATAAAAGTGCAGGAAATGATTAAAACTGCCCCCAAAATAAAGCATTATTGTATAAAGAATTTTTGAATATGGTTAAATCGCATGACGTATTTATAAAAATGGTAAAATACCAAGTAATATTTCAAAGCTTCCCAAATAATTATACACACAAATTGCAAACAATTGTAAAATCACAGGAAATAATCTAAAAACATCCTAACATTTGTAGAATTCGGGGATATATTTTTAAAAATCCCAAAAATTGTAAAAACACAGTAAATATTTCAAAATGGGCAAAAATTAGTAAAATGGCAGGAAATCTTCAAAAATTGCTTCAATAATTTTTCTAAAAAGAGTGAAATCGCAGGAAATCTTCAAAATTGTACCAAGTTCAAAAAGTAAACTCACTGGAAAAAATCTAAAATCGCAACACATTTAGAAAAATAAAAGTGGAAATATGTCAAATCGTTAACATGATTTCCCATTTCCCCCATGAAACACTCCCGGTCGTTACACCTCTGAATAAGGGGGCAGGGCAGAACAAATTTTGTGTCAAAGGGTGTGCAATAATTATGAGCGGGGGTAAAATTTCAAACGGCTTGCCAAAAATCGCTTGCCCTCCCCTCCTCTCTCGCCAAAAAAATCACTTGCCTCCCCTCGGCCCAAAAAATGTTTGCCCCCCCCCCCCCTTTTTGGGATGCCAAGTTTCAACCCTTAAATGGTCTATATACATGTTGCAAGCGCTGCGAGCAGGAAGATTTGCATATTTAAGCATTTCCGTGCCAAAAATGTGTGCCAAAAATCAATTCCCCCCTCTCAGCTTGCCAAAAATTGCTTGCCTCCCCTTTTGGCTCGCCAAATTTTTTTTGCCCCCCACATTTTACCCTCTACCCAGGGCTTATAATTAATGCACGACCCTAATTTTTTAGGCTTGGGAATTCCCAAAAATATTGGTAAAAATTTGCCTGTCTTCTTTAGGTACACTGGGAATTCCCAATATTTTTAAGCATTTTTTCTGGCAGTGGGAATTCCCAAATAAAAAGGGCAGCATATTGAGGCAACCCTAAAGAAGACATGGGAATTCCCAAGAAAAGTACCCCTTTTTAGGCTTGGGAATTCCCAAACATTTTGACAAAAATTTGCCTGTCTTCTTTAGGGTCACTGGGAATTCCCAAGTTTTTAAAGCATTTTTTTTATCAAAATGGGAATTCCCAATTATTTTGGATAACATTTTGGTATGGGAATTCCCAAAAATTTTGGCAAAAATGTGCATGTCTTCTTTAGGGTCACTGGGAATTCCCAATAGTTTTAAGCATTTTTTTATCGAAATGGAATTCCCAATTTTTTGGATAAAATTTTAGTCTGGGAATTCCCAAAACTTTATGGTACAAATTCACATGTCTTCTTTAGGGGGGGTGCCATTAATTTCTGGAATAGCCCATTGTGATAAGTTCATCTCAACTTGGTGTGACGATCTGAACTGGTAGCACTAGCAGTTATTTTTTGCAATCTGTTTTCATTCCGGTTCTTGGCTGAATCTTAAGCTCTTAGGTGCTTTACTGTAATATTCCCTGCATATCGTGGATGGCTTGGCCTATCCCAAATCACCCGCCAGCACTTTTCCCATTTTTAATCCACACACTTTATTCAGGAACTTCATTCTTGATTTGATCATGATGTTTCCTTCATGTTATTCTTATTTTATTGAAGATATTTTTCATGTAAAGTAAGTTGACAATGACTGAGTTCGTGCATTGGCCCGATGCATGCCACAGTATAAATGCATGGACATTGTGTTTACAATCAAACCCGGAAGTAACTGTGTGTCCCCGTGATGACGTCATCATCGAAAGCGCCCAATTTGAACGATTTCGTTTTGTAATTTAGGGGGGGGGGGGTGCCAATATCCAATCTTTGCATGGAGATTATGTCTATCCTGGTGCGTTAGGCAAATAAAAAAATATTCTTTTCTGCTTCCTGGCATCATAAGCTTTCCATTGATATATAACTTTATTTTCAATGAGGTTCACCTTTAATATACATAGGTACGGCATATATAGGACTGGTAGTGTGTAAAGGACTCCCTGGTACTAGATTGTATCTGTATACCGCTAAATAGCTTCAATAGGCCTCATGTGCCCTTGTGAACAATACCACCACGAAAACATTGTGGACAAAGCCTACTGAAAGTATAATAATGAATAATGAAAAATGGCCGTATGTGATTTGGAAAAGTGAGGAACGCAAATCTCAAACTTCCATTCCCATGGCCTTAGTGCGTGTTCTGGACACAATTCATTACACACATAATGCAAGCAACCACACACTTTGAATCAAAGTTTGCCTGGCACATAGCGAAATAATCAGTACAAAGGTACAGTAAGTGACACACAAACATGGTGTAGTCGGTACTCTTTGGTTCCATTTCATTGGGCTATTCCAGTTGAAATCCATAAACCCCATGAAACACACACAAATTCTACCTGGATCAATTACATTATGATTTCATCATCAACTGATATTGAGATTGCAGAACGTCAGAGCAAACACAAAAATGTTCTTCAAACGTTTATTCAAAATGTTATAATAACGTTTAAATGTAAGGTTATATAAAGGTCATGAAAACATTGTTAAAACATGATTTTAAAACATTTTCTGTTAGAATGTTTTGCATCACATTTTCAAAAATGTTTTTTGAATGTTATTAAAATGTGCTTATACGCTTTATATAGCCCGGCATTTAAGCGTTTTCTGTAAAACATTGTGTGTTACATGTTAAAGATGCATCGGAAGGAAAGATTTTAGATGTTCACAATGTTGGTCTCATCACCTACAGAGTTATATACGTAAATACTATGTTAAACACAAAATCGTTTCACATTGGTTTAATACCATGTTAAATAATGTTACTTGAAAGATTTACTGTAAAACACTTAAATTTTGTGGGTACTTTATTTCGTGAATTGAGAAAAAGCAGGATTTTTTTAGGGTTTTAAATTCGCGAATCCAGAAGATTTACTGTTAGTTTCAATGTAAATTTTATATTTGGTAAGGGATTAAATAAATAAAATAAATTTTGGATTTGTGGATTTAATTTCGCAAATTTCAGGTCCTCACAAAATTTGCGTAATTCAATATCGGGTACCTCACAAAAGTGAAAGTGTTTTACATAACAGTACTTGTAAATTTAACCAAGATGAAAACTTTCACATATCTTGTTAACCAAAATGAAAACTTTAAAAAATATATTCTTAAAAATAACCAGTTGAGGAAAAATTATTTGAGAAATCTTTGAGCAACATTGTTTAACATGGTATTAACTTGTCTATGTGAAATGATCATGTTGCATCAGATAGATCAGTATGTGATGCGAATGATGAATAGTCAGACGGCTGTTAAGAACTCACTTTGACTTAGAGCAGACAATAAATGACTCCAATTAAACAAAACTATTGTGAATGATCATTTGTGTTTTATTAATCAAGTTATAAGACAAACTCATAACTCACCATATGTTTTGTGCACTAAACCGATATACTTTTTGTGCAGTTTATCATGTTTATTATCATTCAATTGTAGGTGTCAAAGAAGTTGACATACTTTGTGCATGCACTGGAAAATTACACTTGTGATTTCTGTATACTACTGAATATAGATTACTATACTGAAGACAAAGCTGCACTGCTACCAGAGATGCTTCCCTTCATGCAGAATAACCAAATGCATGCTAGCAATTATGCTACCAAAAGTGGTGCTTGGTGGGAAAAGTTCATTTAAGTTTATTCAGGAGTCAAATTTCAAAATTACTGCAATCTTGTAAAAAAAAAAGAAACCCAAAGTATATCCTCTGGTTATACAGAAAGGGTATAGTGTGTTGCACAGATCTGAAGTTATGAGTGAGGGTTTTTTTGATACAATTTGAGACTATTTTGGTTAAAATTTGATCATTTTTTGGTTTTTATCTCTGTGGAGCCCAAAACTGGATAATTGACCTTTTCGTCAATAAACTGCTTTTGAAACCTTATGACCAGAGGAATACTTTGGATTGGTTGAAGCATCTGTGATAGCTGTGCAGCTCCACACCTATTTTCTTCTTGATGAGGCAGTAAAATTTTAATTTGTTTTATTTCTTCTTTAACCTGGGTTACTCATTCAGTATTTAATTCAAATTATTTTCTGTTCTTCCATGAGGCCAACAGATCATAACATTAAAAACTCCAAAAAATACATTATTACACTACAGACAAAATGCTTTGGAATATTACAGATTACTTTCCATATATGTGTTGCGATCAAGCAAAATCAGTCGGAACACCATAATGTACATAAGGACCAGTGATTACACTGACAAAATTTCATCGGTATAGCTCTTTCACTTCTGGTTGATGTCAAAAACTTTTGGATACCCCCTCGTATACATAATAACATTGCAAATTGTATATTTCATTAAACACATTTTACAAAATAAGTAAAAAAATTATAGAATAAGAACATTTACTTTGATAATAATATGTAAAACGATCTGGTCCATGGATGACAAAGGAGGCATTTTTGAAAATTGAGTTACTATATAATTATTACCTTATACAAACATTAGACTATCATATACTGCAAACACCAAAGGTCTAGCATACTTCATTCTTAAGTTATGGTGATGTCTGTTTCTTCTCTATTTTATTGTTTTTTACTCCATATTTTCGCCTTTATCTCAATTTCAAATTTGCCGCCTTTGGCATCCATGGACCAGATCGTGTCTCATATGAAACATTTCAGCTAAAGATTGAATGAAATGAAATGCATCTCACATTATATTGAATGACCTTAATCAACTTAATAAGAAAAGTAAAACAAAAAGAATATAAACAAGCACCCTCCTTCCCTCTCCCCCTTTCTTTTTCCTCTCTTCCAAACACTCACTCCCCCCCTTCACTCCACACCCCTCACTCAGTCACATATTTACGTTTTATTTCGTTTATTTGCAGTGTTTATACAAAAACTGACCACTCATACAGGTTGAATGTACGGGTTCAGAGAGAAGGCCTACTATTTTCCTGAGGCTAAATTTTCATCATACCCAGAATAAAGTGGTCAACATTAATTTACATAAAGTATAGAAAAAATCTGTTCCAAGCCACACTAACTACCCAGTAAACACGGAAATGTTTTAAAAATATTATAAACGTGTTATAAACACATTTTGGTTATGACATATAAAATGTTGGGTTATAATAAATGTTATGGAGACGTTTTTAAAATGTTTTATATGAAAACACTACAACATTTTAAAAATTTAAAAATGTCAAAATGGTATTGCAAAAAATAATTCTGGTAAACATTTTTGCAAAATATTTTGTCGATACTTTATTTTAGAATGTTTGGCATAAATTTGTCAAAAATGTTTTCTGAATGTTATTAAAACATTTTATACCTTTTTATAACCTGGCATATAAATGTTTTCATTATAACATTTTGAGTTTGTTGGGTATGCTAACAATTAGTAACAAACTTTAAGCTATAAGCAAGCAATATATGCCAATGAGTGCAACAGTAACCAAAGTCACATTAATATTCGCTATGAACCTGAACCGATGAAGGAAACAGAGTAGCTGTAACATGTGTCTATTGCCCTGTTACTTTCAATAGCAACTTTTTCTCTGTCATGAAATATTACATGTTTTTGCCGGCCAGGTCGAGACTATTCTGAGGTGTCCATAACCCCTGGGCTTGGCTTCTGAACAACTCAGAATAATGCCCCCCCCCCCCACACACAAGACTGGCCCTGTGGCAAATCAGATGCAGCCAGTGGTGTCACCAGTAATTGATTTATCCTGTGGGGGGCACCAGGGGCAAAGTGAATTGTGGGCAAAATCAACTCATTTTGTGCAAAAATTGCAGCAAAAAGTGAAAATATTCGTAATTTTGGGTTTTTAACTGTTGGAAAGAGTTCTGACTGGGGGAGTATTTTCCCCATGCCACCCACCCCACGTGGCGCCAGCATTGGATGCAGCATGGTGACAATAAAAATATGCCACTGTCAATGAAACTCGAAAGATTTCTGACTTAATGCTTGAAAATAAAGGTCTACTACCCAAATTTAACACAAATCCTTGTGGGCAGCAATTCCATAAGTGAGCTTTTTTCCCTGATTAGGAAATTCTACAAAACTGAAAATCATGTCTCTAATTTCAGATTATTATGGATAAAAAATAATTGATTGATGGGATAATATTCAATTTAGAAATTCCTCTAAATTTTAAGTTTGTGGATGTTTGTGCCTCATTAGTACTCAGGCTATATCGAGCTAAGATGTCGCATTCAAAACACATAAAATATGGCTGTTGTGGAGATCTAAAACAGTGTAAACATGATTCAGTGGTTTAAATTACATACTGGACTTTAACTTTGATTTTCTATCATTTCAAATTATCAACATTCTTGGAAAATGCATTATGTTAATGTTCACAAATTGAACAAATTTTCGCCAAAAATAAACAGAAATTCCCCAAAAAATAAAACAGGAGACAGTGGACTTTATAGAACATTATTTTTCCTCCTTAACTTTGTCATGGGTCAAATATATCAGTCAATACTGAAGCCACATGGTTAAAATAAAAGTTTGAATGTTCAATGTAAAATACACAATGTTTTTCTATTGTATGTTACATTCAGCAGGTACCTCAAAATAAGTGTTACATGTACAGGATGAATTTCAATATTCAGTGTTAAAGGGTCCCCTGTGATATGAAGATGGATCACTGCCTGGAGAAAATCTTGATACTTTCATTTTCAACAACAAGCAACTTGTTTTCATTCTCAATGATAGCCAATACTAAAACCACATGTTCCCTCTATACATGACGTATTTCAATTGTCAGTGTTAAAGGGGCCCTGTGATAGGAAGATGGATCACTGCCTGGAGAAAATCTTGATACTTTTATCTTCAACAACAAGCAACTTATTTTCATTCTCAATAAGAGCCAATACTAAAACCACATGTTCCCTCTATACATGATGTATTTAAATTGTCGGTGTTAAGGGGTCCCCCTGTAATATGAAGATGGATCACTGCCGAGAGAAAATCTTTACTTTTTTTTCTTCAACAACAAGCAACTTGTTCTCATTCTCAATAAGAGCAAGGCCAGCAGACCAATCTACTTCCTGTGTGATGCATCCCATGTATTGACCTGATATAGAATAGCAATAGATGCCTCCTCCATTACGCGCTGGCTGCCAGTTTGCTATGTAGATATCATCTGCTGTACAGCATATGCCAAAGGGGTACCATAATGACACACCTGAAGGAGGATTGAGTGTGTGTAGGATGTTACCTGTAGGATCAACAACTTGTACAATAGGAGGATGTGAGCAATTTCCATTTGAAACAATGAGGTTGTCAGTTGAAGTAACTGCTATGTAACCAGGTGGTATGGACACTTTGATACTACTGACATGTGATCCATCCAATCTATGCTTACTAATGTACTTCTGATTAATCTCACCAACCAGTAGACATCCCTGGTTATCCAATGCTAGACCACAGAGCTCTGTATCCTGTGCATCAGATGATACATTGCTGGGAGACTCGGTTGGGAATCGATACTTGTAGGTTCCATTTGGGTCATAAACATTGACATGGGAAACCATATGTGTGATGAATATTCTTCCATCTTGGCTGACTACCACATTCCATGGTCTAGATTTCTGTCCAGACTTCATACCTTGTTTGGTGTCCAAGTTGTATTTGAAATCACCTGATTGGTTAAACACCCTAACTTGTCCATAGGAGTCGTCGGCTACAATCAAATCACCCACTGATGTCATTGCAATGTCTATTCCATCCTGTAATTTCTGTTGCCCTCTATTTCCAAATTGTTTGCTCAGTTTCCATGTTCCAATGCCACCATGCAGCTGTCTAGGCCCTCTTGACTGAGATGGTTTACTGTAGCTACGAATTACAGATGTTTCTGTTTTCTTAACCCCATGTGATGCAGGAGCATTACTTTTATTCCTACCAATTGACATGGATCCAAGACTTAGTGCAGTAGATAAGGTTGATGGATTTGATGTGAATTTCATCTCGCCAAGGTCTCCATCAACAGTTCCTGGCTTCATGTCTCTCAGTTGACGCAGGTTATCTTTCAAGGAAGTGAAGACCAAGGCAAGATCATGATCTGATCCAGTTTGTGTCACCTCTGTTGCCATCTGTAGTGCTGTTTGTAGACGGGTTTGTTGCATCTGAAGACTTTCTTTCTGTGCTTCAATTTGCTTCTTGCTCACAGCTGCAGCTTGGGACAATTCTGCCTCTTGCTCTTTTTCTTTCTGTGTAATTCTGTCACGTGCTGCATCAGCCGCTTGATGTAGTGCTTCGTTAGCAATCTCTAAACTCTTCTCTAAATTGTGTTGAACTTGCTCAGCACTCTTCAGGAAGCCTTCGACCATATCTTGTATTTTATTGCAATCAGTCATCAGTTGCTTCACTTCAGATCTCTGTTCTTTTGTTGCATGTTTTAAGTTTACAAGGCTATGACTTGATGCTGGATGATCAATAACAGTGCATTCATGACATATCAGGACCCCGCAAGTTTTGCAGTAGAATCGTAGGACCTGACCCTTGTGCTCCTTACAGCATTGCTTTTTCATCACACTCTTGATGTCTACTTTACCTGACTGAAGATCAATGTATGGAATGGGGTTGTGATCCTGAAGAATTAGTAGCCTACTATGAGTACCTACACAATCCTCACAAATAAACCCTCCACAATCCGTACAGTAGGCTTCAGCTTTGCTGTCAGTTGCTCCACAGCTTGAGCATGGGGCCCGTGCATCTTTTGCATGCAGTCTCTCCTCCATTTCTCGTCGGTCTTTTAGTGTGTTGATGACAAAGTTGGTAATGAATCCTTTAATACCTTCTGGTGGAATAGGAAAGTCTTGGCTACAAATGGGACATCTGACTTTATCTTTCTTTCCTTTAGCCCATTGAGCCAGGCATTTAAGACAATAGGAATGCAAACAAGGAAGAGCTTTAGGTTCTTCAATCGTCAACAAACAGATGCCACAGTCTGTTAAATCTTTAGTTACAGGTTTAGACTGGGCCATTTTTGCAGGAAGGTTTATTTTCACCTAGTGTTAAGGAGCATGAAATTCAAGTGGGGCCAATATTGTATTTTTTATAGATTAGGTTTATAAAGGTTAGAAACTGTAATTATAAGTTAGGGTTAGGGCTAGTGTAGAGTAAGGGCATGAAGAATTGCACTGTGGTTTTGGGCTCTGATTTATATGGTTGAAAGTACAGAGATATTCACATTCAAACTGAACTAAAATCTTGTTGCATGAATGTAAAAGAAAAGTTTAACTTTGATTGTTAAAAAATGTTGATGTTGTTTTGTTTGAATCAATTACTTTTTGATTATTTCTTTTTCCACACAAAGACCTGGTTCACAAAGCTTTGTTAAATTTTGGATGTAGTTTGATAGATAGGAGTTAAGGCTGTTTAATTCTACATTTTGAAGATACAGGTGATAACTATATTAGAGCATGCAGTGCTTGGTACACTGCAAATTATGGCATTGTGTCATGAATGTTAAGAAAAATATTTTAGTGTGTACAATGAGTGATTCTTTCTTCTTCCTGATAATATGGTAAAAATCACCACTGTAAACTTTCACTTATAAATTATAATTAGGATCTGAGACAAAACTTTTATCCACACATTTTATCAAAACTTATACAAGAAAATACATGTACATCACTTTACTGTTGTCCTGTCTAAGACTTCTAATTCTTGCAGTATCTTCTATGAATCTTCAAGTACATTTGTTGTCTGTGAACTGTCGTCTGCAAGAAAAGGTAAACATACAGAATGTCTGATTATGGATCATTTTATCTAGATTGTTCACATTTTATTTCTTATTAGTTTAATTTTTTTAAGACTGTACAAAGTTTGTCAAAATTAATCTTAATTTAAAATTGAACTTTTTACCATAAATGGTTGCATTGAAGGCCATAAGTCTGATTCATATATGCAGTATATCCAATTCCAAGATTAGAGTTTAATTGCTCCATCAGTTTGGATAATATTAGAAGTAAACATGTAAAGGTATATATGATTTGGAATTTTTGATTTCTAGAAATCTTTGGTAAATTCACAAAAAAGGACATTATTTTTGTGTATTTTGTTAAATTATAGTGTCCTTTAACATTTTAAATGGAAAAATGACAGAATATGATATTTTAATGGAAATAATTAAAACATCATAATTAAAAAGGAAATCAGATTTTTTAATTCTCCTTTTACGAAAATCAAGTTGACACCCTCTTTAAAGTGGTACACTACCTTATTTGGTTGAAACACAGATTTCTGGAGGGGTAAAAAAATTGTTGCAAACTGTGTTGCGCCTATCAATTTTTTAAGAGAATAAACAGAATAATGAGGTGTATGAATTTCTAGCAACCCCATTATTCTGGATCTAAATTATCATACCGTAACCCACATACATAATGAACAAAGTCATCCATGCCTTAATTGCCATGTCAGAAAAATGGGATTTCCCCCACCCCCCAAATGTTTACATTGTGGACATAAACCCGCTTTGAAATCTAAATCTTCGTATGTAAAAGACACATATGGTTCTTACAAAAATGCAAAATTCAGATGATTCATTTAAGATTTTCTAACTTAGCGAATCACTGATTGCTTGGAATGTGGGAATGGAATGGTGAGACTGCAAGTAGGGACAGATCTAGGAAGCCCCCCCCCCCCTACAGACTAAAAGTCTTGTGATTGGTATAAGGTGGGAATGGGATGGTGAGGCTGCAAGCAGGGTCATCTACGAAGCCCCCCCATCCTACTGACTAAAAGTCTCTATTGTGATTGGAATAAGATGGGAATGGGATGGTGAGGCTGCAAGTAGAGCAGATCCAGGAAGCCCCCCCCCTTCCCCATCCTAAAAAAAAAATCATATGTAAAACCTATTCAACTGAAAAGGGTAATTTTGACCACCATATTTGCAAACTTTTATGAATTAGGGTAGTGGACCACCATTGTGGGTCGAACCCTGAATCCGTGCTTGGTTGTGTTGGATTAAATGCAAGTTTACCTACAATTAAGAAAAAAATTGTTGTCACACTTTGACAATATGTTGGAAATCTTCATTGCTGCTCTGAGAGTTCAGTGAAATTAGTATAACAATGCTTGATGAGAAGTTCAAACCTTCCCCTTTCCACTTCCCTTCCCATGCTCCCCCATTCCCCCTCAACCAATGTTGGGGAGACTGGAGAGGCAAATGGGAAAAGTGCTTTCATCAACATCGAACTGGGGGAGAAGGGTGGCAATTTACATGCCAGAGTGTGCTAACATTAATTTCTTTGATTGTAGTAAAATGTGGGTTTTTGTTTGTAAAATGAGCTCACCTCAGAATTAGTTGATTTGTTGCAGCACAGACTTTGTAGGGGCTATTTCTTCAATAAAATTTTGCTTCTGAATGGAAAAGAAAAGGTAACGAAAATTGCATTTACATTGTACGAAATTATTCTGGATTAAGTAACATATTCATTCACAACCAAGCCATACTTGTGCTGAAATGATTTTATGATACAGGGTGGCCAAAAGTAGCTGTATCCACGGTTTTAGTCAAAGAGCTCTTGGCAAATTGTATATGATCTTTAAAACCGGGTCTTTAAAAGTACGTATATGCTTCAAAAAATGTTATAAAAATCTCAAAATGTTCCGAGTTTTGTGGGAATGGGTCACATACAGTATCTGTACCTCTAGACTGAATCCTCCAGTCTCGAATACTACTCACAGCCGTTATTACAAGTGAGAGGCCGAGGGACTCAGGCTATCTGTGCCCCTGCAACCGTTTGAACATTACATGATGAATACACAATTTATCACGACCCCTGAGTGTCTCACTTCATGACAAAACCACTTCAAATGAAAAGAAAATCAGGACAGTACCGGGTATTGTAAAGGGTTTTTTGATGTTTTTTATGTAATTCCTGAAATTCAGGTAAAAAATTTAATATTTCAACCAGGGAAGTGCCACATTCATTGTTAAGGGCAAGTTTGATAAAATAATAAGAAACTCAAAGGTTATAAGTTTTAACAAGAAAATGGTGTTACCTTCTGTGCTTCTTTCAAAGAAAAACGCCATAGAATATTATATAGGTTTTTTTATCCAAACTCGAATTAGCTCACCTTATATTTGCTGCAACTTGGTAGGACGTATTTCTTCAACAAAATTCTGCTTCTGAATGGTTCGTCTATACCATTGCACACTATTCAGCTGATATACTACAAAAGAAAATTAAATGAAACAGTATAGGTACTGGATTCACTGATGAGGGAAGGGGGCCTGCATTCAATTCCCTGCATTGGTGGCACCAGAATATTAATAGGCATGTCCACTAAAAATTGAAGTACTTTTAAATTGATCCAGACCTAACTTATTGCCTGGGAATTGATGAAAGAAACATTTTGGCATTTAAATAATCTTAACCAGACGTTTCATTCCAGAGATATGGCCTTTTGAGTGTCACAGTATTATATAGGGCTGCTAGAACATGTTAAAAAGTTTAAGTCCAAAAAGGAATACTAACAGAAAGGGCAATTTTAAGGTGTTTTTTCTTAATGTATTTATTAACTAGCGTTATCTGCAGGCCCGTACGCAGGATTTTTTTGGGGGTGCTGATTTTGAAAAAGTGGACTTTTTGCCCAAGGGGGGGGGCGATTTTGTGAAAAGTGGACTTTTTCCCCCAAATTTGGACCTTTTTTGACCAAAAAAATGTAAAAAACCTGATTTTTTGGCTCCCTACGCTCGCAAATTCTTAAATTTTGGGACCTTTTGTATAATTTTGCAAATTTGGGGAGGTGCGGTCGCCCCCCCCGCACCCCCCCCCCCCCTGCGTACGTGCCTGGTTATCTGGAACATTATATTTGCTTATAACAACATGAAAATTAATAAGATCATCCTGAAAATTTAAGTGATTTTGTTGACATAAAACAAAAATATAAGACCTCAAAACCCATGGTTTGTTTGGTGGAACCTCAAGTATCATTAGTATGATCATAGATGACTGCCATGGAAAATATCTCCATAGAGGATCGAACAATAAGTGCATTATTTAAAATGAATAGCGGAAGTCTTAAACATTGTTCAATCTTTTAAGGTCAGCACATTTTATCTTCAAAAATGATTATATTTCATCATGACATAAGTTTGGTAACATTAATCACTACCAATATACTGTGTGTGCATGTGCATGAAAGCCATGATGGGTAGCATATATAAAATGGACAGTAAGTGGTCAGAAGTGCACAATTTGAGATGGGTTTTGGAAAGCTTAAACATTCTTCAATTTCTTAACATCTTAATAATTTGATATAAAATGATGGGGTCAGTGATGGCAAATTTGAATTCACCTTTTATACCTACAACATGCTTGAACCGGTTTGCCTACCTACCTGTGATCCCCTACGTAAGCTTACACTTTTGTAAACAGCACAGATATACTCACTCAATCTGTGTATAAAAGCAGAAAGGTCCAATTTTAGGGCCTATAGTTTACGAGAGTAGTGCCTCAGTTCTCAATGTATGAGAAGCTCGACTATGAAAACAACATGTACAGTTAATTAATTGATTAAAAGCAATTTACACAGCACACGTTTTGATAGTGGCAGCTACTTCCGGAATCGCGGGACCGGGGATTTCCCTGTTGCGTGTGATTGTTCGTGCACTTCGGTCCTGATAACTCCAGTAATATGGCGCAACAATCGCTGTAGTGATTTATTTTTAGTGTTTCAAAAATTATTCGTTATTTGCTTCATTAATGGTGCACGGTGGCAGTGCTTTTGTGGGAAAGGGAGGAAGCATAGTGCCCCCGGCGGTTCTTACAAGTGTGGCCAGCTTCATCTACCGGGACAGACACCCCCGCAGATAGGCCTATAGACGTACGGTAGATTCCGAGCTATTCAAGATGGGGGATCATCGGGCCCCCAATATTTTGCTGAGGGGATGGTCCATACAATCATCCCCCATGTTGACGCCTGTATGTGGATTTCTGAACAAATTAACCTTTTAGCCATTTTAGGCTAAAAACACCCACTTTTTGCGCACTTCGCGCACATTTATTCCACTTTTGTACCATATTTCACCAGTTTAGTTTCAATATTCCAAAATCTTTCGCGACCATTTGTACCATGCATATAGGCCCTAGGGCCTATAAACTTCAGAGTTGCTAGATTCACTATACTTCAAGATAGAATCGGAGACTATTCAGGTATAATAGTCTCAGATAGAATCCCCCCTCCATGTCAAAAAGGCCCCATGTCACAGGGGAAGTTGCCCGACCCACCGCCTCGTCCAATATTTTTTAAACTCATAGCTCAATAAATATGGGCTCAGTCGATCCAATTTTGTATCTGCAAAGTTACGTAAAATTTTGCAAAGTTGCACACAGTTCCTCAAAGTTGCCTAAACATGTTGCAAAGTTGCACAAAGTTCCGCAAAGTTGCATAAAATTTTGCAAAGTTGCACAAAGTTTTGCAAAGTTACATAACATTTTGCAAAGTTGCTCAAAGTTGCGTAAAATTTTGCAAAAGTTACACAAAATTGTACAAAGTTGCACAAAGTTGCACACAGTTACTCAATGTTAATGCAAAGTTGCGCAAAGTTCCTGAATGTTAATGCAAAGTTGAGGGCGAGATGGCCGAGTGGTTTAAGGCGTTGCGCTGCCGGCCGGGAGATACGATCGACGAGGGTTCGAGCCTTGGGCTTGCCTTAGGTGAAAATTCTCTTCCCTCCCAAAAAGTTCCTATATGGTCAGAAATCCTTCAATTCAGTTCAGTTATTAATTTCAGAATTTAATTGAAGAATTTCTTCTCGCCCCAATACACTGCTTATCACGTGCAGATATAGGTAGTGTATGTGCTTCGTCCGTGATTCGGAAGTCACGTAAAGCCGTTGGTCCCGTGTACAGGAAGAGTCAAACCCTGTGCACGTTAAGTGTCAGAGCTATTCGAAAAGAGAAGGGGGACCATCCCCGGTTCTGATATCTGCAATCAATCCTAGGTTCCAGGATCGTGCATAGGTAAAAAAAACTATGCACGTTAAGCCCGTGCGACAATACTCAATTTGAGGTATGCACGTATATAGGAAGAAGAAGAAGTTGCATAAAGTTGCACAGAGTTACTCAATGTTAATGCAAAGTTGCACAAAATAATTGTCAAAAATTTTGCAAAGTCAAATGACAACTTTGAGCAGTTTTGCACAATTTTGCACAACTTTTGTCATTTTTGACCATTTTGGACGACGTTGGGCAACTTCCCCTGTGACATGGGGCCTTCAAAAAGCCTATACGCCACTGACAGACGGTTAGAGGATCATTCATTTTTGGTACTATGTCACTTCCCCGCGGACGAGGTAGCTCGAGGTGGTGGGTCTTTGGGAGCTGACGGGCGGCGTACCAGTAAAACGGGAGGTATTTTGGAGCTAGGGTCTTTTGGAGCTGCAAACAGTCAAAATCAAGGGTCTTTCTTGGCTTTCTAATTGATAATAGAAAAAAACAGAAACTTGCAGAATGAGCCCCAGTAAGTCCCTTGTCTTTTGGCAGTGCTGTTTTGGTATTCATTGTCCGCTTTGGGAGTTGCGCCCCGGAGTTGCGCGGGCGGTCCAAACCGGCTTCCCCCTTTGCCTTGCCAAACAATTTTGCCCCCTTTTGATGTGAAAACCTTCGCCCCCCCCCTTTGCACACTAAGATTTTGGGGCACCCGAATTTAAAACCTTAAATTGTCTTATCATATATTAATGCGAGCACAGCGTGAAGGAAATTTTGCATATTTGAACGTGTTCCTAATGTTTTCCAACAGCTTTTTAGGGCGTAGGCCTAATATAGAAACGGTGCCCAAAATATCTCTGACAAAATTGCTTGCCCCCCCTTCGACCTGCCAAAAATCGCTTGACCCGACTTTCGACCTGCCAAAAAATGCTTGCCCCCATTTGATTTTTAAGATATTTTAAAGAGTTTTAAGATATTAAATGAGATGTAGTCGAGCAGCGAGACCAATAAATATTGGCTATAAACCATCCAATTTTATCATTAAATGTTTTGGATCCAATTTTTTTACATGTTTGGATTCATCAAAACATAATAATGATTGAATACGCGGCATTAGCGTCTATCAGTAGATACAAGTGAAAGATGCATTGTAAGGAAGGATTTTGTACGTTCAGAATAATAATCAGACGGCTGTCAACAAATTTAAAACTCCAGACAAACAAAATCATATTGAATTATCATTATTTGTGTTTTATTTATCATGTTATGAGACAAACTCTGCATTTGTGTAATAAACTTTCACAAAATACTGTAACAGAATCATATAAGAGTCAAATAAATCAAAAAAGACATCAATAATATCCAAAGATGAGGTTATTTATTCCACATATCAAAAAAGACAAATTGAGTTAGTTGCTACTCAAATCCTTTCCCTGTCCCTCATTTGAAACGGGTTCACTGCAGCGTATCGGTTTACAGGTTTTGCTCTGATCATTATCACATGTTGGATATGAAAGTTAATTTGGAAACTCTACTTTTTGTCAATTAAATGGATTCATATTGAAGGAATCTTAAAGTCACATTGGGCTATTGCATTTTACAATCCACACTCCTTCTGTAGAGGATTTTGGAAATATCTTCCACAAGGGGAGTAAGGATTTCAAATGGAATTAGCACATTAACCAACTCTATTTGAAACTTACTATCCCTCTGTGAAAGATTCACATTTAATCTTTCTCAGATGCATGGAATCCAAATGGAGCTGCCTAATGTGTTCATTCCATTTAAAATTTCCAAAATCTTCGACAAGGGGAGTGTGGATTCTTGGGTTAAATTCTTGGGTTAAATTCCTTCAAGAATCTGCCTCTTCCTCAACAAACACAAAACAAGTTTTCAAAAAATGTTTTTGAATGTTATGAAAACGTTTTATACCCTTCATATAACCTGACATTTAAACATTTTCTGGCAACCTTTTCTAAACCTTTTGCGGATAATGTCCAAAACGTTTTGTATTTGCTGAGATATTCTTTTAATGCAGTTTATTATCGTTCAACTGTACATGTGAAAGAAGTTGACATATTTGGTATATGTACTTGAAAATTACAATTGTGATATCTGCATACTTCTGAATGATAGATTACTATTAGTGGTAGTGTCAGATAGGTTTTCAATTCAAAGCTGCACTTCATTTAGACTAACCAAATGCATGATAGCAATTTATGCTACCAAAAGTGGTGTTTGGTTGGTAAAGGTCACTAAAGTTTATTCAGGAGTCAAATTTCAAAATTGCTGAAATCTTGTAAAAAAAAAAGAAACCCAGTGTATATCCTCTGGTTATAAGGGTATAGTGTGTTGTACAGTTCTGAAGTTATGAGTGAGGGGGTTTTGATACAATTTGAGACGCTTTTGGTTAAAATGTGATCATTTTTCAGGTTTTATCCCTGTGGTGCCTAAAACTGGATAATTGACCTTATCGCTAATATACTACTTTCGAATCCTTATAACCAGAGGAATACTTCGGAATGGTTTAGAACAAGATTTAAGCAAACGCTTTCAATGGTCTATGCTCCGACTCAATTACTATCGTGCATTTTGGTATACTCATGATGTGCATGAAGCATCTGTGATAGCAGTGTAGCTTTGCCCCCTCCTCCTCACCTATTTTCTTCTTGACGAGGCAGTAATGTTTTGTTTGTTTTTTTACCTAGCTGGGGGTTTACACCCCCAGCTAGGTATTGTAATCGTTCGGTTCTTCCGCTGGCAACAAACCACTGTAATCTTCCCGTTTTCTTCCGCTGGCAACAAAGTGAAATTGCACATGTTTTTACATAGCTGGGGGTTTACACCCCAGCTAGGTATTGTAATCGTTCGGGTTCTTCCGCTGGAAACAAACCACTGTGAAACCCTGACTTGATGCTATGTAAGAATTATTTGACTTGTGAAGATATGGTTTGGCCTTTTTGAATCATTGTTTTTAGCTGCGGGTGTTAGCTGCGGGTAGCAGCTCTATTAATAAGTCACCATGTCTCTCCGTCTGTTAGTCCGTCCGTCCGTCCGTTAGTCCGTTAGTAACAAACGCTAAAAAATGCTGTTAAGTCTACATTGTTTGTCGCATGGCTATGATACTTGGTGAGGGGGGGCCTATATCGGCCCCATACTGGAAAAGAGTTTCGTCCCGAAATTTGGGAAAATGAGGGGAAATTGAGGGAAGTTAAGGAAATTGAAGAGAATTAAGGAAATTGGGATTTTTTTGAAGAGAATGAAGGAAATAGAAATTTTTGTTCTTTTTTTTTCCGAATTTTTTTTTTGAAATTGTTTTTTCCGAAATTATTTTTTTTCCGAATTTTTTTTTTCCAAAATTTTTTTTTTTGAATGACCATTTAGCTTGGTACGGAAGCATATTAGTGCCAAAAAAAAAAAAAAAAAAAAAAATTCAAATATTATTATGAATATTCGCAATGTTATTGCGAATATTCGCAATAATTATTGCGAATATTCGCAATAATTATTGAGTATAAAACTATCGACAGTAGATAGCGGGTGCAAAGTGTGAACATACCACTATCTAGAGTAGATAGTGTGTGAGTAAAAACCTTTCTAAAGTAGATAGCAAAGTATGAATAAAACTATCAACAGTAGGGGCCTAGATATCAGGTTATAAGTATGACAGTAGGCCTATATATAGCAGATATCAGTGTGTGGGAATAAAAGTATCTTCAGTAGATAGTAGGTGTGATTATAAAACTATCTAGAGTAGATAGCAAAGTGTGAGTATAAAAGTATATTCAGAAGATAGCAGGGTATGAGTGTAAAACGAGCTAAAGTAGATGGCAGGGTGTGCGTATAAAAGAATCTTAAGTAGATGACAAGGTGTCTGTGTAAATATATCTACAGTAGACAGCAAAGCATGAGTATAAAAATATGTAGAGTAGATAGCAGGGTGTGAGTACAAAACGTTCTAAAGTAGATTTCAAAGGGTGAATAAAACTCCCAACAAGTAAAAATCGGGGTGTGAGTATTTATAGTAGATATTAGAGTTTGAGAATAAAAGTATCTTCAGTAGTTGGCTGTGAGTATAAAAGTATCTTCAGTAGATTAGAGGGCGTAATTATAAAACTATCTAGAGTAGATAGCAAAGTTTGAGTATAAATGTATCTTCAGTAGATATCAGGGTATGAGTGTAAAACGAGCTAAAGTAGATGACAGGGTATGCGTATTAAAGAATCTGATGTAGATGACATATCTAGAGTAGATATCAGGGTTTGAGAATAAAAGTATCTTCAGTAGATTGCAACATGCAAGTATAAAACTATCTTCAGTAGGTAATAAAGTGTGAGTATCAAACTATCTATAAAGTTATAGAACCGTGACGCCGAAGCATGAAACACCGATTGCATTAATAAGTAGGCCTACATAATCAAACTGGTGGTGTGATTATTGCGAATATTCGCAATAATTATTGCGAATATTCGCAATGTTATTGCGAATATTCGCAATATTATTGCGAATATTCGCAATATTATTGCGAATATTCGCAATGTTATTGCGAATATTCGCAATAATTATTGCGAATATTCGCAATGTTATTGCGAATATTCGCAATATTATTGCGAATATTCGCAATGTTATTGCGAATATTCGCAATAATTATTGCAAATATTCGCAATATTGTTGCGAATATTCGCAATATTATTGCGAATATTCGCAATAATTATTGCGAATATTCGCAATATTATTGCGAATATTCGCAATGTTATTGCGAATATTCGCAATGTTATTGCGAATATTCGCAATAATTATTGAGTATAAAACTATCGACAGTAGATAGCTGGTGCAAAGTGTGAACATACCACTATCTAGAGTAGATAGTGTGTGAGTAAAAACCTTTCTAAAGTAGATAGCAAAGTATGAATAAAACTATCAACAGTAGATATCAGGTTATAAGTATGACAGTAGGCCTATATATAGCAGATATCAGTGTGTGGGAATAAAAGTATCTTCAGTAGATAGTAGGTGTGATTATAAAACTATCTAGAGTAGATGGCAAAGTGTGTGTATAAAAGTATATTCAGAAGATAGCAGGGTATGAGTGTAAAACGAGCTAAAGTAGATGGCAGGGTGTGCGTATAAAAGAATCTTAAGTAGATGACAAGGTGTCTGTGTAAATATATCTACAGTAGACAGCAAAGCATGAGTATAAAAATATGTAGAGTAGATAGCAGGGTGTGAGTACAAAACGTTCTAAAGTAGATTTCAAAGGGTGAATAAAACTCCCAACAAGTAAAAATCGGGGTGTGAGTATTTATAGTAGATATTAGAGTTTGAGAATAAAAGTATCTTCAGTAGTTGGTTGTGAGTATAAAAGTATCTTCAGTAGATTAGAGGGCGTAATTATAAAACTATCTAGAGTAGATAGCAAAGTTTGAGTATAAATGTATCTTCAGTAGATAGCAGGGTATGAGTGTAAAACGAGCTAAAGTAGATGACAGGGTATGCGTATTAAAGAATCTGATGTAGATGACATATCTAGAGTAGATATCAGGGTATGAGAATAAAAGTATCTTCAGTAGATTGCAACATGCAAGTATAAAACTATCTTCAGTAGGTAATAAAGTGTGAGTATCAAACTATCTATAAAGTTATAGAACCGTGACGCCGAAGCATGAAACACCGATTGCATTAATAAGTAGGCCTACATAATCAAACTAGTGGTGTGATTATTGCGAATATTCGCAATAATTATTGCGAATATTCGCAATGTTATTGCGAATATTCGCAATGTTATTACGAATATTCGCAATAATTATTGCGAATATTCGCAATATTATTGCGAATATTCGCAATGTTATTGCGAATATTCGCAATAATTATTGAGTATAAAACTATCGACAGTAGATAGCTGGTGCAAAGTGTGAACATACCACTATCTAGAGTAGATAGTGTGTGAGTAAAACCTTTCTAAAGTAGATAGCAAAGTATGAATAAAACTATCAACAGTAGATATCAGGTTATAAGTATGACAGTAGGCCTATATATAGCAGATATCAGTGTGTGGGAATAAAAGTATCTTCAGTAGATAGTAGGTGTGATTATAAAACTATCTAGAGTAGATGGCAAAGTGTGTGTATAAAAGTATATTCAGAAGATAGCAGGGTATGAGTGTAAAACGAGCTAAAGTAGATGGCAGGGTGTGCGTATAAAAGAATCTTAAGTAGATGACAAGGTGTCTGTGTAAATATATCTACAGTAGACAGCAAAGCATGAGTATAAAAATATGTAGAGTAGATAGCAGGGTGTGAGTACAAAACGTTCTAAAGTAGATTTCAAAGGGTGAATAAAACTCCCAACAAGTAAAAATCAGGGGTGTGAGTATTTATAGTAGATATTAGAGTTTGAGAATAAAAGTATCTTCAGTAGTTGGTTGTGAGTATAAAAGTATCTTCAGTAGATTAGAGGGCGTAATTATAAAACTATCTAGAGTAGATAGCAAAGTTTGAGTATAAATGTATCTTCAGTAGATAGCAGGGTATGAGTGTAAAACGAGCTAAAGTAGATGACAGGGTATGCGTATTAAAGAATCTGATGTAGATGACATATCTAGAGTAGATATCAGGGTATGAGAGAATAAAAGTATCTTCAGTAGATTGCAACATGCAAGTATAAAACTATCTTCAGTAGGTAATAAAGTGTGAGTATCAAACTATCTATAAAGTTATAGAACCGTGACGCCGAAGCATGAAACACCGATTGCATTAATAAGTAGGCCTACATAATCAAACTAGTGGTGTGATTATTGCGAATATTCGCAATAATTATTGCAATAATTATTGCGAATATTCGCAATAATTATTGCGAATATTCGCAATATTATTGCGAATATTCGCAATGTTATTGCGAATATTCGCAATGTTATTGCGAATATTCGCAATGTTATTGCGAATATTCGCAATAATTATTGCGAATATTCGCAATGTTATTGCGAATATTCGCAATGTTATTATGAATATTCGCAATAATTATTGCGAATATTCGCAATAATTATTGCGAATATTCGCAATAATTATTGAGTATAAAACTATCGACAGTAGATAGCTGGTGCAAAGTGTGAACATACCACTATCTAGAGTAGATAGTGTGTGAGTAAAAACCTTTCTAAAGTAGATAGCAAAGTATGAATAAAACTATCAACAGTAGATATCAGGTTATAAGTATGACAGTAGGCCTATATATAGCAGATATCAGTGTGTGGGAATAAAAGTATCTTCAGTAGATAGTAGGTGTGATTATAAAACTATCTAGAGTAGACAGCAAAGTGTGAGTATAAAAGTATATTCAGAAGATAGCAGGGTATGAGTGTAAAACGAGCTAAAGTAGATGGCAGGGTGTGCGTATAAAAGAATCTTAAGTAGATGACAAGGTGTCTGTGTAAATATATCTACAGTAGACAGCAAAGCATGAGCATAAAAATATGTAGAGTAGATAGCAGGGTGTGAGTACAAAACGTTCTAAAGTAGATTTCAAAGGGTGAATAAAACTCCCAACAAGTAAAAATCGGGGTGTGAGTATTTATAGTAGATATTAGAGTTTGAGAATAAAAGTATCTTCATTAGTTGGCTGTGAGTATAAAAGTATCTTCAGTAGATTAGAGGGCGTAATTATAAAACTATCTAGAGTAGATAGCAAAGTTTGAGTATAAATGTATCTTCAGTAGATAGCAGGGTATGAGTGTAAAACGAGCTAAAGTAGATGACAGGGTATGCGTATTAAAGAATCTGATGTAGATGACATATCTAGAGTAGATATCAGGGTTTGAGAATAAAAGTATCTTCAGTAGATTGCAACATGCAAGTATAAAACTATCTTCAGTAGGTAATAAAGTGTGAATATCAAACTATCTATAAAGTTATAGAACCGTGACGCCGAAGCATGAAACACCGATTGCATTGATAAGTAGGCCTACATAATCAAACTGGTGGTGTGATTATTGCGAATATTCGCAATAATTATTGCGAATATTCGCAATGTTATTGCGAATATTCGCAATATTATTGCGAATATTCGCAATAATTATTGCGAATATTCGCAATGTTATTGCGAATATTCGCAATGTTATTGCGAATATTCGCAATAATTATTGCAAATATTCGCAATGTTATTGCGAATATTCGCAATGTTATTGCGAATATTCGTAATGTTATTGCGAATATTCGCAATAATTATTGCGAATATTCGCGAATATTCGCAATAATTATTGAGTATAAAACTATCGACAGTAGATAGCTGGTGCAAAAGTGTGAACATAAAACTATCTACAGTAGATAGTGTGTGAGTAAAAACCTTTCTAAAGTAGATAGCAAAGTGTGAATAAAACTATCAACAGTAGATATCAGGTTATGAGTATGATAGTAGGCCTATATATAGCAGATATCAGTGTGTGGGAATAAAAGTATCTTCAGTAGATAGGAGGGTGCGATTATAAAATTATCTAGAGTAGATAGCAAAGTGTGAGTATAAAAGTATATTCAGAAGATAGCAGGGTATGAGTGTAAAACGAGCTTAAGTAGATGCATGGCAGGGTGTGCGTATATAAAAGAATCTTAAGTAGATGACAAGGTGTTAGTGTAAATATATCTACAGTAGACAGCAAAGCGTGCGTATAAAAATATGTAGAGTAGATAGCAGGGTATGAGTACAAAACGTTCTAAAGTAGATTTCAAAGGGCGAATAAAACTACCAACAAGTAAAAATCGGGGTGTGAGTATTTATAGTAGATATTAGAGTTTGAAAATAAAAGTATCTTCAGTAGATAGCAGGCTGTGAGTATAAGCGAAGTTTGAATAAAACTATCAACCGTATGAAAGTATCTATAGTAGGCCTAGATATCAGAGTGTGAGATTAAATTAGGCTATCTTCAGTAGATATCAGTGTATGATAATAAAAATTATCTACAGTAGATAGCAAAGTGTGAGTATAAACTATCTCCAGTAGATAGCAGGCTTGTGAGAGTAAAACTTCCAAAGTAGATAGTAAAGAGTGAATAAAGACTATCAACAGCAGATATCAGGGTGTGAGTATGAAAACCATTTTCAGTAGATACCAGGGTGTAACTACAAAAATGTCTTCAGTAGATAGCAAAGTGAGAGTATAAAATTATAGATAGTGTGGTCTGAGTAAATCAGATAGCAGGATGTTAATAAAAAATAATCTACAGTAGATATCAGGGTGAAGTATAAAAACTAATAACTATAAATTTATCTACATCAGATAGCAGGATGTGAAAGACAAAAAGAAAGATAACGAGAAAGCACTGTTGTGTTTAGGCAAACACGAATATAATATCCGTTATCTCCCCCCCCCTTGCCCTGCCTTCAAACAAAAACTTGATTACCACGATGTGGAAGCCCTTGTTATAAGCTTTCATTTCTTATATCTCAAGGTCATAGCACCTCAATAAAAAAGCGCCCAATTGGACGCCAAGAAAGAAAAGCAAAATGCGTACACATTCCCTTTTAAGGGAATTTTATATAAGTTTTATATCAAGACGTACGTTCTAAGCCTTTATCTTTGCTAATATAGATAGCTACCAGTACTACACTGTGTCAATAGGTCTAACGTATTTGCTCTTGACGTACGTTCCAATCCGTTATCATTGCAAATAAAGGTAGCTACCAAAATGCCATCTTTTGCACTGCACTGTGTTAATAGGTCAGACGTATTTGCTATTGACGTACGTTCCAATCCGTTATCATTGCAAATACAGGTAGCTACCAAAATACCATCTTTTGCACTACACTGCGCCCGACACTGCGTTCATAGGTCGAACGTATTTACTAATGACGTACGTTCCAATCCGTTATCATTGCACATACAGGTAGCTAGCCAAATGCCACCTTTTACACTACACTGTGTAAATAGGTCGAACGTTTTTTGCCTTTTAAAGCCTGTGAACTTTGACCTCTGGGGTTGCGGCTACCATAGGATACATCTGGGGCCATGGGGCAACATTTTACCCAGTATGAACCCTGAGGGCGCTGTAGTTCTTGAGCTAGAGCTGTTTGAAATTTTACACATATTGGTCCCTGTAGCCCATGACCTTTAACCTCTGGGGTCAGGGCTACCCCAGGAAATTTCTAGGGTCATGGGTCATCATTATACCACGTATGGACCCCAAGCCTACTTTAGATCTTGAGAAAAGCTATTGAAATATTTGCAAAATCATTGCGAATATTCGCAAAGTTATTGCGAATATTCGCAATAACATTGCGAATATTCGGAATAATTATTGCGAATATTCGCCATGACATTGCGAATATTCGCAATAATTATTGCGAATATTCGCAATAATGTATGGGTGGCCGATAGTAACAAAACACGCCTAAAATTATACGCCTAACCATGTACGTCCAAGATTGCATCTTGGACGTCCAAGAATTTCGCGGCAGACATAAATCGACGAATCACGGGGTCAGAAATCTACTGTAGATAGTTTTATACTCACACTTTGCTATCTACTGTAGATTCTTTTATACTCACACCATGCAATCTACTGTAGCTCCTTTTATACTCACACCCCGCTATCTATAATGTTATACTCACACTTTCCGATCTACTGAAGTTACTTTTGTAGTAACACTCTGGTATCTACTGAAAATTGTTTTTATACTCACACCTGATATCTACAGTAGATAGTTTTATTCGCATCCTGCTATCTATTGTAGATAGTTTTATACTCACTAAGCAGAGATTTGTGTATAAAAACTACCATCGCATAAAGTTCTAGAAACGTTTGTCACGGTGGCTTATTCCCACTTGGTCCAATCCCATTTGGTCCAATTCCACTTCGTCCAATCCCATTTGGTCCAATGCCACTTGATCCATTCCCACTTGGTCCAATCCTATTTGGTCCAATCCCACTTCGTCCAATCCAACTAGGGCCATGTCCCACTAGGGTCATGTCCCTCTTGGGTCATGTCCCACTAGGGCCATGTCCCACTTGGGTCATGTCCCACTAGGTCCATGTCCCGCTAGGGCCATGTTCCACTAGGGCCACGTCCCACTTAGGCCATGTCACACTTAGGCTATGTCCCATATGGACCAGTACATACTATTAGGCATATTTTTTTTTGGGGGGGGGGAGGGCTTTGGGGGCGCCAGCCCCGGGGTAAAAAAACGGAGCGGCAAAAAAAGAAGAGAAGAGAAGAGAAGAGAAGAGAAGAGAAGAGAAGAGAAGAGAAGAGAAGAGAAGAAGAGAAGAGAAGAGAAGAGAAGAGAAGAGAAGAGAAGAGAAGAGAAGAGAAGAGAAGAGAAGAGAAGAGAAGAGAAGAGAAGAGAAGAGAAGAGAAGAGAAGAGAAGAGAAGAGAAGAGAAGAGAAGAGAAGAGAAGAGAAGAGAAGAGAAGAGAAGAGAAAGAGAAGAGAAGAGAAGAGAAGAGAAGAGAAGAGAAGAGAAGAGAAGAGAAGAGAAGAGAAGAGAAGAGAAGAGAAGAGAAGAGAAGAGAAGAGAAGAGAAGAGAAGAGAAGAGAAGAGAAGAGAAGAGAAGAGAAGAGAAGAGAAGAGAAGAGAAGAGAAGAGAAGAGAAGAGAAGAGAAGAGAAGAGAAGAGAAGAGAAGAGAAGAGAAGAGAAGAGAAGAGAAGAGAAGAGAAGAGAAGAGAAGAGAAGAGAAGAGAAGAGAAGAGAAGAGAAGAGAAGAGAAGAGAAGAGAAGAGAAGAGAAGAGAAGAGAAAAAAAAGAAACAGAAGGAAAGAAAAGAAGAAAGAAAATTACGCATATCACCTATATTGGTGTCACATTTAAGTAGGGTGGTGTGTAATCAGGCAATAATAGGAGAGAGAGAGAGCACTATTAGGCCTACAGGGTGGCACATACAAGGAGGGCGGCTTATGGGGCGACATACAAGGGTGCACTGACTCCAGAGCGACTCAGTTCTTCAAAACTTACCCTTTCTGCAAGTTGAAGGTCAGATGAAGACATCCATTGTAGAAATTATATATGGAGTCCAGCATTTTTTCCTAGAAAAAATGCCGACTAGATCACCCTATAGCCCATGCAGCCTACGCCACCTTACGAATAGCTTGGTGTTTCTGAAATGTAACACATTTTGAAAGTTTAGTCAAGGCCTAAATGAGGATTAAATATGAATCAGGGCCTAATAGTTGGGTTTTAAGCCTTTTCTAATGTATTTAATTTAGTCGTTTTGGCACGATTCCTCGTTTGAAACACTGATTTTTTCCTCCCAGGGTGTAGGAGACTTGTATTTACATGGTGTGCACTCACAAGAAGAGCGGTACAAGGAGGCTGGCTTGTGAAAAAAACGCGTGTCAGTCACCCATAAAGGGCGGCACATGGTAAACTTATAACCAAGAGAAAAGAGGGGGATGGAAAAGTACAACAAGCGTTATAACTATACCGTAATATGCCTCCAGGGTGACCTATAACAAGGAGGGCGGCTTGTGACGGGCGGCACATACAAGGAAGGAAAAGATAGATCACACGTTTTAACTATGGGCCTGCACTACAGCGAGGGTGGCTTGTGGGGCAGCACACAGAAGTATGGGGGCTTTTGGGCGGCACATACATGTACAAGGAAGGCGGCTTGTAACAAGGAAAAAGTAAGAGGTGAAGAGAAAAAGCTTATCAGCCACCTATTTATAGGGCCGCACATGTTGGCTTGTAACCAAGAGAAAGGGGGCGGTGGAAAAATACAACAGGCGTTATAAATATAGGTGAAAGCTGGTGAAGAAGGGCGGCCTGTGAGGCGGCACATACAAGGAGAGCGACTTGTAACCAGGACAAAAGTAGAGGGAGGGAGGAGAGAAAAACGCTTGTCAGTCGCATATCAATGGCGGCACGTTGTTTTTTAACCAGGAGAAAAGAGGGAGTGGAAAACGGTATATCACGCTGTGTTACTGTAATGGGCCTACGTCGTGAAACATAGAAGGAGGGTGGCTTGTGGGCGGCACTACATAAAAGGCCCTAAGGTGGCTTATGGGGCGGCACATACAAGGAAGATGGCTTATAACCAGGAATAAAGCAGATCATGAAGGAGAGAAACCACATATTATATATGATGGCTTTCAACTACAGCGCAGGGTACCGACGGGCGGAGTGCGAGCATCGGCAAACATTGCAAACAGTGTGGTTAACCGTGCAGGTGCATCTCATCGGAGGCCTATTTTCCCCAATTTCAATACGGCACACGTACAGAAGCCATACAGTAGACGTATATTATCATAGTAGTTTCAAAGGTCAGGGTAGGTAGGCCTATATGGGTAACGGGTGTTGGGTAATTAGAGATAGTCCTGTCACGAGAACCACCCAACCGGAGAACCGCGAAATCTGGTTGTAGATAATTTTATACTCACAACCGTATATCTACTGTTAATAGTTTTTATTCACACTTTACTATCTACTTTAGAAGTTTGATACTCACATTCTGCTATCTACTGCAGATAGTTTTATAATCGCATCCTGCTTTCTACTGAAGATACTTTTATTTTCGCACTCTGATATCTACTATAGAACTATAGATATTTCATACTCACACCCTGATATCTACTGATGAAGTTTTTATTCACACTTTAATCTCTACTTAAGTGAGTATAAAACTATCTACAATAGATAGCAGGATGCGAATAAAAACTATCTACTGTAGATATCAGGTGTGAGTATAAAAACAATTTTCAGTAGATACCAGGGTGTTACTTCAAACGTAACTTCAATAGATAGGAAAGTGTGAGTATAACAATTAACATTATAGATAGCGGGGTGTGAGTATAAAAGGAGCTACAGTAGATTGCATGGTGGGAGTATAAAAGAATCTACAGTAGATAGCAAAGTGTGAGTATAAAACTATCTACAGTAGATTTCTGACACTGTGATTCGTCGATTTATGTCTGCCGCGAAATTTTTGGACGTCCAAGATTGCATCTTGATCAGGCGTATAATTTTAGACGTGTTTTGTTGCTATCGGCCACCCATACATTATTGCGAATATTCGCAATAATTATTGCGAATATTCGCAATAATTATTGCGAATATTCGCAATGTTATTGCGAATATTCGCAATGTTATTGCGAATATTCGCAATAACTTTGCACAATATCTAAAGTAGGCTCGGGGCCCATACTTGGTATAATGATGACCCATGACCCCTAGAAATTTCCTGGGGTAGCCCCGTGGCCCCAGATGTATCCTATGGTAGCCGCAACCCCATAGGTCAAAGTTCACAGGCTTTAAACGGCAAAAAACGTTCGACCTATTTACACAGTGTAGTGCAAAAGGTGGCATTTGGCTAGCTACCTGTATGCATTTGCAATGATAACGGATTGGAACGTACGTCAATAGCAAATACGAGTCGTACGTTGAACCTATTAACGCATTGTAGTGTAAAATATGGCATTTTGGTAGCTACCTGTATTTGCAATGATGACGGATTTAAACGTACGCCAATAGCAAAGACGTTCGACCTATAAACACAGTATAGTGCAAAAAAGATGGCATTTTGTGTGAGTATAAAAGGAGCTACAGTAGATTGCATGGTGTGAGTATAAAAGAATCTACAGTAGATAGCAAAGTGTGAGTATAAAACTATCTACAGTAGATTTCCGACCCTGTCGCACTTTAATCTCTACTTAAGTGAGTATAAAATTACAATAGATAGCAGGATGCGAATAAAACTATCTACTGTAGATATCAGGTGTGAGTATAAAAACAATTTTCAGTAGATACCAGAGTGTTACTACAAAAATAACTTCAGTAGATCGGAAAGTGTGAGTATAACATTATAGATAGCGGGGTGTGAGTATAAAAGGAGCTAGAGTAGATTGCATGGTGGGAGTATAAAAGAATCTACAGTAGATAGCAAAGTGTGAGTATAAAACTATCTACAGTAGATTTCTGACACTGTGATTCGTCGATTTATGTCTGCCGCGAAATTTTTGGACGTCCAAGATTGCATCTTGATCAGGCGTATAATTTTAGACGTGTTTTGTTGCTATCGGCCACCCATATAATACATTATTGCGAATATTCGCAATAATTGTGCGAATATTCGCAATAATTATTGCGAATATTCGCAATAATTATTGCGAATATTCGCAATGTTATTGCGAATATTCGCAATAATTATTGCGAATATTCGCAATGTTATTGCGAATATTCGCAATAACTTTGCACAATATCTAAAGTAGGCTCAGGGCCCATACTTGGTATAATGATGGCCCATGACCCCAATAAATTTCCTGGGGTAGCCCCGACGGCAGAGGTCAAAGGTCATGGGCTACAGGGACCAATATGTGTAAAATTTCAAACAGCTCTAGCTCAAGAACCACAGCGCCCTCAGGGTTCATACTTGGTAAAATGTTGGCCCATGGCCCCAGATGTATCCTATTATAGCTGCAACCCCAGAGGTCAAAGTTCACAGGCTTTAAAAGGCAAAAAACGTTCGACCTATTTACACAGTGTAGTGCAAAAGGTGGCATTTGGCTAGCTACCTGTATTTGCAATGATAACGGATTGGAACGTACGTCAATATCAAATACGAGTCGTACGTTGAACCTATTAACGCATTGTAGTGTAAAAGATGGCATTTTGGTAGCTACCTGTATTTGCAATGATGACGGATTTGAACGTACGTCAATAGCAAAGACGTTCGACCTATTAACACAGTATAGTGCAAAAGATGGCATTTTGCGTGAGTATAAAAGGAGCTACAGTAGATTGCATGGTGTGAGTATAAAAGAATCTACAGTAGATAGCAAAGTGTGAGTATAAAACTATCTACAGTAGATTTCCGACCCTGTCGCACTTTAATCTCTACTTAAGTGAGTATAAAATTACAATAGATAGCAGGATGCGAATAAAAACTATCTACTGTAGATATCAGGTGTGAGTATAAAAACAATTTTCAGTAGATACCAGAGTGTTACTACAAAAGTAACTTCAGTAGATCGGAAAGTGTGAGTATAACATTATAGATAGCGGGGTGTGAGTATAAAAGGAGCTACAGTAGATTGCATGGTGGGAGTATAAAAGAATCTACAGTAGATAGCAAAGTGTGAGTATAAAACTATCTACAGTAGATTTCTGACACTGTGATTCGTCGATTTATGTCTGCCGCGAAATGTTTGGACGTCCAAGATTGCATCTTGATCAGGCGTATAATTTTAGACGTGTTTTGTTGCTATCGGCCACCCATACATTATTGCGAATATTCGCAATAATTATTGCGAATATTCGCAATAATTATTGCGAATATTCGCAATTATTGCGAATATTCGCAATGTTATTGCGAATATTCGCAATAATTATTGCGAATATTCGCAATGTTATTGCGAATATTCGCAATAACTTTGCACAATATCTAAAGTAGGCTCGGGGCCCATACTTGGTATAATGATGGCCCATGACCCCTAGAAATTTCCTGGGGTAGCCCTGACGGCAGAGGTCAAAGGTCATGGGCTACAGGGACCAATATGTGTAAAATTTCAAACAGCTCTAGCTCAAGAACCACAGCGCCCTCAGGGTTCATACTTGGTAAAATGTTGGCCCATGGCCCCAGATGTATCCTATGGTAGCTGCAACCCCAGAGGTCAAAGTTCACAGGCTTTAAAAGGCACAAAACGTTCGACCTATTTACACATTGTAGTGCAAAAGGTGGCATTTGGCTAGCTACCTGTATTTGCAATGATAACGGATTGGAACGTACGTCAATATCAAATACGAGTCGTACGTTGAACCTATTAACGCATTGTAGTGTAAAAGATGGCATTTTGGTAGCTACCTGTATTTGCAATGATGACGGATTTGAACGTACGTCAATAGCAAAGACGTTCGACCTATTAACACAGTATAGTGCAAAAGATGGCATTTTGCGTGAGTATAAAAAGGAGCTACAGTAGATTGCATGGTGTGAGTATAAAAGAATCTACAGTAGATAGCAAAGTGTGAGTATAAAACTATCTACAGTAGATTTCCGACCCTGTCGCACTTTAATCTCTACTTAAGTGAGTATAAAATTACAATAGATAGCAGGATGCGAATAAAAACTATCTACTGTAGATATCAGGTGTGAGTATAAAAACAATTTTCAGTAGATACCAGAGTGTTACTACAAAAAGTAACTTCAGTAGATCGGAGAAAACAGTTAAGAATACGTCATAGTGTGAGATAACATTATAGATAGCGGGGTGTGAGTATAAAAGGAGCTACAGTAGATTGCATGGTGGGAGTATAAAAGAATTTACAGTAGATAGCAAAGTGTGAGTATAAAACTATCTACAGTAGATTTCTGACACTGTGATTCGTCGATTTATGTCTGCCGCGAAATTTTTGGACGTCCAAGATTGCATCTTGATCAGGCGTATAATTTTAGACGTGTTTTGTTGCTATCGGTACCCATACATTATTGCGAATATTCGCAATAATTATTGCGAATATTCGCATAATTTATTAGCGAATATTCGCAATTGCGAAAATATTCGCATTATTGCGAATATTCGCAATAATTATTGTATTGCGAATATTCGCAATAATTATTGCGAATATTCGCACGAATATTCGCAATAACTTTGCACAATATCTAAAGTAGGCTCAGGGCCCATACTTGGTATAATGATGGCCCATGACCCCTAGAAATTTCCTGGGGTAGCCCCGACGGCAGAGGTCAAAGGTCATGGGCTACAGGGACCAATATGTGTAAAATTTCAAACAGCTCTAGCTCAAGAACCACAGCGCCCTCAGGGTTCATACTTGGTAAAATGTTGGCCCATGGCCCCAGATGTATCCTATGGTAGCTGCAACCCCAGAGGTCAAAGTTCACAGGCTTTAAAAGGCACAAAACGTTCGACCTATTTACACATTGTAGTGCAAAAGGTGGCATTTGGCTAGCTACCTGTATTTGCAATGATAACGGATTGGAACGTACGTCAATATCAAATACGAGTCGTACGTTGAACCTATTAACGCATTGTAGTGTAAAAGATGGCATTTTGGTAGCTACCTGTATTTGCAATGATGACGGATTTGAACGTACGTCAATAGCAAAGACGTTCGACCTATTAACACAGTATAGTGCAAAAGATGGCATTTTGCGTGAGTATAAAAGGAGCTACAGTAGATTGCATGGTGTGAGTATAAAAGAATCTACAGTAGATAGCAAAGTGTGAGTATAAAACTATCTACAGTAGATTTCCGACCCTGTCGCACTTTAATCTCTACTTAAGTGAGTATAAAATTACAATAGATAGCAGGATGCGAATAAAACTATCTACTGTAGATATCAGGTGTGAGTATAAAACAATTTTCAGTAGATACCAGAGTGTTACTACAAAAGTAACTTCAGTAGATCGGAAAGTGTGAGTATAACATTATAGATAGCGGGGTGTGAGTATAAAAGGAGCTACAGTAGATTGCATGGTGGGAGTATAAAAGAATTTACAGTAGATAGCAAAGTGTGAGTATAAAACTATCTACAGTAGATTTCTGACACTGTGATTCGTCGATTTATGTCTGCCGCGAAATTTTTGGACGTCCAAGATTGCATCTTGATCAGGCGTATAATTTAGACGTGTTTTGTTGCTATCGGCCACCCATACATTATTGCGAATATTCGCAATAATTATTGCGAATATTCGCAATAATTATTGCGAATATTCGCAATGTTATTGCGAATATTCGCAATGTTATTGCGAATATTCGCAGGGTTCAATAACTTTGCACAATATCTAAAGTAGGCTCGGGGCCCATACTTGATATAATGATGACCCATGACCCCTAGAAATTTTCTGGGGTAGCCCCGACCCCAGAGGTTAAAGGTCATGGGCTACAGGGACCAATATGTGTAAAATTTCAAACAGCTCTAGCTCAAGAACTACAGCGCCATCAGGGTTCATACTTGGTGAAATGTTGGCCCATGGCCCCAGATATATCCTATGGTACCCGCAACCCCAGAGGTCAAAGTTCAGAGGCTTTAAAAGGCAAAAAACTTTCGACCTTATTTACACAGTGTAGTGCAAAAGGTGGCATTTGGCTAGTACCTGTATTTGCAATGATAACGGATTGGAACGTACGTCAATAGCAAATACGAGTCGTACTTTGAACCTATTAACGCGTTGTAGTGTAAAAGATGGCATTTTGGTAGCTACCAGTATTTGCAATGATGACGGATTTGAACGTACGTCAATAGTAAAGACGTTCGACCTATTAACACAGTATAGTACAAAAGATGGCAATTTGCGCGAGTATATAAAAGGAGCTACAGTAGATTGCATGGTGTGAGTATTAAAGAATCTACAGTAGATAGCAAAGTGTGAGTATAAAACTATCTACAGTAGATTTCCGACCCTGTCGCACTTTAATCTCTACTTAAGTGAGTATAAAATTACAATAGATAGCAGGATGCGAATAAAAGCTATCTACTGTAGATATCAGGTGTGAGTATAAAAATAATTTTGCAGTAGATACCAGAGTGTTACTACAAAAGTTACTTCAGTAGATAGGAAAGTGTGAGTATAACAATTAACATTATAGATAGCGGGGTGTGAGTGTAAAAGGAGCTACAGTATATTGCATGGTGTGAGTATAAAAGAATCTACAGTAGATAGCAAAGTGTGAGTATAAAACTATCTACAGTAGATTTCTGACACTGTGATTCGTCGATTTATGTCTGCCGCGAAATTTTTGGACGTCCAAGATTGCATCTTGATCAGGCGTATAATTTTAGACGTGTTTTGTTGCTATCGGCCACCCATAAATTATTGCGAATATTCGCAATAATTATTGCGAATATTTGTAATAATTATTGTATTCGCAATAATTATTGCGAATATTCGCAATAAATATTCGCAATAACTTTGCACAATATCTAAAGTAGGCTCGGGGCCCATACTTGGTATAATGATGACCCATGACCCCTAGAAATTTTCTGGTGTAGCCCCGACCCCAGAGGTTAAAGGTCATGGGCTACAGGGACCAATATGTAAAATTTCAAACAGCTCTAGCTCAAGAACTACAGCGCCCTCAGGGTTCATACTTGGTGAAATGTTGGCCCATGGCCCCAGATATATCCTATGGTACCCGCAACCCCAGAGGTCAAAGTTCAGAGGCTTTAAAAGGCAAAATACTTTCGACCTATTTACACAGTGTAGTGCAAAAGGTGGCATTTGCCTAGCTACCTGTATTTCCAATGATAACGGATTGAACGTACGTCAATAGCAAATACGAGTCGTACTTTTGAACCTATTAACGCGTTGTAGTGTAAAAGATGGCATTTTGGTAGCTACCAGTATTTGCAATGATGACGGATTTGAACGTACGTCAATAGCAAAGACGTTCGACCTATTAACACAGTATAATAGTACAAAAGATGGCAATTTGCGCGAGTATAAAAGGAGCTACAGTAGATTGCATGGTGTGAGTATTAAAGAATCTACAGTAGATAGCAACGTGTGAGTATAAAACTATCTACAGTAGATTTCCGACCCTGTCGCACTTTAATCTCTACTTAAGTGAGTATAAAATTACAATAGATAGCAGGATGCGAATAAAATTATCTACTGTAGCCTAGATATCAGGTGTGAGTATAAAAACAATTTTCAGTAGATACCAGAGTGTTACTACAAAAGTAACTTCAGTAGATAGGAAAGTGTGAGTATAACAAATTAACAATTAACATTATAGGTAGCGGGGTGTGAGTATAAAAGGAGCTACAGTATATTGCATGGTGCGAGTATAAAAGAATCTACAGTAGATAGCAAAGTGTGAGTATAAAACTATCTACAGTAGATTTCTGACACTGTGATTCGTCGATTTATGTCTGACGCGAAATTTTTGGACGTCCAAGATTTTTGGACGTACAATGATGGCCCATGACCCTTGATGTATTCTGTGGTAGCCACAACCCCAACCCCAAAGTTCAAAGGCTTTAAAAAGCAAAATAGGTACGACCTTATTAACACAGTGTGGCGCAATAGGTAGCATTTCGTTAGCTACATGGGTTTACAATGATAACGGCCCGAATCGTACGTCAAGGAAATTGATCACTTGACAAAAACTCCCTTAAAAGGGAATGTGTAGGCATTTTGATATTGGTGCCTTGGACCATGGAGCTCAAAAGGTTGTCATTGTGGGACATGGGGTGTGGTTGGTTAATGGGTGTTAGGATTGTAAAGGGTTGTCACGGTTTGTAAGGGGGTGGTCACCAGTTTTTTTATAGATTTGGCGCCCAATTGGGCACTTTTTAAAATTTTAAGTGCTATGAGGATGATACTTATATCAATTAAAGCTTAGTTTTAGGTGTTATGATGATGATACTTATATCAATTAAAGTTTATAACAAGGGCTTCCACATGGTGGTCACCAATTGTTGGATTTGTTGCCCAATTGGGCGCATTTTTATTTTAGGTGCTATGATTATGATACTTATATCAATTAAAGTTTATAACAAGGGCTTCCACATGGTGTTCACCAACTGTTGGATTTGGCGCCCAATTTGGGGCTTTTTTATTGTAGGTGCTCTGAGGATGATACTTATAACGATTAAAGTCTATAACAAGGGCTTTCACATGGTGGTCACCAACTGTTGGATTTGGCGCCCAATTTGGGGCTTTTTTTATTTTAGGTGCTATGAGGATGATACTTATATCAATTAAAGTTTATAACAAGGGCTTCCACATGGTGGTTACCAACTGTTGATTTGACGCCCAATTGGGCGCTTTTTAATTTTAGGTGCTATGAGGATGATACTTATATCAATTAAAGTTTATAACAAGGGCTTTCACATGATGGTTACCAATTTTTGTAATTGGCGCCCAATTGGGCGTTTTTTATTCTAAGAGCTATGAGGATGATTCTGATATCAATTAAAGCTTTTAACAAGGGCTTTTACATGATGGTCACCAAGTTTTCGTTTGTGAGCATGGGCATGCCACGGGCATAGATATTCGTGTTTGCTCAAACACAGCTGTGACATCTCTCTAAATGTAAAGAGTGAAAACTCACTCCCGAAAAGAGTAATTCACTTATAAGACCACTCAAAAAGGAGTGAAATGTGTTTTTTAACTTTAAAACCACTAAAAAGATAGTGAAAAACTCTCTTTAAGAGTGAATTTTAACTCTTTCAAGGAGTTAAATAAAGGACAACTCTAAAACGTGTTGTCCTTCATTTAACTCCTTGAACGAGTTGAAATTCACTTTTTTTAGAGTGGTTTTCCCTCTTTTTGGGTGGTTTTAAAGTTTTAAAAAAACACATTTCACTCATTTTTGAGTGGTTTTATAAGTGAATCACTCTTTTGGGAGTGAGTTTTTCACTCTTTACATTTAGAGAGTAGTTGCTTTTCTTTCCTTGGCCATCATCCCGGGACAACATCAACGGGTTGCCATGGTGGGTCAAGGGGTGTGGTTGGTTTAAGGGTCTTAGGGTGGGTTAAGGGTTGTCACGGTGGGTAAGAGATGACATGATGGTCACCAATGTGTGACATAATCAAGGGGAATGAGTCGGATTTCGTTAATATTGTTTTAGAGATATTGGCAGTGTTCCAATTCTTTTGTTTAAATTTTTTCAGCCATTGGTAAATTGTTCATAACTCGGTAACCAGATGTCTGATTTTGATGGGGTTTGCATCAAAATGTAGCATTCATAAACTGCCAGAAAATGATGTAAAAATAAAACTTCTAATTGAAAATTGCCGACATGTGACTCATTCACCTTGATCATATCACATTTTTTTTTTTGGCTTCCAATGGGGCTCTTTTATTGTAGTTGCTGTGAGGATGATACTTATATCAATAAAAGCTTATAACAAGGGATCTCACATGGTGGTCACCAACCTTTGGTTTTGGCGCCCAATTATTGAGCGCTTTTTGTTCACGGAGTGAACATTTCCACTTGAACCCATATCTCATATGCACAGTTTATCCCTTTACATACACTGTGTGTTAAATAGCTATTGTAGCCAAACAACCCTGTGGTAAAGAGGCTAGGAAATACTTCCTAATGTCTCATACCCAGGTTTGTACCCCTTTATCTAATCCTGTCCCACATGACAAGGACTTTGTCTTGTATTGAGACAATGGCAGCCAGGACTATTTTTTTGCTTTTTTTTTCAAAGCATGTTCACAATTGGATTGAGCCATCACATGATTATAATAGGCTTTACTGATTGGTGGGTAAGGTTAATGCTATTGTTTATTTTGTGATAAGGCTGAGCATATTACTGCATGAAAAATACACTACTATTTTGGTACAGGCGATTTACTCAATTCCTTCCAACTGACAAAATCTAGTTCCTGTTATCTACCCAGTAATGTTTGCTTATCATAATTGGATCCCTAATAATTATTGGGCCAAGGTTATTGAGGTATATTGATTGAATTTCAATAGGCATATGATAGTGTAAGTGATTTGAAAGTTTCTATTCCTATGAGTTTCTTGCTGGATGGAGAGTTATATAAGCTAGAGTCAGGATGTAGGTATCATTATGCGTCAAATCACTAATTTATTGTAAGATCAGTGCAGAGTAGGTTAGATATTAAAATGAAAAGTTAGAACAAATTACTATACACCTGATCCGTGAACTGTGTCATTTTGAAAGACTCTTCTTGTTTATTTAGGTGCTATGAGCATGAGATATATTGAAAAACAGAAAGACAGAGCTTTTCATTGATACTTTGCAAATGTTTCTATAACTTCATAAATAGCTTTATACTCACACTTTGTTATCTACTGAAGATAGTTTTATACTTGCATGTTGCAATATACTGTAGATACTTTTATCCTGTTGTCTACTGAAGATACTTAAACCCTGATATCTACTCTAGATATGTCATTTACTAAATATTCTTTTATATGCACACCCTGTCATCTACTTCAGCTCATTTTAAACTCACACCTATCTACTGAAGATGCTTTTATTCTCAAACTCTGATATCTCTTTGAAATACTTCTTACTCACATCCTGATTTTTACTTGTTGGGAGTTTTATTCACCCTTTGAAATCTACTTTAAAACGTTTTGTACTCACACCCTGCTATCTACTCTACATATTTTTATACCCACGCTTTGCTGTCTATTGTAGATATATTTACACTGACACCTTGTCATCTACTTAAGATTCTTTTATACGCACACCATGCCATCTACTTTAGCTCGTTTTACATTCATATCCTGCTATCTTCTGAATATACTTTTATACTCACACTTTGCTATCTACTGTAAATAGTTTTTTAATCACACCCTCCTATCTACTGAAGATACTTTTATTCCCACACACTGATATCTGCTATATATAGGCCTGCTGTCATACTCATAACCTGATATCTACTGTTGATAGTTTTATTCACACTTTGCTATCTACTTTAGAAAGGTTTTTACTCACACACTATCTACTGTGGATAGTTTTATGTTCACACTTTGCACCAGCTATCTACTGTCGTTAATTTTATACTCAATAATTATTGCGAATATTCCCAATAACATTGCGAATATTCGCAATAATATTGCGAAAATTCGCAATAACATTGCGAATATTCGCAATAACATTGCGAATATTCGCAATAATTATTGCGAATATTCGCAATAACATTGCGAATATTCGCAATAATATTGCGAATATTCGCAATAATTATTGCGAATATTCGCAATAACATTGCGAATATTCGCAATAATTATTGCGAATATTCGCAATAATTATTGCGAATATTCACAATAATCACAACACCAGTTTGATTATGTAGGCCTACTTATTAATGCAATCGGTGTTTCATGCTTCGGCGTCACGGTTCTATAACTTTATAGATAGTTTGATACTCACACTTTATTACCTACTGAAGATAGTTTTATACTTGCATGTTGCAATCTACTGAAGATACTTTTATTCTCAAACCCTGATATCTACTCTAGATATGTCATCTACATCAGATTCTTTAATACGCATACCCTGTCATCTATACTTTAGCTCGTTTTACACTCATACCCTGCTATCTACTGAAGATACATTTATACTCAAACTTTGCTATCTACTCTAGATAGTTTTATAATTACGCCCTCTAATCTACTGAAGATACTTTTATACTCACAGCCTACTACTGAAGATACTTTTATTCTCAAACTCTAATATCTACTATAAATACTCACACCCCGATTTTTACTTGTTGGGAGTTTTATTCACCCTTTGAAATCTACTTTAGAACGTTTTGTACTCACACCCTGCTATCTACTCTACATATTTTTATACTCATGATTTGCTGTCTACTGTAGATATATTTACACGGACACCTTGTCATCTACTTAAGATTCTTCTATACGTACACCCTGCCATCTACTTTAGCTCGTTTTACACTCATACCCTGCTATCTTCTGAATATACTTTTATACTCACACTTTGCTATCTACTCTAGATAGTTTTATAATCACACCTACTATCTACTGAAGATACTTTTATTCCCACACACTGATATCTGCTATATATAGGCCTACCGTCATACTCATAACCTGATATCTACTGTTGATAGTTTTATTCACACTTTGCTATCTACTTTAGAAAGGTTTTTACTCACACACCATCTACTCTAGATAGTCTTATGTTCACACTTTGCACCAGCTATCTACTGTCGATAGTTTTATACTCAATTATTATTGCGAATATTCGCATTATTGCGAATATTCGCAATAACATTGCGAATATTCGCAATAATTATTGCGAATATTCGCACAATATTGCGAATATTCGCAATAACATTGCGAATATTCGCAATAATTATTGCGAATATTCGCAATAATATTCGCAATAATATTGCGAATATTCGCAATAACATTGCGAATATTCGCAATAATTATTGCGAATATTCGCAATAACATTGCGAATATTCGCAATAATATTGCGAATATTCGCAATAATTATTGCGAATATTCGCAATAATCACACCACCAGTTTGATTATGTAGGCCTACTTATTAATGCAATCGGTGTTTCATGCTTCGGCGTCACGGTTCTATAACTTTATAGATAGTTTGATACTCACACTTTATTACCTACTGAAGATAGTTTTATACTTGCATGTTGCAATCTACTGAAGATACTTTTATTCTCAAACCCTGATATCTACTCTAGATATGTCATCTACATCAGATTCTTTAATACGCATACCCTGTCATCTATACTTTAGCTCGTTTTACACTCATACCCTGCTATCTACTGAAGATACATTTATACTCAAACTTTGCTATCTACTCTAGATAGTTTTATAATTACGCCCTCTAATCTACTGAAGATACTTTTATACTCACAGCCTACTACTGAAGATACTTTTATTCTCAAACTCTAATATCTACTATAAATACTCACACCCCGATTTTTACTTGTTGGGAGTTTTATTCACCCTTTGAAATCTACTTTAGAACGTTTTGTACTCACACCCTGCTATCTACTCTACATATTTTTATACTCATGATTTGCTGTCTACTGTAGATATATTTACACGGACACCTTGTCATCTACTTAAGATTCTTTTATACGCACACCCTGCCATCTACTTTAGCTCGTTTTACACTCATACCCTGCTATCTTCTGAATATACTTTTATACTCACACTTTGCTATCTACTCTAGATAGTTTTATAATCACACCTACTATCTACTGAAGATACTTTTATTCCCACACACTGATATCTGCTATATATAGGCCTACCGTCATACTCATAACCTGATATCTACTGTTGATAGTTTTATTCACACTTTGCTATCTACTTTAGAAAGGTTTTACTCACACACCATCTACTCTAGATAGTCTTATGTTCACACTTTGCACCAGCTATCTACTGTCGATAGTTTTATACTCAATTATTATTGCGAATATTCGCAATAATTATTGCGAATATTCGCAATAACATAACATTGCGAATATTCCCAATAATTATTGCGAATATTCGCAATAATATTGCGAATATTCGCAATAACATTGCGAATATTCGCATAATTATTGCGAATATTCGCAATAACATTGCGAATATTCGCAATAATTATTGCGAATATTCGCAATATATTGCGAATATTCGCAATAACATTGCGAATATTCGCAATAATTATTGCGAATATTCGCAATAACATTGCGAATATTCGCAATAATATTGCGAATATTCGCAATAATTATTGCGAATATTCGCAATAATCACACCACCAGTTTGATTATGTAGGCCTACTTATTAATGCAATCGGTGTTTCATGCTTCGGCGTCACGGTTCTATAACTTTATAGATAGTTTGATACTCACACTTTATTACCTACTGAAGATAGTTTTATACTTGCATGTTGCAATCTACTGAAGATACTTTTATTCTCAAACCCTGATATCTACTCTAGATATGTCATCTACATCATATTCTTTAATACGCATACCCTGTCATCTATACTTTAGCTCGTTTTACACTCATACCCTGCTATCTACTGAAGATACATTTATACTCAAACTTTGCTATCTACTCTAGATAGTTTTATAATTACGCCCTCTAATCTACTGAAGATACTTTTATACTCACAGCCTACTACTGAAGATACTTTTATTCTCAAACTCTAATATCTACTATAAATACTCACACCCCTGATTTTTACTTGTTGGGAGTTTTATTCACCCTTTGAAATCTACTTTAGAACGTTTTGTACTCACACCCTGCTATCTACTCTACATATTTTTATACTCATGATTTGCTGTCTACTGTAGATATATTTACACGGACACCTTGTCATCTACTTAAGATTCTTTTATACGCACACCCTGCCATCTACTTTAGCTCGTTTTACACTCATACCCTGCTATCTTCTGAATATACTTTTATACTCACACTTTGCTATCTACTCTAGATAGTTTTATAATCACACCTACTATCTACTGAAGATACTTTTATTCCCATCTGCTATATATAGGCCTACCGTCATACTCATAACCTGATATCTACTGTTGATAGTTTTATTCACACTTTGCTATCTACTTTAGAAAGGTTTTTACTCACACACTATCTACTCTAGATAGTCTTATGTTCACACTTTGCACCAGCTATCTACTGTCGATAGTTTTATACTCAATTATTATTGCGAATATTCGCAATAATTATTGCGAATATTCGCAATAACATTGCGAATATTCGCAATAATTATTGCGAATATTCGCAATAACATTGCGAATATTCGCAATAATATTGCGAATATTCGCAATAATTATTGCGAATATTCGCAATAACATTGCGAATATTCGCAATAATATTGCGAATATTCGCAATAATATTGCGAATATTCGCAATAACATTGCGAATATTCGCAATAATTATTGCGAATATTCGCAATAATCACACCACCAGTTTGATTATGTAGGCCTACTTATTAATGCAATCGGTGTTTCATGCTTCGGCGTCACGGTTCTATAACTTTATAGATAGTTTGATACTCACACTTTATTACCTACTGAAGATAGTTTTATACTTGCATGTTGCAATCTACTGAAGATACTTTTATTCTCAAACCCTGATATCTACTCTAGATATGTCATCTACATCAGATTCTTTAATACGCATACCCTGTCATCTATACTTTAGCTCGTTTTACACTCATACCCTGCTATCTACTGAAGATACATTTATACTCAAACTTTGCTATCTACTCTAGATAGTTTTATAATTACGGCCTCTAATCTACTGAAGATACTTTTATACTCACAGCCTACTACTGAAGATACTTTTATTCTCAAACTCTAATATCTACTATAAATACTCACACCCCGATTTTTACTTGTTGGGAGTTTTATTCACCCTTTGAAATCTACTTTAGAACGTTTTGTACTCACACCCTGCTATCTACTCTACATATTTTTATACTCATGATTTGCTGTCTACTGTAGATATATTTACACGGACACCTTGTCATATACTTAAGATTCTTTTATACGCACACCCTGCCATCTACTTTAGCTCGTTTTACACTCATACCCTGCTATCTTCTGAATATACTTTTATACTCACACTTTGCTATCTACTCTAGATAGTTTTATAATCACACCTACTATCTACTGAAGATACTTTTATTCCCACACACTGATATCTGCTATATATAGGCCTACCGTCATACTCATAACCTGATATCTACTGTTGATAGTTTTATTCACACTTTGCTATCTACTTTAGAAAGGTTTTTACTCACACACTATCTACTCTAGATAGTCTTATGTTCACACTTTGCACCAGCTATCTACTGTCGATAGTTTTATACTCAATTATTATTGCGAATATTCGCAATTTATTGCGAATATTCGCAATAACATTGCGAATATTCGCAATAATTATTGCGAATATTCGCAATAATTATTGCGAATATTCGCAATAACATTGCGAATATTCGCAATAATATTATGCGAATATTCGCATAATTATTGCGAATATTCGCAATAACATTGCGAATATTCGCAATAATTATTGCGAATATTCGCAATAATCACACCACCAGTTTGATTATGTAGGCCTACTTATTAATGCAATCGGTGTTTCATGCTTCGGCGTCACGGTTCTATAACTTTATAGATAGTTTGATACTCACACTTTATTACCTACTGAAGATAGTTTTATACTTGCATGTTGCAATCTACTGAAGATACTTTTATTCTCAAACCCTGATATCTACTCTAGATATGTCATCTACATCAGATTCTTTAATACGCATACCCTGTCATCTATACTTTAGCTCGTTTTACACTCATACCCTGCTATCTACTGAAGATACATTTATACTCAAACTTTGCTATCTACTCTAGATAGTTTTATAATTACGCCCTCTAATCTACTGAAGATACTTTTATACTCACAGCCTACTACTGAAGATACTTTTATTCTCAAACTCTAATATCTACTATAAATACTCACACCCCTGATTTTTTACTTGTTGGGAGTTTTATTCACCCGTTGAAATCTACTTTAGAACGTTTTGTACTCACACCCTGCTATCTACTCTACATATTTTTATACTCATGATTTGCTGTCTACTGTAGATATATTTACACGGACACCTTGTCATATACTTAAGATTCTTTTATACGCACACCCTGCCATCTACTTTAGCTCGTTTTACACTCATACCCTGCTATCTTCTGAATATACTTTTATACTCACACTTTGCTATCTACTCTAGATAGTTTTATAATCACACCTACTATCTACTGAAGATACTTTTATTCCCACACACTGATATCTGCTATATATAGGCCTACCGTCATACTCATAACCTGATATCTACTGTTGATAGTTTTATTCACACTTTGCTATCTACTTTAGAAAGGTTTTTACTCACACACTATCTACTCTAGATAGTCTTATGTTCACACTTTGCACCAGCTATCTACTGTCGATAGTTTTATACTCAATTATTATTGCGAATATTCGCAATAATTATTGCGAATATTCGCAATAACATTGCGAATATTCGCAATAATATTGCGAATATTCGCAATAATGCGAATATTCGCAATAACATTGCGAATATTCGCAATAATATTGCGAATATTCGCAATAATTATTGCGAATATTCGCAATAACATTGCGAATATTCGCAATAATTATTGCGAATATTCGCAATAATCACACCACCAGTTTGATTATGTAGGCCTACTTATTAATGCAATCGGTGTTTCATGCTTCATGTCACGGTTCTATAACTTTATAGATAGTTTGATACTCACACTTTATTACCTACTGAAGATAGTTTTATACTTGCATGTTGCAATCTACTGAAGATACTTTTATTCTCAAACCCTGATATCTACTCTAGATATGTCATCTACATCAGATTCTTTAATACGCATACCCTGTCATCTATACTTTAGCTCGTTTTACACTCATACCCTGCTATCTACTGAAGATACATTTATACTCAAACTTTGCTATCTACTCTAGATAGTTTTATAATTACGCCCTCTAATCTACTGAAGATACTTTTATACTCACAGCCTACTACTGAAGATACTTTTATTCTCAAACTCTAATATCTACTATAAATACTCACACCCTGATTTTTACTTGTTGGGAGTTTTATTCACCCTTTGAAATCTACTTTAGAACGTTTTGTACTCACACCCTGCTATCTACTCTACATATTTTTATACTCATGATTTGCTGTCTACTGTAGATATATTTACACGGACACCTTGTCATATACTTAAGATTCTTTTATACGCACACCCTGCCATCTACTTTAGCTCGTTTTACACTCATACCCTGCTATCTTCTGAATATACTTTTATACTCACACTTTGCTATCTACTCTAGATAGTTTTATAATCACACCTACTATCTACTGAAGATACTTTTATTCCCACACACTGATATCTGCTATATATAGGCCTACCGTCATACTCATAACCTGATATCTACTGTTGATAGTTTTATTCACACTTTGCTATCTACTTTAGAAAGGTTTTTACTCACACACTATCTACTCTAGATAGTCTTATGTTCACACTTTGCACCAGCTATCTACTGTCGATAGTTTTATACTCAATTATTATTGCGAATATTCGCAATAATTATTGCGAATATTCGCAATAACATTGCGAATATTCGCAATAACATTGCGAATATTCGCAATAATTATTGCGAATATTCGCAATAATATTGCGAATATTCGCATAACATTGCGAATATTCGCAATAACATTGCGAATATTCGCAATAATTATTGCGAATATTCGCAATAATATTTCTAATTTTTTTTTTTTTTTTTTTGGCACTAATATGCTTCCGTAGCTTGGCTTGATTTTCTGTAGAATAATATTAGTTATGGCCGGTTAAAGTTCACTTGTGATCGTGATTTTTTTTGTGAAATTTTTTTTTTTTTCCGAAATTTTTTTTTTTCCCGAATTTTTTTTTTTTTCCGAAATTTTTTTTTTTTTAATTTTTTTTTTTTCCGAAATTTTTTTTTTTTTTTTTTTTTTTTTTCCGAAATTTTTTTTTTTTTATTTTTTTTTTTTTTTTTTTTTGAAATTTTTTTTTTTCTGAAATTTTTTTTTTTCCGAATTTTTCCGATACTTGGTGAGGGGAGGGCCTATAGACCTTTTTCCCTCTATCCCACAATGCACTATTCCAGGGGGGTATGACGTAGTTCATCAACCTCATAGAAATTTGTTGTTCTTTTTTTCCGAATTTTTTTTTTTGAAATTGTTTTTTCCGAAATTATTTTTTTCCGAATTTTTTTTTTCCAAAATTTTTTTTTGAAATTTTTTTTTCCGAAAATTTTTTTTTGTGAAATTTTTTTTTTTTTTCCGAAATTTTTTTTTTTTTTTCCGAATTTTTTTTTTTTCCTAATTTTTTTTTTTTTTTTTTTTTTTTTTTCCTTTTTTTTTTTTTTTTTTTTTTTTTAATTTTTTTTTTTTTTTTTTTTTTTTTTTCTTTTTTTTTTTTTTTGGTGAATTTTTTTTTTTTCTGAAATTTTTTTTCCGAATTTTTTTTTTTCCGACATTTTTTTTGAAATTTTTTTTTTCCGAATTTTTTTTTTCCCTGAATTTTTTTTTTTCCCGAATTTTTTTTATCAAACTCAATAAACTTGATGAGAAGAGTAACATTTTGGAATATTTTGCATGGATCAGGTCAAAGGTCAGCTGGGGTCAAATCTTCGAATTTAAATATCTGGACATCTGTAAGGGTACGGGGCTCAATCTCGGCGACAACCTCATGACCAGGGGAACATGTTGGAACCACAGAGGAGTAAGATAGACAGAGCGCGTACCACCAGTCAAAGTCTCCGCCTCATCCGATAATGAGGGCTGATTGTTCCATGAAATGCGACAGGCGAGACTGCTACGCAATTACCGCGTATTTTCATGGTCTATTGCGTTATCGCGAAAGCACGCAACGCTCACTCGCGTATACGCGAAGGCACGCAGCGCTGGCGTGATTGTAAGACACAGCACGATCGAACAATCGGCCCTCATGAATATGCGAGAACTGGTAGCATACAATACACGGGGACTTTGACTGATGGTACGCGCTCTGTCTATCTTACTCCTCTGTGGTTGGAACATTTTGCAGGGGGCAGGTCAAAGGTCAGCTGGGGTCAAATCTTCGAATTTCAATATCTGGACATCTGTAAGGGGTACGGGGCTCAATCTCGGTGACAACCTCATGACCTGTGGAACATATTGGAACATTTTGCACGGGTCAGCTCAAAAGACATCATTCTGGGGCCAAATCTTAGAATTGCGTTATCTGGACATCTGTAAGAGGTACAGGGCTCAAACTCGGTGACAACTCATGACCAGGGGTGAATTATGGAACATCTTGCAGGGGTCTGGTCAAAGGTCATCTGGGTCAAATCTTAGAATTGCATTTTCTGGACATCTGTGAGGAGTACCGGACTCAAAACTCGGTGACAACAAGCCTCATGACAGGGGAACATTTTTGGAACATTTTGCAGGGGTCAGATACCTCCACAACACCAACATGCCCCAGCTAGGTTTGTGGTCTATGACCACCATTTGCCTCTAGTATTACTTCTTACTAAGTTTTTTTTTCTTCCATGAGGCCCACAGATCATAGCATTAAAAACACCAAAAATACATTAATACACTAAAACACCAAAAATATTACCCTAAAACACTAAAAATACATTATTACACTACACAGACAAAATGCCTTAGAATATTACAGATATATACAAAATAGAATTGCAAATTGTATGATTTCACCATATACATTATTTAAAAAACAACATTACTGATTACATTTCATTAAACACATTTTACAAAATAAGTTTACAAAATTATAAAATAAGAACATTTACTTTGCTAATAATATGTAACACGATGATCTGGTCCATGGAGGCATTTTTGAAAATTGAGTTACTATATAATTATTACCTTATACAAACATTAGGCTATCTTATACTGAAAACACCAAAGGTCTAGTATACTTCATTCTAAAGTTATAAAGTGTGATGTCTGTTTCTTATGTATTTTATTGTTTTTTACTCCATATTTTCACCTTTATCTCAATTTCAAATTTGCCACCTTTGGCCTCCGTGGACCAGATTTTGTCACATATGAAACATTTCAGCTGAAGGTTGAATGAAATGAAATGCATCTCACATTATATTGAATGGCCTTAATCAACTTAATAAGAAAAGTAAAACAAAAGGAATATAAACAAGCACCCTCCTTCCCTCTCTCCCTTACTATTTCCTCTCTTCCAAACACTCACTTTCAGAATCACTCGCTAATTTGCTCTCCCCCCCCCCCCCCTTCACTCACACACCCCTCACTCAGTCACATATTTACACACTCACCCCTCACTCAGATTCAGTCCCCCCTAACTCTTGTCATTTCGTTTATTTGCAGTGTTTATACAAAAACTGACCACTCATATGGGTTGAATGTACAGGTTCAGAGAGTAGGCCTACTATTTTCCTGAAGCTAGATTTTCATGATACCCAGAATAAAGTGGTAATGGTCAAAACGTTTTAATGACATAAAAAAATGTCGGGTTATAATAAATGTTATGGAGACGTTTTTAAAATGTTTTATATGAAATCACTACAACATTTTAAAAATGTCAAAATGTTATTGCAAAAAATAATTTTTGGTAAACATTTTTGCAAAATATTTTGTCGATACTTAAAATTATTTTAGAATGTTTGGCATGAAGTTTTCAAAAATGTTTTCTGAATGTTATTAAAATGTTTTATACCTTTTTATAACCCAACATATAAATGTTTTCATTATAACATTTTGAGTTTGTTGGGTATGCTAACAATTAGTAACAAACTTTAAGCTATAAGCAAGCAATATATGCCAATGAGTGCAACAGTAACCAAAGTCACATTATTCGCTATGAACATGAACTGATGAAGGAAACAGAGTAGCTGTAACATGTGTCTATTGCCCTGTTACTTTCAATAGCAACTTTTTCTCTGTCATGAAATATTACATGTTTATGCCGGCCAGGTCGAGACTATTCTGAGGCGTCCATAACCCCTGGGCTTGGCTTCTGAACAACTCAGAATAATGCCCCCCCCCACAAGACTGGCCCTGTGGCAAAGCAGATGGAGCCAGTGGTGTCACCAGTAATTGATTTATCCCGTGGGGGCACCAGGGGCAAAGTGAATTGGAGGCAAAATCAACTCATTTTGTGCAAAAAGTGAAAATATTCGTAATTTTGGGTTTTTAACTGTTGGAAAGAGTTCTGACTGGGGGAGTATTTTCCCCATGCCACCCACTCCACGTGGTGCCAGCATTGGATGCAGCATGGTGACAATAAAAATATGCCACTGTCAATGAAACTCAAAAAAGATTTCTGACTTAATGCTTGAAAATAAAGGTCTACTACCCAAATTTAACATAAATCCTTGTGGGCAGCAATTCCATAGACCATAAGTGAGCTTTTTCCCCTGATTAGGAAATTCTACAAAACTGAAAGTCATGTGTCTATAATTTCAGATTATTATGGATAAAAAATAATTGATTGATGGGATAATATTCAATTTAGAAATTCCTCTTAAATTTAAGTTTGTGGATGTTTGTGCCTCATTAGTACTCGGGCTATATCGGAGCTAAGATGTCGCATTTAAAACACATTAAAATATGGCTGTTGTGGAGATCTAAAACAGTGTAAACATGATTCAGTGGTTTAAATTACATACTGGACTGAAACTTTTATTTTCTATCATTTCAAATTATCAACATTCTTGGAAAATGCATTATGTTAATGTTCACAAATTGAACAAATTTTCACCAAAAATAAACAGAAATCCCAACCCCCCCCAAAAAAAAAAAAAACCAGGAGACAGTGGACTTTATAGAATATTCTTTTTCCTCCTTAACTTTCCTCCCCACTTTTACTTGATTTTGTGGTCAAATATATTAGTCAATACTGAAGCCACATGGATAAAATAAAAGTGTGAATGTTGAATGTAAAATACACAATGCTTCTCTATTGTATGTTACATTCAGCAGGTACCCCAAAATAAGTGTTACATGTGCAGGGATGAATTTCAATATTCAGTGTTAAAGGGTCCTGTGTGATATGAAGATGGATCACTGCCTAGAGAAAATCTTGACTCTTTTATCTTCAACAACAAGCAACTTGTTTTCATTCTCAATAAGAGCCAATACTAAAACCACATGTTCCCTCTATACATGATGTATTTTAATTGTCAGTGTTAAAGGGTTCCCTGTGATAGAAAGATGGATCACTCCATAGAGAAAATCTTGACACTTTCCCTTTCAACAACAAGCAACTTGTTTTCATCCTCAATAAGAGCAAGTCCAGCAGGTTCATCTACTTCCTTTGTGACACATCCCATGTATTGACCTGATATAGAATAGCAATAGATGCCTCCTCCATTACTGGCAGAGTTTGCTATGTAGATATCATCATCTGCTGTACAGCATATGCCATAAGGGATCCATGATAACATACCTGAAGGAGGATTGAGTGTGTGTAGGATGTTACCTGTAGGATCAAGAACTTGTACAATAGGAGGATACCAACTTCCAGTTGAAACAATGAGCTTGTCAGTTGAAGTAACTGCTATGTAACCAGGTTGTATGGTTACTGCGATACTACTGACATGTGATCCATCCAATCTATGCTTACTGATGTACTTTTGCTTGCACTCACCAACCAGTAGACATCCCTGGTTATCCAATGCTAGACCACAGAGCACTGTATCCTGTGCATCAGATGATACATTGCTGGGAGACATTGTAGGGAATCGATACTTGTAGGTTCTATTTTGATCATAAACATTGACATGAGAAACCAGATGTGTGATGAATATTCTTCCATCTTGGCTGACTACCACATTCCATGGTTGAGATATCTGTCCAGACTTCAAACCTTGTTTGGTGTCCAAGCTGTATTTGAAATCACCAGATTGGTTAAACACCCTAGCTTGTCCATATGATCCAGAATCAGCTACAATGAAATCACCCATTGATGTCATTGCAATGCCTCGTCCACACTGTAATTTCTGTTGCCCTCTATTTCCAAATTGTTTACTCAGTTTCCATGTTCCAATGCCACCATGTCTAGGCCCTCTTGATTGAGATGGTTTTCTATAGCTATGAATTACAGATGATTCTGTTTTCTTAACCCCAGGTGATGCAGGAGCATTACTTTTATTCCTACCTATTGAAATGGATCCAAGACTTAGTGCAGTAGATAAGGTTAAGGGATTTGATGTGAATTTCACCTCTCCAAGGTTTCCATCAACAGTTCCTGGCTTCATATCTCTCAGTTGACTCAGATTATCTTTCAAGGAAGAGAATACCAAGGCAATGATCTGATCCAGTTTGTGTCACCTCTGTTGCCATTTGTAGTGCTGTTTGTAGACGAGTTTGTTGCATCTGAAGACTTTCTTTCTGTGCCTCAATCTGCTTCTTGCTCACAGCTGCAGCTTGGGACAATTCTGCCTCTTGCTCTTTTTCTTTCTGTCGAATTCTGTCACGTGCTGCATCAGCTGCTTGGTGTAGCTCTGCCTTTGCTTTCACTAAACTCTTCTCTAAATTGTGTTTAACTTCCTCAGCACTCTTCAGGAAGCCTTCGACCATGTCTCTTACTTTACTGCAATCAGTCATCAGTTGCTTCACTTCAGATCTCTGTTCTTTTGTTGCATGTTTTAGGTTTACAAGGCTATGGCTTGATGCTGGGTGATCAATAACAGTGCACTCATGACATATCAGGACTCCACAAGTTTTGCAGTAGAATCGTAGAACCTGACCCTTGTGCTCCTTGCAGCATTGCTTTTTCACCACACTCTTGATGTCTACTTTACCTGACTGAAGATCAATGTATGGAATGGTGTTGTGATCCTGAAGAATTAGTTGCCTTCTATGAATACCTACACAATCCTCACAAATAAACCCTCCACAATCAGTGCAATAGGCTTCAGCTTTGCTGTCAGTTGCTCCACAGCTTGAACATGGGGCCGTGCATCTTTCGCATGCAGCCTCTCCTCCAACTCGCGTCGGTCTTTTAGTGTGTTGATGACAAAGTTGGTAATGAATCCTTTAATACCTTCTGATGGAATAGGAAATTCTTGGCTACATATAGGACATCTGACTGTATCTTTCTTTCCTTGAGCCCATTGAGACAGGCATTTAAGACAATATGAGTGAAGGCATGGCAGGGCTTTAGGCTCTTGAATCGTCAACAAACAAATGCCACAGTCTGTTAAATCTTTAGTCCCAGGTTTAGCGTGGGCCATTTTTATTTATTTTCACCCGATGTTAAAGGGCATGAAATTCAAATTTGGCCAATATTACATTTTTTTAAAGAATGAATTTGGAAAGGTTAGGGACTGTAATTAACAGGGTTATATGTCAGGGCTAGTATTAGTGTTTAATGCCATGAAAGGTTACAATTAGGTTTGGGACTATGATTAAGATTGATAGTAATGAGGTAGGCCCTATACATTATCAAATTGAACTAAAAGCTGGTTCTTTAGTATAGTATTACAACTGTGCAACTTCAGTCGTTGATGTTGCTCTGTTTGAATCAATTGCTGTTTGAAGCAATTGTTTTGGGGTATTATTACTTTGTTCACACACAGACCTGGTTGACAGAGCTTTGTTAATATTTAATGGCAATTTGATAGGGCTAAGGCTTCTTTAATTCTGCATTTCAAGATATGAGTGATAATTATTTTAGCATGGTTAGTGCACACAGTGGTTAGTACAATGCAAATTATGAAATTATGTCATGAATGTTAACAAAAATGTTTAAGGTACAATGAGTTATTCTTTATTCTCCCTGATAAATATGGTCAAAATCAACACTGTAAACTTGTGAATTATAATTTTGTCAAGGCTTGTATGTATATAGAAAATACATGTACATCACTCTACTGTTGTCTAAGACTTCTAATTCTTGCAGTATCTTCTATTAATCTTCAAGTGCACTTGTTACCTCTGAACTCTTGTCTGAGTATTGTCTGCAAGAAAGGATAAACACAAATAATGCCTGATTGTAAATCATTTATCTTGCATATTCATCTTTTACTTCTTTGTTTTTGTCTTTTAAGACTTTGTCAGCACATCTTTTGAATTAAATTGCTCAAGCAGTTTGAATATTAGAATTAAAGGGACATTTCATGATCCACAGCCTTGTCCCCTACTTTTCATACCACTAGAAACCTCTGGCTACATCATGCTACAAACAATTTCTTGCAGATTAATTCGTTTAGCAAAAATATCATCAAATTTGAAACAAGTTCTGGCACACCAGAACGAAATTACAACACAGCGACATATGGAGTAGGAGTAGTGTAATACACATAAGCATGCATAAATTCGCAAACGCAAAATCGGAATCAACTGAGATTTAGGGAATAAGCTTTTTTTGTGGATGACAAATATCATTAAAAGAGGATGTTAGGATCACGAAATACTCCTTTAAATAAACATGGTCTAACATTGTTAGTAACAAATCTTTATTTATCCTGATTAGGTGATTTCAGTTTGATCATGTGCACAGTATGTAAAACACAACAATTGTCCTCACAATATGCCACTACTGAGAATTAAGCGGTTCATAATGCAAATAACATGACACAAAAGTATACAGCACATCAGGCCACCATATCCTATCACCATACCAAGTTGGAGTTGCACAGTGGATTAATGAATTTGCTTTTGCTCGGACAGCCAACCAGCCAAACAAACAAACAACCAGGCAGGCAGGCAGGCAGGCAAACAGGCAACCATCTGGATGATAACATAAGCCCCACATATGTGTGGGGCTTATGAAAGTTTTGATGGATATTTACAATTTTTTGAAAAATATACATAAACCACTCTAATTGTACTTGAACACTACACTATTTTTTGCTCACGTGGAGCATTTTCACTAGTTCGACTAGCATCTACACTGTCATGATATCTTGTCTACAATCGGGATATTCACTCTGTTATCATTTTAAAGATATTTACTTATTTGTTTAGCTACATGTATATCAAAATTTCATCAATGGAAAATTCATGTTGAATGCTTCAAACTTGGAACACAACTGGTCTTAAATAAAACATGAACTAGATCTAGCTATAGATCTGAAAGAAACAGTTAGATTTCAAGTTTACCAAGGTAATAATAGAGGTTTTTCCAAATCCAAACTCTGTAAGAGATTAACTCACCTTATATCCTATTCCTATATGGTATTTGCTGCAGCCTTGGCCAGGCCTATTTCTTCAACAAAATTCTGCTTGTGAATGATTCAACTGCTCTGCACACTGCTGATATATACAACAAAAAGTAAATGAAACAGCGTGGGTACTAGAGCCACTGATATAATAGGCCGCATCCCCATTCCTTTTGGGGAAGGGAGTCTTAAAATTGCCAAAGATTGTGCCCAAAATACACAGAGAAAAGCAACTGTTTAAGATTATATACCCATTAACAACCATTGAAACATTTTTTTTTTGTTTCCCTGGCATGTCATATTGAGTGATAATGATTTGATATTGCTTTTATTGGGAGGAGATATCTGGTAAGAACTGGGGGAGCAGAGATAAGGTTTTTTTTTTACGAAAGATGTTCCCATACCCTGTGACACCGGCACTACTACTGCCTCCCAATATATCTGGCTCAAATAGGCCTATTGGGCCAAATCAATGAACCAAGACTTGTAATGCTTTCAGTATTGGTATCTTCTTTCAGGAGTGATTAAGATAACAATTCATTACTGGTACCTTGTATATCATAAAATTTGTAAAATCTCATTTCTGCTTAATGGGAATTTGCACTCTCAGAAATGTATTACCTAAAGGTGCAACAAGCTTGCTCAAATAAAAAACCTCAAAGGCTACACCTTTTAACATGTAAATGCAGGTTGCCAAGGAAAGATAGCATGGAATAATAGAGGTTTTTCAAAATCCAAAACTCAAAATAGATTATATACCCATTAAGGTTGAGGATTGAGGGTCATGGATCATTTTCTTCAGCAATGCTTCACTCTGATGGGGAAAAGGGCAGTGGCAGCACTAGAAAGTTTGCATTTGGGGGGGGGCAAGTGAGTTTTGGGGGATCAACAAATGTTGCACAAAACTGCCACAAAAAGTGGTAATTTTTGTTATTTGGGGGTTGCCTTAAAAATGGGAGGGAAAATTAGAGGAGCAAGAAAAATATTTGGGGGCAAGAAAAATACATGCCCCTTGCCCCTGCCCCATAGTTACCCACTAAAGAATGAGGCATATTTCCATTTGTTACCTTAACGATGCTTTCTCATTGGTACCTTAATAGGTTTCACTTTATGCTATCTCACTTTTGACATGTTTGAGGGGGAAAAGGTATTCAGTTCGTATGACCTCACGGGGATGCGGGTTTGGAGGCACCTACCTAGACTTAAAGCCTTAATGTACGATCTTTTTAAATTTTTAGATATTTCTTTTTTTCTTCCAAAATGATAATATGCAGTCATTATGAAAGTTCCCAATACATTTGGATGCGAAAAACATTGGGAATTTGCAAAAAACAAAAACACATCATAAACTTCACCTCTATCACTCAAAATATCTTGCACTATTTGGATTAGGATGGCGAGTGCGGCCTCAGAGTTAATCTCCTACGCAGCCAGTTTGGTTACGCTCCCTCAACTATTGTTGCGACATATTATTATAATCTATAAATTATGATAATATGTCGGACCAACAGAAAATCATCCCGTTTTACTACAAATAAGGCGAATTTTTGCTCATAGATTTAAGGGAAGGGGTATGAACGTTTGGACAGTATTTATTGTGGGACATTAGAGCACATCAGACATATCGAATGGTATTCTGAATACGAAGAATGTCCTTCTCATATCAAATAATTTTGATTTTTTGAAATTCGCAATGTAATACACATTTTATGGCAAATAATTAAAAATTGATATTATTCAAATTTTTGATATATAACAGTACTCGAAGTAAATTTTACAAATCTGATGACTTACACTTAAAGTGTATGTAGGTGGGATGAAAAGCCGACGATCAATTGAAAATTTTGACCTTTCGTATTGAAGATATGGATTTTTTTTCCCAAAACACCAAAAAAAAGTAGGTCTTTTTGGGAAAAAAATCCATATCTTCAATAAGAAAGCTCAAAATTTTCAATTGATCGTCGGCTTTTCCTCCCAGCTACATACACTTTAAGAATATATCATTAGATTTATAAAATTTACTTCGAGGACTGTTATTATATCAAAATGTGAAAAATATCAAATTTTAATAATTTGTCATAAAATTTGTATTATATCGTGAATTTCAAAAATGAAAATTATTTGATATCAGAAAGACATTCTTCGTATTCAGAATGCAATTCGATATGTCTGATGTGCTCTCATGTCCCACAAAAAATACTGTCGAAACGCTCATTCCAGATCCCTTAAGTTGGAACATGTGTAAGTATTACAAATATGCCAAAAAATCGGTTTTGAAACAAATAAAGGTATATTCTGAAAAAAGATCATACATTAAGGCTTTAAGCATAAAAGTATACCGTCCCCTGGATTCCACTCTATACATGATGCACTTATGGTCCATTGCAAGCCCGATTCGACCTTTGTGGCATTAAACCCAGTTAACAGGAAATTAATCCAGTAAATCGATTCAAATAAGCTCATGCATTCGATCACTAACGGCAACCAGCTTCGGTCGATTACCCCAGCTGCAGCGTGTGTAAACTCTAATTTGCATAGAGGCTGTACGTGAAATTATTGATTGGCTCCAAACAAAGGATTTGAACTGGTGCACGTAATCATGGCGCAGTGCAGTCCATTCAATCAAATGTTGTCATCAACCTATTTGATCGCAGTGCATTGTTATGTGTGTGAGATGAACTGTCGCGGTTGATTGCAATCAAACAAACGATGTCTTATGTATTACTTTGTTCCGTGATGAAAATCGTGATGTTTTATTTAATTACTCTCGAAAAATGTATTTCTTTTGTAGGCATATTACTTTGTTTTGTGATGAAAATCGTGATGTTTTATTTCATCACGCTTTAAAACAAACGATTTCTTATGTATTACTTTGTTTCGTGATGAAAACCGTGATGTTTTATTTCATCATCACGCTCTAAAACAAACGATTTCTTATGCATTATATTTGTTTTGTGATGAAAATCGTGATGTTTTATTTCATCACGCTCTAAACAATAATTATAGTTACATGAATTTCAAGAAAAAAATCTTATTAAAACGGTAGGCCCTATGTTGTTTAGAAAAAATGTAGAAAGTGATGATGATGATGATGTCGATGATGATGATGATGATGATGATGATGATGATGGTGATGATGATGATGTCTCCAAAAGTGTCCCGGTTTTTTTTCTTGCCCTAAATCGTGCGTATCTATTAATAAGGCACTTCAATAATCAATAATCAGTCCCGTGACGGCCTCCACTAACTAGCTACTAACTTGGGTTATGGGCCCTGATTTTCATGTTCACTGTCACTTACTCATCAGCGAAGTACGACCCTTTGTCAATTACCTACAGTACCAAATTTCGGCATACTATTTAAAAACTCATCATGATGATCGAACAGAGAGTACTTTAAATGTAGCTTGTACCGTTTTCGTGTGGCATTCTTCAGAAGTGAGCGGTCCGTTTACCAAAATTTTCGGTCAAATCTCCATTCAATTAACACGGGATTTGGCTGGCTATGCCTTGCCCTCACTCACTGTTTTACCAAAGTACGAATATTTCTGAACATCTAACCTAGCTGTAATTTTAGGTCATGTTAGAGAAATATATTTGCTAGAAGTTTTTGAGAGTACTTTTAATATTGGCCGGTTATTTTTCACACATTGACGTTAACTAGGCAAATGTCTATCCTTTTAACGTGGCACGATTTGTAGAGGTCACAGCTCAATGGTGAGAGCACTGTGTATTGTGTATAGGAAAACGGACAGTAACTGCAGTATGAAATTTTCTTTAACAACCTGATGGTTGTAAGAATCTATGGTGATCTGTGGTCAAGATTTTGATCTTCTTCTACAGTACAAGTTGGAAAGTTGGCGTTATCCACGGTGTTATCTATAGTATAAATGACCACACAGGGATTATGGTCAGAGGCACCTACCTACACAAACCAAACTTGAGTACCCTCCCTCTGGATTTCACTATATAACATTTCTTTAAAACTTCTATCATATCTTACCTGTGGGTTGTAAGAATGTGGTTAGGATTCTGTCTTCATCTTCTTCTGCAGTACAAGTGTAGACTGACATCAGAAATCTACAAAATTAACAAATTTATATTATGTGGTGTGATCAAGTAAAATCAGTACATGAAGTCAGACATATTCAATTTTCAGTTTCTTGTAGGATTGTAAACAGCATTTGCAAAGCTACATTTTGTAGAAAACCTCATTGAATTTGGACAATGGACAACCAGCAACTAATTATCAAAAATTGCCAGTAATTAACTACCTTTAAAGAGATGCAAGATTGATAAAGATTTAGAATTTAGAACTGTGTTTATCTTGGTTAAAGGAGTATTTCGTGATCCTAGCATCCTCTTTTTATGACATTTTCCAGTAGATATCCGCGAAAAAAGCTTATTCCCAAAATTTCAGTTGATTCCGATTTCGCGTTTGCGAGTTATGCATGATTATGTGTATTACACTACCCCATAGACAATGTGTAATTCAAATGTCACGATATCTTTGCTAAACGATTTAATCTGCAAGAAATTTTTCGTACATAAACATTATGTAGCCAGAGGTTTCCAGTGATATAAAAATCTCAACTGTTTTTGAGAAAAGTGGGGGGATGATGATGTGGATCACGAAATGCCCTTTTAACAAATGAAAAATTTGCATTGCAACGGTAACTATTGGTAGACATGCATTTAGCAACTATTGTTGGGCGTCAAGAATTCACAAGAACCAATGCTGCACAAAGAAAACAGTTTCAATGTATATATCTGTATATGCATGTGCAACCAGAAAAGACTGCATATCATACAGCTCATCTCGAACACATTGCATTTTGGACTTCGGAAGTAACCACCCTGCATACTAGTGTCATAGATATAGAAAATAACATAAAGTAAGCTATAGAATATTTAAAAGATTTCAAATTTATTTCTATCAATTTCATTACAAACAGTATCCATTAAATTTCCTTAGGGGCTCATTTGACTTAAAATTACATTTTTTACTTACGCTTGGTAATGGTTGCCTCCAAAATAAGCCTAAACGGTGCCAACGTATAGAGCTGTGACTGTGGTTGTTGAAATGAAATCGTGCACCAAAATAATATGATACAGTGTAAAGGTTCCTGAACTTTCCAATCCAAGAAAAATAAAAAGTTTTGTTTCCTTCTGCCAGCATTGAATGTATATCTATGGCTACTATCATTTATTTTATTATGGTTAATAACAGAAACCATGTACACATTTCAGGCCTATTCACGGGTGTGCACAGAAACCTTCAACTGGTGGGTCTATCTGGTGTGGGCACTTATAAAATTGACAGGTATGTACCTACCAGCATTCTAAAGTAGGGCCTTTCAGTTCAAATGTAATTTTCAAGGGGAAATAGGGGTCACAGGATGTAACACTTCAAAAAGGGGTATAAGGGAGTCACTGGATAGAACTTAGAAGCAGGTGAAATATGTAGTCATTGGGTAGCAGACTGCAAAAATTAAGGTCTCAAAAATTCAGGGATCAATGAGCAGCAAGAAATGAAAAAGGGAGGGCCACTAGGTAAATTGATAGAAAGGGGTCCTTGGGTAGAAGCTGGTCGGTATAAGGGGTCTATTGACAGGCACATACCCGTCACAAGTGCCTAACAAGGGGACTAGGCTTGCACCCGTTGGCCGTTGGCATGGTTGGGCTAAGCAGCTGAATTATGTTCGGAAGAGCTGATTTTGCACTTAATTTACATAAATCAAAGGGGCTGACTGAATCCCTCAAAGCTCCCCTGATATTTTGAATTGAAAATGCAGTGTTTAATTTTTTTTTTTTTTTTTGGCTGAAAAAATTTCCTTCGCATGTAACAAAATATTTTATTTAAAGAATATCCCATAATAGTTTATGATCAGACTACCTCACCAGTTAATGTTTATTTTGTGCTATCATATCTTGATATCATATTAGTCAATGTTCATAATAACAGAAGAGGGCAAAGTTGTCTATTTTTATTTGTATTATTATTTTTCATTATCATTTTTGATAAAAGTTTTGTGCAGCACTGCATGCCCTGTTCCAGAGTGCCCAAGGGGATTCAAAATTTGTTACCAAGATGTATGTCAATTTCGCCTACTAGCAGTATGTTTTTGCATTTGGTTGCTGTCCGTCCTGGGGATGACTGATTCCCCATTTGGAATCAAGATTTTTTCGCCAAAATATATGTCAGAAAATTATACATTGTAAGGATATGTGATCAAGTATTTTTTGTAGTGCTGCCCCCCCCCCGAGTCTAAAATGTTTAGACCAAAACAAACAACGTTTGTTTCCCATAGCTCGCGCATTTCGTTTTTGACGACTTATTGTGCATTGGATTTTTTTTCACTTAAAAAAATGGAAAAATCCAAAAAAATAATATAAAACACTACTGTAAACATTTAGGCTACACATTACACAACAAACAAGTGTAGTGAAAAACTACTGGAGATAACATCACATTTACACAACAAACAAGCATATTGAAAAACGAAATGATTGATTATATAATGCAAAACCAAGCTCATGTGTGTAAAGACAGGGGGAAGCGGGGTAAAAAGTTCAAGACTGGGGTTACACAATGCCCAGGGGCGTAGCCAGCTTTCTTGGTCAGGGGGGGCAAAATAAAATTTCGGGGGCACAGACGAAAAAAATTGCAGTTGCATCATACAATACATAGAGACTGTATGTCTTCGAGGTTCCCGAAAAGGGCCTTATTGGGATGATGTGCGCGAGTAGCGCGAAAAAAATCGTATTTTACACTATTTTCGGCCATTATCCGGCTAAAAAGGGCTTTATTGTTACAATGTGCGCGCGTAGCGCGGAAAATTTTTGTATTTTACACTATTTTGGCCCTGAATTTTGCTAGAAAAGGGGCTCCTTGCCCTTTTTCTTTTCCTTTGCCCTCCTGATTTTCTCTTTCATTTTTTGTCAGAGGGGCACTTTTTCTTTCATTTTTTGTCAGGGGGGGCACTCTGCCCCACCTGCCCCCCCGCTGGCTACGCTACTGACAATGCCCTCTTCATGCTGTCCCAACTTGACATAAACATAGTTTAACTTTTTAGTGCTATTTCCTGAAGATAGCATGTGACATTTTCATTTTAGTGCTATCTACTGAAGATAGCATATAATAATTTCACCATTTGGAGCTAGCTACTGACAATAGCATGTGACATTTTAATGAGAGATAATTTACTGCTGTTCCCTTCGTGCCACATCTATTTGACAGGGGAGGGGATGGGCAAATTCCTCCTTCTCGCTACCCCTATTTGACAGTGGAGGCGAATCTGGGAAAAGTCCAAGACATAGGGGAAAATGCACTATGCCCCTTTCGGATCACTCCCTATTTTTAGGGAAGGGGCAACTGAGGGATAAATGCAACCGTTTCCCCCTTTGTGTTACCTATTTGACAGGGGCGAACTGGCAGTAAAACCTAAGAATGTGGGGGAAAATGCCCTGATGCCCCCTTTATATCTTCCATATTTGACAGGGAGATGGGCAACAGTGGAAAAGACCCAAGACTGTGAAGACAAATGCACCATTGTCCGTTTATCCGTCCCTGTCCGACAAGGGGGAACTGGGCTAAACCTTAGACTGAGGGGCAAAATGTCCCCTTTGTGCCACCGCTTTCTTCTTTTTTTCTTACTTTCTATCGGTCTTCAGCGGTCTTTGTGTTTGTCTGTGTTTCACGTTCATTCTTACTTTCTGTTTATCGTTCTGTTTTTTCCTTGGAAAATTGACGGTGCAGCCGCCTCTTTTTCTTGGATCCGCCACTACAGTCAGTCTACTCTGAAGTACAAAGTACCGACGCGAATGCACACATTGTGCCGACTTTGAAGGCACGCATACCTGCAGCAGAGACGCAGCACTACGCACTGTTAACGCGCACGTTGTCACTTTGTACTTCAGAGTGGACAAACTGTAAATGGTGAGTTCATGTAAAAGCAGATTATGCAATGTTAATATTTCAATTCTTACAAGTCATTGTTGATCAGTTTCTTTCTCTCACAACACATCAGGTGTTTTGCCTTCAAATGATTCATAGTCAATTTAATTCAAGGAGTGTTTATTCAAGAGAATCAAGTATCAACAATGATTCAAAACACAATGCGACGCAATTAATGGACCAAAGTGTCATAAAGTGGCTTAAACCACTTTTTTTTTATTTACATGGGGCCTTCAAATGCACACATTTGACTCTCATATCAAATGGGGTTGAAATAATGACACCCAACTCCATAGGGGAGAATGGGGTCAAAATCAATGACACACAACTCCATAGGGGAGAGTGGGGTCAAAATCAATGACACGCAACTCCATAGAGGGGAGTGGGGGTCAAAATCAGTGACATGCAACTCCATATGAGAGAGTGGGGTCAACATCAATGACACCCAACTCCATAGAGGGGAGTGGGGGTCAAAATCAGTGACATGCAACTCCATAGGGGAGTGGGGTCAATATCAATGACACGCAACTCCATAGGGGAGAGTGGGGTCAATATCAATGAGACGCAACTCCATAGAGGGGAGTGGGGTCAAAATCAATGACACGCAACTCCATAGGGGAGAGTGGGGTCAAAATCAATGACACGCAACTCCATAGAGGGGAGTGGGGGTCAAAATCAGTGACATGCAACTCCATATGAGAGAGTGGGGTCAACATCAATGACACCCAACTCCATAGAGGGGAGTGTGGGTCAAAATCAGTGACATGCAACTCCATATGAGAGAGTGGGGTCAACATCAATGACACCCAACTCCATAGAGGGGAGTGGGGGTCAAAATCAGTGACATGCAACTCCATATGAGAGAGTGGGGTCAACATCAATGACACCCAACTCCATAGAGGGGAGTGGGGGTCAACATCAATGACACGCAACTCCATAGAGGGGAGTGGGGGTCAAAATCAGTGACATGCAACTCCATATGAGAGAGTGGGGTCAACATCAATGAGCGGCACGCAACTCCATAGGGGGAGTGGGGGTCAAAATCAATGACATGCAACTCCATATGAGAGAGTGAGGTCAACATCAATGACACCCAACTCCATAGAGGGGAGTGGGGGTCAACATCAATGACACGCAACTCCATAGGGGGAGTGGGTCAATATCAATGACACGCAACTCTATAGGGGGAGACTGGGTCCAACATCAATGCCACACAACTCCATAGGGAGAATGGGGTCCAACATCAATGCCAAACAACTCCATAGGGAGAATGGGGTCCAACATCAATGACACACAACTCCATAGGAGCAGTGGGGGTCAATTAAGAGATTGCGATTTCCAAACGTACGTATCGAACGTACGTGAAGTCTATTCAAAACCACTCTCATGTGACGGGATTTTGAATAGATTCCACGTACGTTCGACGCTACGTTTGAAAATCGCAATCTCTCTAATATCAATGACATGCAACTCCATAGGGAGAGTGGGGTCAATATCAATGACATGCAACTCCATAGGAGAGTGGGGGTCAACATCAATGACACGCAACTAATAGGGAGGGGTGGGGTCGATACCAATGACACGCAACTCCATAGGGAGTCCAACATCAATGCCACACAACTCCATAGGAAGAATGGGGTCCAACATCAATGACACGCAACTCCATAGGGAGAGTAAGGGTCAACATCAATGACACGCAACTCCATAGGGGGAGTGGGTCAACATCAATGACACACAACTCCATAGGGGGAGTGGGGTCAGTATCAATGGCATGCAACAACTCCATAGGGGGTGGGGTCAATATCAATGACATGCAACTCCATAGGGGGAGTGAGTCAACATCAATGACACGCAACTCCATAGGGGGAGTGGGATCAGTATTAATGACACGCAACTCCATAGGGGGAGTGGGGGTCAATATCAATGACACGCAACTCCATAGGGGGAGTAAGGGTCAACAACATTGGCACACAACCCCATAGGGAGAGTGGGGTCAACATCAATGACACGCAACTCCATAAGGGGAGTGGGGGTCAATATCAATGACGCGCAACTCCGTAGGGGGAGTGGGGTCCAACATCAATGACACACAACCCCAAAGGGAGCGTGGGTCAATATCAATGACACGCAACTCCATAGGGAGAGTGAGGGTCAACATCAATGACACGCAACTCCATAGGGGGAGTGGGGTCAGTATCAATGACATGCAACAACTCCATAGGGGGAGTGGGGTCAATATCAATGACATGCAACTCCATAGGGGGAGTGGGTAAACATCAATGACACGCAACTCCATAGGGGGAGTGGGATCAGTATTGATGACACACAACTCCATAGGGGAGTGCAATGGGGTCAATATCAATGACATGCAACTCCATGGGGGAGTAAGGGTCAACAACATTGGCACACAACCCCAAAGGGAGAGTGGGGTCAATATCAATGACACGGAACTCCATAAGGGGAGTGGGGGTCAATATCAATGACACGCAACACCATAGGGGTGTGGGGTCAATATCAATGACATGCAACTCCATATGGGTGTGGGGTCAATATCAATGACACGCAACTCCATAAGGGGAGTGGGGTCAATATCAATGACACACAACTCCGTAAGGGTCAACAACATTGGCACGCAACTCCATAGGGGGAGTAAGGGTCAACAACATTGGCACGCAACTCCATAGGGGAGTAAGAGGGAGTAAGGGTCAACAACATTGGCACGCAACTCCATAGGGGGAGTAAGAGGGAGTAAGGGTCAACAACATTGGCACGCAACTCCATAGGGGGAGTAAGAGGGAGTAAGGGTCAACAACATTGGCACGCAACTCCATAGGGGGAGTAAGAGGGAGTAAGGGTCAACAACATTGGCACGCAACTCCATAGGGGAGTAAGAGGGAGTAAGGGTCAACAACATTGGCACGCAACTCCATAGGGGAGTAAGAGGGAGTAAGGGTCAACAACATTGGCACGCAACTCCATAGGGGAGTAAGAGGGAGTAAGGGTCAACAACATTGGCACGCAACTCCATAGGGGAGTAAGAGGGAGTAAGGGTCAACAACATTGGCACGCAACTCCATAGGGGAGAGACATCATTCAACCAAAGTGGAAATAACATGAGATGAAATCAGACCATCCACGTTTAATAAGTTTTTCATTTATTCATTCAGTATTCCACAAATAGTGTTATCCTGCTGATACAGTCTCACTGGCCTGTCAATCACATTGGCCTATTCCATTTGAAAACCACACCCCCTGGAGGAAGATATTGGAATTCAAAATTAACCAGATTAAACTGTTTTAGCCATTCCAGATCCAACAGGCTATATCCCAAAACAGTGGAAAAGGTGTAGAACACATACGATTTGTACATGAAACACACACAAATTCTCAATTATATCATGATTACATCGTCAACTGGTATTGAGATTGTAGCACGTCCCAGCAAACACAAAAATTTTCTTCAAATGTTTATTCAAAATGTTTCAATAACATTTAAATGTTGGGTTGTATAAAGGTCATAATGTTATTGTGAAATATTTTGGCAAAAATTTTTGTCAACAGTTAAATTCTGTTACAATGTTTTGCATCATGTTTTTCAACATGGTATATGAATGTTATTAAAACATGCTTGTACCCTTTAAAACCCGATATTTTCTGTAAAACTTTGTGTTGCATTGGAAGGAAAGATTTGTACGTTCACAATACATCAGTTTCATCACATACAGAGGTAAACGTAAATACCATGTTTAACCAAATCATTTCACATACAGAGCTGTAAGTTTGATACCAAGTAAAACAATGTTACTTGAAAGATTGACATGTGAATTTAACCAAAATGAAAACTTTCACATATCTTCTTAAAAATAACCTGTTGAGGAAAATTAATTGAGCAATATTTTGAGTAACATTGTTTAACATGGTATTAAACTTATCTATGTGAAACTGTCATGTTGTATCAGATAGATCAGTATGTGATTCGAGCGATGAATAGTGAGACGGCTGTTGACAGAAACTCCCTTTGACTTTGAGCAGAATACAACAATAAATGACTCCAATAATAAACAAACTATTGTGAATTATCACTTCGCCTTGTTGTTTTACTTAATATAATGATGTCGCCCGTGTTATATATGAGACGATAGATGCACTCAAGCGGCTATAAACAATACCTTTAGGCCAAAAAAAAAATTGTTGTGTTGCCCTCAAGTGGAAAAATGGGAAAGTTGGGTCGGGCGGTCGGTTTCTTTTTTTTTTTTTTTTCTTTTTTTTTAACCTTCAGATTTTAAAAAATCCCTCCAATATTAAATAATACTTCTTCAATTACGGGACCTTTGTCAATTTTGACTTCTGGATACCTGTTAGACATCAATTAAAGACTAGTCTTTCAATATAATATAATTTTAAGTGAAAAACATTGATTTTTTGAACAAATCTGTAAAAATCATCATTACAAAAAAAAAAAAAAAAAAAATTGCGACCCTGATTTTTCAGGATTTAGGACCGGACGGTTGAGGGCAACACAACAATTTTTTTTTTTTTGGCCTTATTCTCTATATGTATCAGATGGCTGTTGACCGATTTGGACTTTGAGCAGACTACAACAATAAATGACTCCAATTGAACAAACTATTGTGAATTATCATTTGTGTTTTATTCATCAAGTTATGAGACAAACTCTGTATATGTGTTGTGCACTAAACTGTTCTATATTGGGGGGCCAAAGGAGGCATTTTTGAAAATTGAGTTACACCTTGTAGTAACATTAGGCTATCATATACTAAAAAGTACTGAAAACACCAAAGTTCTATAGCATACTTGGTTCTGAAGTTACAAGGTTTTGCGATGTGTATTTTCGTATGTATTTTATTGTTTTTTACTCAATATTTTTGCCATTATTTAAATTTCAAATTTGCTGCCTTTGCCCCCCCCCCATGGACCAGATCATGTCACATATATGCACTGCTACCAGAGATGCTTCACTTCACAGAGCATAACCAAAAGCAACATAGCAATTCTATCACCAAAAGTGGTGTTTGGTGGGGAAAGGTCATCAAAGTTGATTCAGGAGTCAAATTTCAAAATTGCTGAAATCTTGGAAAAAACAACTATATCCTCTGTTTATAAGGACACAGAAAAGGTATAGCATGTTCCACATTTCTGGTATGAGTGAAGAGGTTTGTTACAATTTTAGATAATTTTTGTTAAAACCTGAGCATTTCAGGTTTGACCTCCTTGGAGCCCAAAAGTGGATATTTGACCTTTTTGATAATATACCTCTTCTGAATCCTTATAACCAAAGGAATACTTCGGAGTGGTTTAGAACAAGATTTAAGCAAAAGCTTTCAATGGGCTATGCTCCAACTCAATTGCTATCTTGCATTTTGGTATACCTTATGATGTGAATGAAGCATCAGTAGCAGTGCAGCCCCGGTCACCGCACTCCGTGCATCCACGGGTATTCATGCTTGTCGGTGAACTTTAAAAACACCCCCTTTTGCATCTCATTTCGCTAAGTTTTTAGGGGAAAAACACCCCTTTTTTTAGCAATTTCGCGAATTATTTGCCCTTCGACAATACCCCTATTTTCGCTAAAACGCGAACGATATTTCTAATATACCCTTTTCTGGCAGAAACGCGTAGGTTGCTCGATGAAAATACCCTTTTTTCAATTTCGCGAACACGTGGTTTGAAAAAACACCCCTTTTTTTGTGTGTTTCGCGAATCGTGTTTCTTCATCTGAAAACACCCCTTATTTCGCGAAATTTTCGACGAGCACGAATACCCGTGGATGCACGGAGTGCGGGGACCGGGAGTGCAGCTTTGGCCCCTCCTCCACACCTATTTTCTTCTTGACAAGGCAGTCATGTTTTGTTTTATTTTATTTCTTCTTTAACCTGGGTTACTCATTCAGTAAATAATTCAAGTATTTTTTTTCTTCCATGAAGTCGACAAATCATAATATTAAAACACCAGAAACACATTATTATACTACACAGTCAAAATACCGTAGAACATTACAGATTACTTTCCATGTACAAATAGCTTTGCAAATTGTACAATTATACAACATAATATTAGGTATGTCACAGTGGCTGCACAATAATTCTGCCAGACTGCCACACTGTGCATGCAAGCATAACAGTGAATTGGAAAGCGGGCACTTCGAAGTTGACCAATTTTAGAAAACATCTATGTCAAAAAATGAATTTCCTCATATGCTTCATTTATCCAAATTGTTTGAATTTTTAATATATGGTGTGTGAAGACTATCCGAGGCTACCATCGGGTCCGCAAAAATTAAATATTGTTTTGTTTAAAGGAGTATTTCGTGATCCTAGCATCCTCTATTTATGTCATTTTTCAGTAGATATCCACGAAAAAACCTATTCCCAAAATTTCAGTTGATTCCGATTTTGCGTTCGCGAGTTATGCATGATTATGTGTATTACACTGCTCCATAGACAATGCGTTGTAATTTCGTTCTGGTGCACCAGAACGAAATTCAAATTTCACGATATCTTTGCAAAACGAATTAATCTGCAAGAAATATTTTGTACATAAACATTATGTAGCCAGAGGTTTCCAGTGATAGAAAAATCTCAACTTTTTTTGAGAAAAGTGGGGGGATGAGGCTGTGGATCACGAAATGCCCCTTTAAGAGCTACTGCCTGTTTTTATGGATTTTTGAAGATCGCTCATAAATCAGTAAATATAGGCCTATTGAAATAAAGGGACCTACCACCATTTAGCTGAAATATTAATCTTTCTTAGCATGTAAATTATTTCCGTCGACAAGAATGAAACACTTGCCTTGCCTTGAGTAAAACTAATTAAAAACAAAACATTATCAAAGAAATTTTTAGGTAATTTTCCAAACCACAATAGCTTTAAGCCATTGTGTGTGTCCAAAGCCATACTATTTTTGTATACGCGATACAGTAGAATGGCTCTTCCTTTTACCATTTGTCTTCCCATGTTAATCCAGATAACAAAATGTTAATTTAAAGTCTCATTGCAAATGAATTTTTATTTTTACTTTTCGGATTTTGCTTTGAGCAATGGTGACACATACCATGTTTACAGAAAAAATGAAAATTCTATTCCAGACATCGTCAAAATGTCAAACTTTGTATTTTTTGTATTATATTTAAGTAATTAACTGCAGTTTCTTTATTCAACATCATAACAGGTTCATACTTGACAAATTTATGGTGAATGAATAGACTTTCATTAAATATTGAAAAAACCAAAAATTACTCATGCCTAATTTACATAATAATATCATGAATACATAATTAGCTGTAATTAGCTAATTTGCATAATTAATTACTTTTTGTGTATTTTTTGTTATCAATTGAAATAACTTTGTATACATATGTGTGCAAAAAAACCGCACCCTGATATCATGTACGGTTTTCTATTGGCATCAATTTTGCATATTAATTAGCTGAACTGAGTTGTTTTTTCACCTTTAATTTGTCTGCAGATTGGCTGAAATAGCTAAACTAGTATATTTGGTTAATTTATTATTCTTTAACAAAGTACGGAAAGATAGGCATTTAACCTGTGATACTTAAATTAACGCTGCTTTTTCAAGCAAGGGTCCAAATAAACCTTCAAAATCTCGAAATGTGCCAATTTTGTCATAGCCATATGTGGCAGGTTTTAATTCCATTTATGAGCATCTTAAAATTGACACTACATCACACTGCATTGACCGATTTCAATTCTGTTTTTTGATTTTTGATACTTGAATAAAGCTCATTCATGTAGAAACATTAAATAATGTGTTTCTGATGCGCTTATTTTTGGGGTGATATGCCTACTTTTACAAATATACAACATTTGAAATACAGCATTTCATTAAATACATTTGACAAAATAAGTAATAGCGTTGAAAACCATTCTATAACATAAGAACATTTACTTTTGTAATACTATGAAATATTTCAGCTAAAGGTTGCATGATATGAAATAAATCCTACATTATTAAGAATGACCTTAAGGGTAGACGAGGTATTGTTGGTCGAAGCAACCTAAAAATCGATTTTCATTGTCTAGATCAATATATTATTGAAAATTAACACCTTGATGTTTTGCAAAAGTTCATTCTACAAATCGTATATTTTGCAAACTTGCTTAATTTATTGTAGTTAATTAGTTATGTACGTTTTACAAAAGTGTTGTTGTTTCAGCCCTCTTTACAAAGTAACTCAAGAACCGCAGCACCTATAAAAGTATATCTGTGATATTTTAATTCTTCTACACGCTCGCTATGAATTGAGCAATGCAGTTTTTGCCAAAGCTCACTGCCATTCGTAAGATGCTGTGAACTACCAAATCACAACAGTTTAAAATAATGAATAACCTTAATCAACGTAAGAAAAGGGAAACAAAAGGAATACAAACAAGCGCATTCTTTCCCTCTCTCTCTCTCTCCCCTTCCACCCTTCACTCTCAGAATTACTCGCTAATTTGCTCTCTCCCCTTCACTCACCCATCCCTTACTCGGTTACATATTTACACAATCACCCCTCACTCAGTCACATATTTACACACCCCTCACTCAGTCATTTATTTACACACTCGCTCCTCACTCAGTCATTTATTTACACACTCGCCCCTCACTCAGTCCCTCATAACTCTTGTCATTTCGTTTATTTGCAATATTTATACAAAAGCTAACCATTCATACGGGTTATCTTCTGAGCGTAGGCCTACTATTTTCCCGAGTATAGATTTTCATCATACCAAGAATAAAGTGGTCAACATTAATTTATATAATGTATTAAAAAAATCTGTTCCAATCCACACTAACTACCCAGCAAACACAAAAATGTTTTTAGAATATTATAAACATGTTATAAACACATTTTGGTTATGGACGAAATGTTTTAATGACATAAAAAATGTCGGGTTATAATAAATGTTATGGAGACGTTTTTAAAATGTTTTATATGAAAACACTACAACATTTTTAAAATGTTATCAAAATGTTATTGCAAATAATAATTTTTGGTAAACATTTTTGCAAAATATTTTGTCGATACTTACGATTATTTTAGAATGTTTGGCATAAAGTTTTCAAAAATGTTTTCTGAATGTTATTAAAACGTTTTATACTTTTTTATAACCCGACATATAAATGTTTTCATTATAACATTTTGAGTTGGTTTGGTATGCTAACAATTAGTAACAAACTATAAGCAAGCAATATACATGTATGCCAATGATTGCAAGCAGTGACTAAAGTCACATTATTATTAGCTATAAACATGAATCGATGAAGGAAACAGCATGCGTCTATAATTTGCCCTGTCACTTTGAATAACACATTTTTCTCAGTCATGAAAATATTACATATTTTTGCCGGCCAGGTCAAGACATTTTTCTGAGATGTCCAGAACCCCTGGGCTTGACTTCTGGACAACTCAGGATAGCAATTGTTTTCTTCGGGGGGGGGGGGGAGGCCCCGGGGGCAAAGGGAATTTCGGGCGGGGGGAAATCAACACATTTTGCGCAAAAAATTGCAGCAAAAAAGTGGAAATACTCATAATTTGGGGTTTTTAACTGGGGGAAAGACCCGGGGGAAAGAGTTCTGACTGGGGGGAGTATTTTCCCCATGCCACTCACCCTCATGTGGCGGTAGCCAGCACTGGATGCAGCATGATGTCAATGAAACTCAATGACTTCATGCTTGAAAATACAGGTCTACTCCCCAAATTTAACACAAATCCTTGTGGGTAGGAATTCCATAAGTAAGCTTTTTTCCCGATTAGGAAATTGTACAAAACTGAAACTCATGTCTAATTTCAGATTATTATGGATAAAAAATAATTGATTGATGGGATAATATTCAATGTTGTGCCTCATTAGTATTTGGGCTATATCGGAGCTAAGATGTCACATTCAAAACACATAAAATATGGCTGTTATGGAGATCTAAAAAAGTGTAAACAAGATTCCCTTAAATATTCAGTGGTTTAAATTCAATACTGAACTTTAACTTTCATTTTCTATTAATTCAAATTATCAACATTCTTGGAAAATGCATTATGTTGATGTTCACAAATTGAACAAATTTTCAGTAAAAATAAACAAAAGCTTTCACCCTCCAAAAAACAAAACAAACAAACATTATTTTTCCTCCTTAAATTTCTTCCCCACTTTTCCTTGATTTTGTTTTGATGGGTCACATAATTAGCTAATACTGAAACTACATGGTTAAAATAAAGTTGTGCATGTTGAATGTAAAATACGCAATGTTTCTCTATTGTATGTTGCATTCAGCAGGTGCTCCAATATAAATGTTACATGTACAGGATGAATTTCAATATTCAGTGTTAAAGGGTCCCCTATGATAGGAAGATGGATCACTGCCTAGAGAAAATCTTGACTCTTTTATTTACAACAACAAGCAACTTGTTTTCATTCTCAATAAGAGCAAGTCCAGTAGGATAATCTAGTTCCTTTGTAATACATCCAATGTATTGGCCTGATATAGAATAGCAATAGATGCCTGCTCCATTACTGGCTAATGCACAGTTTGCTATGTAGATATCATCATCTGCTGTACAGCATATGCCAAAGGGCCACCATGATGACACACCTGAAGGACGATTGAGTGTGTGCAGGATGTTACCTGTAGGATCAAGAACTTTTGCAATAGGAGATAATGCGAAACTTCCATTTGAAACAATGAGCTTGCCAGTTGAAGTAACCACTATGAAACTAGGTTGTATGGTTACTGCGATACTACTGACATGTGATCCATCCAATCTATGCTTACTAATGTACGTTTCCCTGCACTCACCAACCAGTAGACATCCCTGGTTATCCAATGCTAGACCATAGAGCATTGTATCCTGTGCATCAGATGATACATTGCTGGGAGACTTGGTTGGGAATTGATACTTGTAAGTTCCATTCTGGTCATAAACATTGACATGAGAAACCAGATGTGTGATGAATATTCTTCCATCTTGGCTGACTACCACATTCCATGGTTGAGATTTCTGTCCAGACTTCAAACCTTGTTTGGTGTCAAAGCTGTATTTGATATCACCAGATTGGTTAAACACCCTAGCTTGTCCATGTAATCCATATTGTCCATGGTCAGCTACAATCAAGTCACCCACTGATGTTAATGTAATGTCTCGTCCATTCTGTAATTTCTGTTGCCCTCTATTTCCAAATTGTATGCTCAGTTTCCATGTTCCAATGCCACCATGTCTAGGCCCTCTTGACAGAGATGGTTTACTATAGCTACGAATTACAGACATTTCTGTTTTCTTAACCCCAAGTGATGCAGGAGCATTACTTGTATCCCTACCAATTGACATGGATCCAAGACTTAGTGCAGTAGATAAGGTTGATGGATTTGATGTGAATTTCACCTCTCCAAGGTTTCCATCAACAGTTCCTGGCTTCATGTCTCTCAGTTGACTCAGATTATTTTTCAAGGAAGGGAAGACCAAGGCAAGATCATGATCTGATCCAGTTTGTGTCACCTCTGTTGCCATCTGTAGTGCTGTTTGTAGACGAGTTTGTTGCATCTGAAGACTTTCTTTCTGTGCCTCAATTTGCTTCTTGCTCACAGCTGCAGCTTGGGACAATTCTGCTTCTTGCTTTTTTTCTTTCTGTGTAATTCTGTCACGTGCTGCATCAGCTGCTTGGTGTATCTCAGCCTTAGCTTTCACTAAATTCTTCTCTAAATTGTGTTGTACTTGCTCAGCACTCTTCAGGAAGCCTTCGACCATATCTTGTATTTTATTGCAATCCTTCATCAGTTGCTTCACTTCAGATCTCTGTTCCTTTGTTGCATGTTTTAAGTTCACCAGGCTATGGCTTGATGCTGGATGATCAATAACAGTGCATTCATGACATATCAGGACCCCACAAGTTTTGCAGTAGAATCGTAGGACCTGACCCTTGTGCTCTTTGCAGCATTGCTTTTTCATCACACTCTTGATGTCTACTTTACCTGACTGAAGATCAATATATGGAATGGTTTTGTGATCTTGGAAGACAAGAATCTTTCTATGAGTGGCACCACAATCCTCACAAATAAACCCTCCACAATCAGTGCAATAGGCTTCAGCTTTGTTGTCAGTTGCTCCACAGCAAGAACATATGACGAGTGCATCTTTAGCATGCAGCTTCTCTTCCAATTCCCGTCGGTCTTTTAGCGTGTTGATGACAAAGTTGGTAATGAATCCTTTGATTCCTTCTGGTGGAATAGGGAAGTCTTGGCTACAAATAGGACATCTGACTTTATCTTTCTTTCCTTTAGCCCATTGAGACAGGCATTTAAGACAGTAGGAATGCAAACAAGGAAGAGCTTTAGGTTCTTCAATCGTCAACAAACAAATGCCACAGTCTGTTAAATCTTTAGTCACAGGTTTAGACCGGGCCATTTTTGTAGGCAGGTTTATTTTCACCCGGTGTTATGAAGAGCATGACATTCAAATGGTGCTAATATTAAATTACTCTTAAAGATTGGGTTTATAAATTTAGAGACTGCAACTAATTGGGTTAGAGTCAAGTTTAGTGGTAGAGTAAGGGCATGAAGGGTGTACAATATGGTATGAGCTATGATTTATATAGTTGAAAGTAAAGAGGTATTCACCCAGGGTATTCACAATCAAATCTAGTTCTTGAGTATATGTATGTAAAAGATAAAGTGTAACTTTGTTAATGTTGTTTTGTTTGAATCAAAATTACTTTGTTCACACAAAGACCTGGTTCACAGAGCTTTGTTAATTCTGGTGTGAATTTGATAGGGCTAAGGCTTGTTTAATTTTACATTTTGAAGATACAGGTGATAACTATATCAGAGTATGCAGTGCTTGGTACATTGCAAATAATGAAATTACGTCATAAATGTTAAGAAAAATGTTTTAGTGTGTACTATTTCTTCTCCCCAACAATATGGTCAAAATCACCACTGTAAACTTTCACTTATGGATTATAATTAGGATCTGAGACAAAACTTTTATCCACACATTTTGTCAAGGCTTATACATAGAAAATACATGTACATCACTCTACTGTAAGACTTCTAATTCTTGCAGTATCTTCTTCTGATCTTCAAGTGCACTTGTAGCCTCTGAACTGTTGTGCGAGTCTTGTCTGCAAGAGAGGATAAACACAAAGAATGCCTGATTGTGAATCATTTATCCAGAGTAGTCACATTTTTATTTATTAGTTTTTGTCTTCTAACCCTAACCGCCTCAGGGCTTTTTGGCGACGGGAAGGGAAAGAAGGAAAGAATAAAGAGAGAAAAGAAAGAAAGAAGTTGTTTGCTCTGGGTGGGATTCGAACCCGAGACCCCTCGCATGCCAATCACTCGGTCGGCAACACTTTGCCACGGGTCCTGGGCTTCGCTGGCCAGCAAAACTGTGCCTATATATCACTTAGGGCGATTGCGTCATCACACCACGTGGGGTGCATGCACGAACAGCGCATATATCAAGTAGTATTTTGTAGTATACACCGATCCGAGAAGCGTTTACTGTATTTGGCCCTCTATTGACGGAACCACAGGTATACCAGTGCGGGAGATTTAATTTGTTCAATCAATTCATGATCGTGTATTGAAAATCACTGTTGTGTACAATTCTGTATAGCATACTAAAAGTAATGGATGGAACCCCCGACCTTGGTACACCGCAGTTTTACGTCGGGGACACCGCAGTAATGGCCTAGTCGGATTGGTGTATACAGGAGGGTTAGGGTTAAGACTTGAATTTGAATATTAGAAGTAAACATTGTTTAGGTCGTTTTTAGTCTCACTTGCTGTATGTGAAACACATCGATTGTTCTTACTAAAATGCAAAAAACAAAGTCATGATATTTAATGCAAAAATCAATGTTTTGATGATATTTACGATTTTCTGTTGTGATTGGTGGGAATGGGATGGTGAGGTTGCAAGTTGAATTATATGAGTAATATACTTACTCCCCATTCCAGAAAAATACAACACTAATTTTTTGGGATTAAAAGATGTTATCATTAAGTTCTGCCAAATGAAACATAGCTCAACCCTAAAAGAAAAGGGTCACTAGTTTACTAATTTCTTGAAGAAAAAAAAGCCAAAAACATGTATTTTTGTATGTTTTCTGACAATCAAGTCACAAAAATCAAAGACTTGGAACAACTCTAAGCATTCAAAACCTTGAGTATATAATGCCCAAATTTTGCTCTATAATTTTCATTTTCTTATTTTACTTTAATTAAATGATTAGTTATAAGAATGAAACATGTCTTTTCCATCAATTAGAATGCATAAATTGAAGACTTGTCTTTAGACTTGATTGTCCCCAGGGGGGCCACTCAAGTATGATAGTGTACATATGCATGACCAATTTTTTTTAAACACCCCCTAAACGAGTTTTATCCTACCAGCAAATTTAGCCCCTTAATATTAAGGTAATTTAATATAGAATTTACCCCCTAATGAGTTTTTGGATAGTAAAAATGAAGAAAATATACCATTTTTGGACTCATAATTTCCCAAAAATTAGGTACCCTAAACAAACTACCCTTATTCTTGAAAATCAGTGTTTTTTAAACCCAAATGCATCACACGCGTAACTTGTCTTGCCTGAAAACACCCTTTTTTACTTGTTTTTGGCTCTTAGCGGAGCTAATGGGCCTAAGCAGTCCAGCTCGATGTTAGCCATATTTTACCTCATTTTTCGGCAACTTCCGGCGCTGCTTTTTTATACTAAGGCTTTTTTTGTCTGTGATATCTAGATATCAAATTGGGTTCTAAGCTTTGCTGAGTTATTTTTCAATCGATTGCACTCCTTTAGAGGTGAATTTGGGGTGGGGAAAGTACTTATTTTGAAGTGAGAAAAGTCAAAAGTCGTCACGAGAAACAAGTCATTTCTATCTTTTGCTTGGTTCCCTGTATGCGCTAGAGATTATTTTGGTCTGAGTAATTTAAGTTGCAAGATCATGGCGGGAATTGACGGATTGCACTATTTTTCTTTGGGAAAGTGACCTTATCATGAATTTTTGCGGTGATCTCACGAAGCTAGAAACGTGATTGGATGATTCCTTTGTCCAGATTGTTTATTGAGTTCTCGGGAGTTTCGTCACCATGGGACAACACTTGAAAATATTTAGAGACCAGTGGCGTAGTAATTTAGTTAGATCTGAGACTATTATTAATAGTCTCAGGTTAGATGACCAGGGTTGCCAAAAAAATTCAGCCCGTATCGCAGGTCATATAATCGAAAAGTCGCCCAATTTTTTTCTTTACCCTTGTATTCTATGGGGCAGGAAATTGTCATTGTCCCGGGTAAAATCGCCCAATTAGGTTACCAAATCGCGGGTTTGACAACCCTGAAAACAACGTCTCGCCAGCGAAGGTCACAGCTGGCATTGTTTGTCCGGCAGGCTTTCTACAACGTGGGGTTGGGAATTCTGAAAATCTGTAAAAAGGGTGGGGTGTTAAAATTTTGCGGAATAAATGGTGGGTTTCTAAAAAGCGTGGGAGCAATAAAGCGTGTGGGTAGCGCTACCAATTGAAAAAATATATATAATAATAAAGTAATTTGATCTGTTGAAAAACATTCATATTTTCTTCATAAATCTCGAAAGAAAATGTCGGAAATTAATTTGCTCATGTTTTCAATTCGTACGACGTCACCCATAGTAGAATAGACGCGCCGTGAATTTTATGAATGAATCAGGAATGAATATAATTTTCAGTCTCTACATCAGCCGCTTTGGCCCGCTCGCTCCACACTAGAAGTGGAGCGATCGGAACCACAACGGCTGTGTAGAGAGTAGAGACTGACGTAATTAATTCAGGATCTTAGCCCTTTAGCATTCGCCCATGTGTTTCATGATAAACAATCTAATGGCAAAACTCGTATATTTTCGAAAGGTTATTGCAGTGATGCAGTTGTGCCAATATTATGTCGCAAATGTTTCAGAAAAAAAAGAAAACCACGAGTGTTTGATAGATGAGGATAAATTCTGCATCAATTCGGATTCTGAAATGGATTGATGGTGCAGATATAGTGATAAAATGGACCCGGAAGTGACTCGATGAAACGCCGATGTTCAGTCTTCCGAATTTGATAAAGTAATGCTGTAAGCTTTGATCACAAACACTGCATAAGGGTGGGGGTTCAATTTTTGATAAAAAACGTGTCTGTCTAAAAAGCGTGGGGGAAATATAAAGGGTGGGGGTTTGACCCCGTGACAAACGTTCGAAATTTGTACTACTAGTTGCTCATCATACTACTATTTAATTCACTAGAATCTGTTTGTCTGTGTCTGCCTCTTTTCTCGGAAACTAGTGTAGTAGTAGCTCGTTCACGTAGCGATTCCGTTGTCCCACTGGCCTAATTGCATGGCGATCGGAGTGTTATCATCAGACTCGGAGCACAAGTCACACCTAGAATATTTTTTCAATTTGAATTTTATCCTTTCTGGGTATAACTGATTTTTTTACCGTAAAATTTGCGTCAATTCCCGATATATTATCCAATTGCCGATTACTTAGATAAGAACAATTGGTAACCAGCGGCACTGTGCAGTACCGGTCTGTTATTCAATTGCATTGCCTAGAATATTTTTTCAATTTGAATTTTATCCTTTCTGGGTATAACTGATTTTTGTACCGTAAAATTTGCGTCAATTCCCGATATATTATCCAATTGCCGATTACTTAGATAAGAACAATTGGTAACCAGCGGCACTGTGCAGTACCGGTCTGTTATTCAATTGCGTTGTGCATGGGTTACGTGTATTTTTATGTGTAAAATGCCTATACAGTGATCCACCCAAAAAAACAAAATCATCGTATTTGAGTTGACCCCAGGCAGCATAAGTTTGTATTGTGAGGTCATCCAGGGGTCATCTGAGGTCAAAATTGCAAAAACTGTCGTATGGGCATGAAACTTGGTTGGTACAGTCAACATTTGGAGTAGAACTGGCCGAAGCGACCGTTCGCCACTTCAGAGGACTACTTCCAGCGGGTCATGGTCACGGCACTGGGTCCAGGGCTACATTTGGAGTCAAATTTTGGAAAGGTCATCTGGGGTCACTGAGGGTCATCTGAGGTCAAATTACTAAAAACTGTTGTATGGGCATGAAACTTGGTGGATACAGTCAAATTTTGGGAAGGTCATTTTGGGGTCACCCAGGGGTCATCTGAGGTCAAATTACTAAAAATTGTCGTATGGGCATGAAACTTTGTGGGTACAGTCAACATCGCGCAAAGTGGGCCATTCGCCACTTCAGAGGACTACTTCCAGCGGGTATTGGTCACGGCTCTGGGTCCAGGGCTACATTTGGAGTCAAATTTTGGGAAGATCATCTGGGGTCACCTTGGGGTCATCTGAGGTCAAATTACTAAAAACTGTTGTATGGGCATGAAACTTGGTGGGTACAGTCAACAATTGGAGTACAATTTTGGGAAGGTCATTTTGGGGTCACCCAGGGGTCATCTGAGGTTAAATTACTAAAAATTGTTGTATGGGCATGAAACTTGGTGGGTACAGTCAACATCAAGCTAAGCGCCTCGGCAAGGCCGTTCGCCACTTCAGAGGACTACTTCCAGCGGGTATTGGTCACGGCACTGGGTCCAGGGCTACATTTGGAGTCAAATTTTGGAAAGGTCATCTGGGGTCACCCAGGGGTCATCTGAGGTCAAATTACTAAAAACTTGTATGGGCATGAAACTTGGTGGGTACAGTCAAATTTTGGGAAGGTCATTTTGGGGTCACCCAGGGGTCACCTGAGGTCAAATTACTAAAAATTGTCGTATGGGCATGAAACTTGGTGGGTACAGTCAACATCGTGCAAAGCGCCGGGCGAGGCCGTTACGCCACTTCAGAGGACTACTTCCAGCGGGTATTGGTCACGGCACTGGATCCAGGGCCTCATTTGGAGTCAAATTTTGGGAAGATCATCTGGGGTCACCCAGGGGTCATCTGAGGTCAATTAAGCAAAAACTATCGTATGGGCATGAAACTTGGTGGGTACGGTCAACATTTGAAGTCAATTTTTTGGAAGGTCATTTCAGGGTCAATCAGTGTCACCCAGGGGTCATCTGAGGTCAAATTACTAAAAATGTTGTATGGGCATGAAACTTGGTGGGTACGGCCAACATTTGGAGCTTAATTTTGTGGGGTCGCACAGAACAAGTTTGTATTGGTTAGTGGGTCAAGGTCACCAGAGGTCATCCAGGGTCATCTGAAGTCAAATTAGCAAAACTGTCGTATGGGCATGAAACTTGGTGGGTACAGTCAACATTTAAGAGTCAAATATTTGGAAGCTCATTTCGGAGTCAGCCAGGGGTCATCTGAGGTCAAATTACTAAAACTGTCATATGGGCATTAAACTTGGTGGGTACAGTCAACATTTGAAGTCAAATTTTGGAAGGTCATTTTGGGGTCATCTGAGGTCACCATTTAGAGCCAAATTTTTGGGAGTTCATTTCGGGGTCGTCTGAGGTCAATTTAGATGAATTCTAATAGTTATCAAGGCTTACTATAGTTGTTGAAGGCTTCTAATACTAAAAAAGGAATTTTAAAATTTTGCAGAACAAATTATTCTTGCTGGAATGGGGCGGAAGGTTAACTCCACATAGAATTTCAAGGACGTATTGAATATTTGTGGAGAATTTTTTCAAACTGAAGGTTTAAAAAAAATTGACCGACCTACCCAACCTTTCCATACAGCTACCAACCTGTTGAGCATTCGACTCCAAGAACAATTGAATACCTTAGTGGAAGAAGGGCCCAACTCCAAGTTTTTACAACAAGGCGGTTCTCGAACCACGAGTCTCGCCTGCTTTCGCGATCGCCTGCTTTTACGATTACTTTTGGTAGAAGTAAATGAACCTGCAACAACCCATGGCGATTTGCCTGTTCAATTTGAGCTTGATTGGACCAATATTGGAATTTGACCTTTGATCCCTAAATTTTGGTGGGTCTCGGCTGGGCACAATTACCTGGCTGATGGTGACTGTAGGCCTACCCACCAAATCTCATGCCCATCCGACAATTTTACTAATTTGACCTCAGATGACCCCTACTGACCCCAAAATGACCTTCCAAAATTGGGCTCTAAATGTTGACTGTACATGTCATGCCCATACAACAGTTTTTAGTCATTTGACTTCAGATGACCTCTGAGTGACCTCAGATGACCTTGCAATGACTGTCCAAAAATGTGGCTCTAAATGATGACTGTACCCACCAAGTTTCATGCCCCTGTGACAGTTTTAGAAATTTGACCACAGATGACCCATGGGTGACCTCAGATGTCCCTGAAATGACCTTCCAAAAATTGGACTTTAAATGTTGACTGTAACCACCAAGTGTCATGCCACACACCGACACCGCCTGGCTAATAATTATTTGGTGCAGAAGGGACACTAAAATGAATACACGGGATCGATACACGTGAATTGCTATGCACGATTTTGATATCAGACGAAAATCTTCTGATACCGGGTTAGAAAATGACGAATATCTCCCGTCATGATTTTTTTCTCAAGAAACCAGATTTGGTCTCATAAACTTGGAAATATGTGTTGAACAGATATGATAGTCGCTAGAATGCGCTTTGAAAATTGGCCGTGCGCTTTGAACTCAAAATTTGACCATTTTATATTATGTTGGTCCTGTTATGGATTACAGCGTGCAGCGTGTAGTACAGCTGCACTCACTGTAGGCAGTATAAAAGTCGATGACCATTGACCTCAATGGGGTATACAAGCTTAATCACGCACAACCAAGATCGATTACCCGGCTATTGTGAGTAGCCTTAGTTATGTCCCTCGACTAATTATTAGTTTAAAAGAGCTTTAAAGGTTTGAACCAAATGGCTAATCGTGGCTGTGGATTTAACCTACCATGGCGATTCCTGCCATGAAGATATAGGGTCGAAGACACTGTGTGCCATGGATGACCTTTGATGATCCCAAAATGACCTTCCAAAAAATTGGCTCTAAATGTTGACTGTACCCACCAAGTTTCATGCCCATACAACAGTTTTTAGTAATTTGACCTCAGATGACCCCTGGGTGACCTTGGATGACCCCTAAATTACCTTCTGAAACTTTGACTCTAAATGTTGACTGTATCCACCAAGTTTCATGCCCATATGGCAGTTTTTCGTAATGTGACCTCAGATGACCCCTGTGTGACCTTGGATGGCCCCGAAATTACCTTCCGAAACTTTGACTCTAAATGTTGACTGTACCCACCAAGTTTCATGCCCATATGGCAGTTTTTAGTAATTTGACCTCAGATGACCCTTAGGTGACCTCGGATGAACCCGAAATAACCTTCCGAAAATTTTACTCCAAATGTTGACTGTACCCACTAAGTTTCATGCCCATACGACGGTTTTTAGTAATTTGACCTCAGATGACCCCTGGGTGACCTCGGATGACCCCGAAATAATCTTCCGAACATTTTACTCTAAATGTTGACTGTACCCACCAAGTTTCATGCCCATACGACAGTTTTAGTAATTTGACCTCAGATGACCCCTGGGTGACCTCGGATGACCCTGAAATAATCTTCTGAACATTTGACTCTAAATGTTGACTGTACCCACCAAGTTTCATGCCCATACGACAGTTTTTAGTAGTTTGACCTTAGATGACCCCTGGGTGACCTCGGATGACCCTGAAATAATCTTCCGAACATTTGACTCTAAATGTTGATTGTACCCACCAAGTTTCATGCCCATACGACAGTTTTTAGTAATTTGACCTTAGATGACCCCTGGGTGACCTCGGATGACCCCGAAAGAATCTTCCGAACATTTTACTCTAAATGTTGATTGTACCCACCAAGTTTCATGCCCATACGACAGTTTTTAGTAATTTGACCTCAGATGACCCCTGGGTGACCTCAGATGACCCCGAAATAATCTTCCGAACATTTGACTCGATGTAGCACCCCAACAGAGACATTTTTTACATAAAAACCCGTTTTGGACATTTTTTTGAAAAAATGCTTCCTTCACCCTAAAAAGGTTGTTTTAAATGTACAGTTTCCTATACTTTTGTACATGAGAGACATTCTTAAAAGTCTTTTTTTTGGCCTAATAACTTGGCCTACATGACCGAAATTGATATATATAATGCGCAATATAAAAACATTATTTAATTAAATTTTGACCCCCCCAACTTCGAGTGTGTGGGAGGGGGCCACATGGGGGGTGCTAGTGAACATTTGACTCGATGTAGCACCCCAACAGAGACATTTTTGACATAAAACCCGTTTTAGACATTTTTTGAAAAAATGCTTCCTTCACCCTAAAAAGGTTGTTTTAAATGTACAGTTTCCTATACTTTTGTACATGAGAGACATTCTTAAAAGTCTTTTTTTGGCCTAATGACTTGGCCTACATGACCGAAATTGATATATGTAATGCGCAATATAAAAACAATATTTCATTAAATTTTTGACCCCCCCAACTTTGAGTGTGTGGGAGGGCCACATGGGGGGGGGGGGGTACTAGTGTGCATCCTCTGGTCATACTACCCCCTACCACATTATGTTGACCGTACCCACCAAGTATCGTGCCCATACGACAGTTTTTAGTCATTTGACCTCAGATGACCCCTGGATGACCTTGGTGACCTTGACGCACTAACCAATACAAACTTGTTCTGTCTGGGGTGAAGATGCACCCACCCACCAAGTTTGAAGAACGTGCGACCCCAGTCTCTGAGAAAATAGGTTTTTGCATTTTATGCATAAATTATGCAAATTAGGTACTTAATTACCATATTTTGCGCTGAAAATCGAATCGGATTGAGATCCTCTGGTCATACTACCCCCTACGAATCCCCTTACGAATCCCCCAGATACAGCTCCACAAGGCGGATTTCTTCAGATTTCCAACCATATTTGTAGAATCGTTCCGCATAAATTATGCAAATTAACAACTAAATGCGCATACTTTTCGCCGAAAAACTAATCAGGTGATCAGCAGATGTGTATCATAGCTGACACCAGGTTTCGTTACCATGCGCCCGACGGATCTTGAGATAGTCTGTCCACAAACTCCGCTATCAATTTGCGCTGATTTTCACATAAATTATGCAAATTAGCTATGTTAATTTGCATATTTTTCCCCGAAAACATACGGTTACGGAGCAAACTTGGATACCCTTCCTCCCACCAAGTAGCGTCGCCGTTAGTCTTACGGTTCCCCAGATACAGCTCCGGACGGACACACATACATACATCCACACACACACACATCCATCCATCCATCCACACACACGGACAGACAGAAATAGTGATTACTAAGTCCCATCCTGAACAAAGTTCAGGCGAGACAAAAATGAGTTAGACTCAGCATTTTATTGCCAGCAGACTGTTCTTCCTTGTGTGTGAAAGATGAGCCAAAATCCACTTTCCAAATAGTCTTCCACGCGCACTCAATCCTGGTTTTCATGGAAGAAAGGCCCAACTCCATGGAGTTGGGCCCTTTTTCCACAAATATTGGGTTAAAGAGGAATTTTGTTCATCCATGAAATTTGCTTTTCACTACAATAAATTTTCTTGCTAACATATTACATGCTTCTATTTGTGCAATTAATGGGTAATTTCCAAATCGCTGTAGCTTTTTATAACACATCTGCTTACGGAACTGACACTTGCAGTATTATTAGTGGAAGAAGGGCCCAACTCCAGCTCGTATTAAGACCTGTACCGTTGCCATGGAAACATCATATATTATTACGAATGTAGGTAATAATGTATGTTGATGCATTAAAGGTCCCCTGAAGATGAAAACATTCTGTCTATAAAACTTTTCCAAATAATCAGTTTTTTCTTAATAACTCAAAAACAGTTTTGATGGAGTTGGGACCTTCTTCCACTCAGGTATTCAATTGCTTTCCCACAAAAAAAGCGTAGAGCCACAGCGCCATTGGTGCTCTTGTTTTGGTCACGCATGCGTACAGACCATTTATGTGAGTGGTCCCCGGGTGATTGTCCCAGCATGTTAAAAACACCGTAAAAATGCATGTTTTGGGCCCTTAATTCGTAAGTTTGGCCAAATAGTGAATTCAACTTTTATTACCAGTGAGTACTAAATGAATAATTAGGATTGAGCTGTGACAAAAGTTGATAATGTTTTTTTTTATTCTTGCTGTATTTTTCTGGAATGGGGAAGAAGTAAAAAATTAGCTCACCTCAGTACGTCTTACCGACTCTTACTAAGAGTTACTTTTTGTTTCATGCAGTGGCTATTGGTAGTGGCTATTTCTTCAGCAAAGTTCTGCTTCTGAATGGGAAAGAAAAGGTAATGATAATGACTATAATAGAGTATGTACATTAACAGAATATACTGTGGATTAATATTTATTCACCGCCAAGCCATACTTGTACTGAAATCATCCAAAATTAAATTTGAGCTCTTACACAGGGTGTTCTAAAAGTAGTTCTATGCATGGTTTTAATCAAAAGAGCTCTTGGAATATTGTATCATATCTTCAATGTAAACCACTTAGTCTAGCAGATAACCCTAAAATATTGCCATAAGTGTACACTGGGTATGACTATCCCAGCTAACCAAATAACGTTCTCAAAACGTTCTGAGAAAGTACCGTTGACGTTTTCTAGACGTTTCGATAAAACGTTTTAAACACGTAATTTTGTTGAAGGTTTTTTACGTTCTAAAAACGTTATTAAGAGACGTTCTAAAACGTTTTCTACAACGTAAAGAACGCTTTTAAAACCTTTCTTTCTGTCACCCAGGACGTATCCAGGACCTACAGAAAACGTGTCGGACGTTGGAGCACGCAAGCGAACGTATATATGAAAACGTTATAGGAACGTAAAAAACGTATTGTATATTTTGTTTTTTATTGCAGGACGCACTTATGTTACGTTTCTACTACATATTTAGAACGTTATAATGACGTATTGAAAACTTTTATTAGTACACTTTACAAAAGTACCAAAAATATCATACATAATAATTATACAAAACTATAGGTCCGGCTTCTAGAAGAAAAACGCGGTCCATGGCAGTTTTACAGTGACCAAGTGACGAAAACTCCGGACGAAAACTGTAGTATAAACACGAGAACCGTTTGTAGTGATACGTCTACCATAGTATTCACACCAAAGGTAATACGTATGACCTCAACAGTGACGTGTTCGACAGCAACAGCAGGTTCTTTATTTTACCGGCAGGAATATCCGCATGATCCCGGGAAAAATATACACGATAAGCAGAAACTTGCATTACAAACACTACAACACACTTTCCGTTTTCACAGGGAAGTGGTTAGTCGGTAACACAAATCAAGGAAAAAAACATCACTATAGGCCTACCTGAAAATGTCACTTCTTGGAAAACGTTGATGCTTTGATAATATATATAAAGGAATTATTCCCGGAGCCATGTGTTACAGTGAGATTCCGGCATACATAATAATACAGTTGATACATACACGTTGTACACAGTACTGTACTGCTTTGGTGAGTGACCGTTAAGGTCAAGTTCAACCTGTTGCATTCTTTCCATATTCTGCGTGGATGCTATTATAGTCTTGCTCTTGAGGTCAAGACACAAAGTGAAAGTATATGTGTATAAGCACATATACACCGTTTTCATGGGACCATTTGAAATCTTTAACTTCCCTTTCACTTTTGAAATGTTTATGCGTTCTACGTGTACATATAGGCCTATAGAACTATTTATGCATGAGTATATAAATACAAAATCGCAATAATTATTTAATATATTGACTCATAGGCCTATGCAAAATGCAAATAAACGCGTCATCTTCGTGTACACGCTTATGAATAAATTAAAATCAAATTTCTACTTGTAGAATTTAAATTCTTCTTTTAGGCCTACATTCTATTGTACATTTCCAATATTCTATTGATAAAGAAACGTTTAACAGACGTCAGCACAATATGTTTTGAGAAAGTTGCAGGCGAATGTTTTATACACGTCATGAAATAACGTTCATTTTATAACGTTCACAACACGCCCCAGTGAACTTACAAATAAAACGAAATTAAAGCTTCAACATTATAACCAAATCGCAACGTTTTAAACACGTTTTCAACACGCTTTGGAAGACGAAGACGTAAAAGACCTAACCAGAACCTAACAAAAACGTTTTATAAACGTTTTGTGTTTGCTGGGATCTTATTTTTGCTTTAAATGGTATTGATCATTTCATAGCGAGCATCTAGAAGAATTCAAATATCACAGATATACTTTTGTAGGTCCTGAGGTTCTTGAGTTATGTTGTGCTGATCGTTTGTAAAACGTACATAACTCATTAACAACAATAAATCAAGCAAGTTTTCAAAGTATATGATTTGTAGAGTGAACTTTTGCAAAACATCAAAGTGTTATTTTTCAATAATTTATTGATTTAGGTAATGAAAATCAATTTTTTGGCTGCTTTAACCAACAATACCTCATCTACCCTTAAAACCAATTCCAAAGAATTACTTGATAATACGAATTCAGAAAATTTATAGATTGACCTATTTACGACATATCAGATTGGAGTTATTGGTGAAAATATCAAAGGTTAACATTTGGGCTCCATGTGGGTCAAAACAGAAAACTTCCTCCAATTTTGATAAAAATAATCTCATACTGTTTATATTGATATAGCAATCCAAACAAATTTGGAACACTACTGGTTTATAAATATACAATGCAATCCCTGTCCTAATCTCAGAGATCTCACTTCATGCCAAATCCCCCTTATTGTATGGGCGTAGCCATAGGCGGAGAGCCCTACTTTAATTTTGTTTTGCAATATTTGTTCCCACGTTTAAGGGGTTATCTAGCCACTGTGTAGATTGAAAGTTGCAGGGTATATAGTATGTAAGCAAATGAAGAAGTAGATAGATTTTCTATAATAATATGTGTTCAGGAGAGGAGATATTTAACAAAAACAAAAACACCCAAGTCCGTCAAATGCACGAATAAGAATATGTGTATAAGATAGGCCTATGCACCATGGTGCATGATTGTGGAATTGCCGCAGCTGATTAGAGTCGTTCATTTCGTGCGGTACTTGATTAGAGTCGTTCATTTCGTGCAGTAAATAGCGGGCAATGGGTGTATTTTTTGTTTGCTTTTGTGTTGCTTTTTGGAACGCTCATTTGTTTGCACAAACCTAGTCTCCTACACATCCAATTTATGTCGGGCGATCCGAACAAACATCGTGATAGCCACATACAGTCTGGCCCGAGGCACAGACTATCAAGTGTTTGTTTACCAGTGACCTTCAATAAAATCGATACTGTAGTACAAACATGCTATATACAGGGTGTCCCTGAAAGAACTGTATCGTCGGAAACTTAATTGTTTGGGTATTTTAACGACACAACTAAACAAAACTAAATACTTGGTGCGGTTGAGCAATAAATCGGCTATCACATACTTTTGACAATTTGACAAAAAGACGAAATATTAAGATTAGAAATTTAATAAGATGGCATAATCACTGCGCATCATAATTTTTACTTCATTTACTGTATAAAACATACATCTTTTGATTCATTATGACACCAGAGTTTCTTTTTTGAGAAACAAAAATCCTTCCAAACTTTACATAGAGCCAAAAATTTACAAGATAAATTTTTTTATTTTGGCATAACAATTTAGGGAATTTTGTTTTTGTTTGTTAACGTTTGTTTTAATACGCAATCACTTTCGGGCACACCCTTTCCAACAAAAAATGAAAACTTTAATTTCAACATTTAATTTTGAGCATGGAGAAAGGAAATCATAGCTTCCCTCCCGTTCCTCCCTTCTGTTTTTCTTCTCTTGTTTTTCATTTGGCTTTCACCTTTCCACATTTTTTCTTCTCAGACAACCCTTGTTTACCAAAAGTAATACATTTTATTTAATTTATGACGACACAGCTTTTTGTCATCCCTGTCGAGCCCCGCTCCAAAGGTCTGACCTGGTTGGTTAAACCGGCGCAGGCCAGATGTCAGAACTGCAAATAAAATGCAGCAAGGTAGAGGTTGTAATATCGTGCACATAGCTTCCTATACCTTGCTGTGTATAGTGAACAGAGCACGTGTATTTTGCTCACTGGCAATTGATACAAACCAGGGACGGATTTAAGCGGTGGCCCGGGGCCAGTGGATTTTGCGTCGGGCCAGTAAACTTCCAACAATGCTGACCCGGCGGGCCACTAGATTTTTCAGCCTGATCATGAGACAAGATGATACAATCGTGTGATGGACATAATTGGAAATAGTTTCTGCTCCACCTGTAACCAGTGTGTAATTTATATTTTTATTTTATGATTGTTCGTCTATTTATTCTTATTATTGCTTTGCAAGCAAATTGGAAATCATACGGCCGCTTCCAAGCTTCGTGCTCTATCTGATGATGATAGCGATACCGCAAATACAGCATGCTTGAATCTTTGTGAACTTGTGAATCAATCCCGGAAATGATGTGTTTGAACACCTACCGTATTTCCATGTTTGAGTACCCCCTCCCCTGTCCCCACCAAACAATGTCGGGAGAAGATGGTGAAGATGAGCATATTGAGCATGCCAACATTGCACAGGGACAGGGGGACCATTTCCATTAAGGTGGTAGTACACCCCCTGATAGATTTTGTGACTAATTTTGCATTTTTGTCAAAAAAATAACTACACACTGGTAACAAAAAGTTATGTGGGGCAAGGAATCCAATTACTTCACTGAAATTTCAGTGATTTAGACAAGTGGTTCATTATATATCATATGTTAAGAAATGAGGTACATTCTAGCGGTACCCCTTTTCTTATCATAAATAATGTACCGCTTGTCTTGAGTAACTGAAATTCCAGTGTAGTAGCTGGATTCCTTGCCCCTATAATATACATAACTTTTGTTACCAGTGTTATTATTTTGTGAGAAAAATGCAAAAATAGTCACAAATTTATCAAGGGAATTAGTACCACCTTTTAGTCCTTTAAAGTATTTGAACGAATATTTCTAAGATTGTAGATTGGAAGGACTACTCAGTCTACTACTGAACTTGTGTTAGTGACTACACTTTCTACATAGAGTACACGCAGTACAAAACAATTAAAAATGTTAAGGTTTGCTTGCTGTAGCACAGAATAAATGTCAATACACAAGTAAACATGTTTTAAAAGTTAAAAAGGTAATTTGTGGTCTATAACGTTTAAGTCGCATTGCAATTTTCTTCTTTATGTTACACTTTTTGCAGTAGAATATATTGAAAAAGCTGGGCCAGTAAATTTATTGTAGGGCCAGTAGATTTGCTATTTCACTGGCCCGGAGGGCCAGTAGAAAACTGAAAATTAAGTCTGTCCCTGATACAAACCGAAGGGGTCAATAAATGAATGGATAATTTTCGAAGTTTATGTTGTGATGAAGTTTGGAAGTCAACATGTGCGATGATGCCATAGGGTCTACAGGGGTTTTAACAACATGGTGTATCGCATAAACTTGGTCAGTTGTATTTGTAGTTGATGTTCTTACAGAGCTGAATAGATTTCGGGGTCATCCAAGGTCACACAGAGTTCATCTGAGGTCAAATTACTAAAAACTGTCATATGGGCACGAAACTTGGTGGGTATAGTCAACACTTAGAGTCAATTTTTGGAAGGTCATTTCGGGGTAATCCGAGGTCACCCAGGGACATCTAGAGGTCAAATTACTAAAACTGTTATATGGGCACGAAACTTGGTGGGTATATTCAACATTTAGAGTCAAGTTATTGGAAGGTCATTTCGGTGTCATCCGAGGTCATCCAGGGGTCATCTGAGGTCAAAATAAAAACTGTCATAACAGCATGAAATTTGGTGAGTACAGTCAAAAGAGGCAAATTTTAGAAGGTCATTTTGGGGGTAATCCAAGGTCACTCATGGGTCATCCGAGGTCAAATTACTAAAATCTGTCGAATGTGCATGAAACTTGGTGGGTACAGTCAACATTGCTAGAAAACTGTCTAAACATACAAAATCTTCCAACACACGGCTCGGGTTGTTTTGGTAAAGCAATACCAACACCTGTTGTGAACTCGACACCATGAGGGGATTTTCCATATCCCAACCCGTGCTATGGGCATCTTGTAAAACATAAACATTACACAGCTGTGCGGCCTATTACATTTCCATATTATTTCCTTCTTTAATCGCCACACACTCCCCATCCACCATCCAGGCTTCGCCCATACAGGGTTCTGAAAAGAAACTCACATTTAAACACAACCACTACCATACCATCACTCAACAACCTTACACACCAACTGCGTATGCCGAAAACCGCGCAACCCGAGAACCGCTCTAGTTTAATGAAAGGACCATACTGGGTACAGGCAAATTATTATTTCAACATTTGGTAAGTGCAAGTGCGCTCAAATAATAAGCCTCAAAGGCTGTACTTTTTAATTTGAAATTGCCTTCCAGCATTCAGAATGGAATAATAGAGGTTTTTCAAAATCCAAACTGTAAGTGATTAGCTCACCTTAGAATAAGCTTATATTTGCTGCAGTTTTGGTAGGGCATACCCAGATGAATGAGAGTCTTCACAGTTTTACCTGCGTGTTGTTATAATTTGTAGTGCTCTGTGGTCAGGATTCTGTCTTGATCTTCTTCTGCAGTTGAAGTTAGAAAGTGAAGGCTGACACCAATTAATCTACAAAATGAGCAGATTCATTAAAAAATAATTTCAAACATTGCTAGTCAAACAATATCAAGTCAAACTGTTTACCATTAATGCATACAGCTAAATCTTGAACACAATTATTGCATTTTGGACTTTGGCAGTAACCACCAGCCACCCCGCCTAGCGCCTCTATAATTCTCTAGTGTAATTAAAATACAGAAAAATCACATATCACATAATGCAAGCTATAATATATTTATAAGATGTCTGTAATTATTATTTGGACAGTATCAACAAAATCCCGTAGTACAGGGTCAACCCTCAGTTCATGTGACTTAAAATTATGATTTTTACTTGCATTTGGTGGTGTTTGTCTCCAACATAACCCATCAAACAAACGGTACCAACTTTGAGCTTGTAGAGTGGTGACTGTGGTTGCTGAAATCATGCACCGTAATGATACGGTGTAAGGGTGGCTGAACTTTCATGTCTAATCCAAGAAAAATAAAAAGTTTTGTTTCCTTCTGCCATTGAATATTAATTATATTTTAATGAATAACAGAAACCACTGATACATTATATGCCTAAAGAGGAGGTCATGGTACAAAACCTTAACAAAATGGGGCCATTAGGTAGAAAACTGTAATAGGTGGTCATGTAAGATTTAAAAAGGAGTAAGAGCTAGAGGGGGTCACTGATATGGAGTAGCAGACTGCACAAATTAAGGTACATCACAAGAATTGAGGAGGTCAATGGGTAGACTGCTGCCCTCAGTCGTCAACCGTCTGGATTGACGACTGAGAAAACTACGTGGAAAAAAAGTGACGGATTTTGCAACAGGATTCCTGTGGCATAGAGCATGCGCAGTTGTGTCCAAATTTACCTTTTGACCAATTTTGTTGTTTTTAGAAGTTCAGAGCGCGATATTGTCACAGCGGTAGCGGTACAGCGACGCTGGTACACGGCGCCGCTAGTCAGTCGCTTCGGCGCATAACCAAAGTCGCATTGAATAGTTTTCAGAAGTCCGTCATGATTTGGGCTGTAAGATAATCAGTCGTCACTACGAAGCATGACAGTACATGCGAAGTGTAGACGGCTGATTGGAATTAGTCTAGGTCAATGGGTAGCAGGAAAAAGGGAGGGTCACTGGGTAATATAATAAAAAGGGGTCCTGGGTAGAAGCTGAGAGGTGCATACCACTTGTACATGGAAGCGTCCGGGGGTGGTTGTCATGCACCCAGTTAGCCAAGTGGTTGATTGTTCCCCAAATAGCTGATTATGCACTTTATTTAGCCTACAGAAATCAAAGGGGCTGAAAGAAGCCCTCAAACCTGCCCTCTGATAGTTTGAATAGTTGCTATACATTCAAACTGAAAATGTGATGAAGTGGTTTATTTGTCAATTTTCTTTTGCAAGTAACAAAACATTTTATTTAAAAAATATCCCATAATATTTTGCGATCAGACTACCTCACCAGTTTATGTTTATTGTGTGTTATCATATCATGATATCATAAGTCAACATTCATATTAAAAATATCAGATAAATAAAATTGAATTTCATGACAAGGGCAGTTTTCTATTTTTAGTTTATTTTTTCATTATCAGTTTGAAGCTTATCAGTTATTATAACTTATCATGTCAAGCTATCACACGAGCTGTTTCAAAAATTGCATTTGATACATTAATTCTGTTTAGGAAGTTTTGGAAATAAGTGAGCACCGTATTCATTCCATTAAAGCCATATTTTAACATTTGCTGAGGAGAACGCCCTCAAAAAAAATTTAAATTCTGGTTTTTACACGATTGTAATGTACTTTAGTCAATAAAGATACTCTGCAAAAATCAAGACTTTAGGTGCTGTAGTTTTGTCAAAATCCGAGATTTTGAATAAAACGATGGAACCAACATTTTATTATTACGATGGAAATATTAGTCGAACATGTATGCACAGTACGTACACGGCGTGCGGGATACACATACACACACACCCAGAGAATCGTACCATATTACAACCGCGGGAGTAACATGCATGGGTGCTAGTAGTAAATTCCAATTTTCTATGCTTTACTTCACTTGTTCGGCTCAAAATCAAAAGGGGACATATCTGACAGTAAAAGCTAACATTTTATGGAAAATAAATACTAATCTATTTTCACAGAAATGTTATAATATGGCTTTAACCGCCCATGCCCCTATAAGTGCCCACCCAGTGACTTCACAACAAGCAAACTGTGATATTATTAGTTTAACTGTCCATGCGAATCTGAATCATGGTCTGAAACATGGCACACTGATGATGATGGATGAATATTTTCTGCCTTTTTTAATTGTCGGCTTAAACAACATTGAACAACAAGTATCACTCACTTGCCCAGCTAACTTAAAACATTTTTAACATTATTCACAAAAGGTTAGAAAAGGTTGACAGAAAATGTACAAATGTTGGGTTATATAAAGGGTATAAACTTTTTCATAACATTTAACATTTTTTGAAAACTTGCTACCGAATATTCTACCGTAATGTTAATGAAAAAATGATAATAATACTATACATCAAAATGTGTGGCTTTTAGGGTGCTAGCGCCTAAAATCCTTTTTTTTTTTTTTTTTTTGCTCTTCACTTTTTCAAACCACCGAAAAAAAAAGGGTCAACCTTTTCGGGCTGTTGGGGAAGGGGCAGCAAATTTGAATTTTCTTCAGTTCAGGGTTGGAACGGCGACGGTACGCCACTGACCCGTTTAAAAACATTTTAAAACGTTTTTTGTTTGCTGGGTGAATGGTTCAAAATAAAATGTGTCACAATTAATGGACCAAAGTGCCGTAAAGCACCCAATCGATGAACTCTGGACAAACCGCATTACATGCTACATCCTCCCAAATATATTATTTTTACTCCCAACGATTCATTGCGTATTTCATAGGGCACGGCTTCAAATTGTAAGCTCAAAGTGCTGGTGTACGTACGCATGCTTTTAAAGATGTCACATAGATACGTGCGCAAAACCGTTGTCTCAACATGTTGAGTCACTGACTCAAGAGTAAAAATAAACCAATCTACTTTCGGTCTCTGTCTTGTACATGTATTACATGTAACATCATCCAACAATTTTGGGGTCCGTGGGGTCTTCTGGTTAAATTGGACTGAAACCTGAATAAGCTTCTGCCAGTAGCTACATTTGAAAGATGCATTTTGAAAGAAGCATAACATTTGAACATTCACAATAATCTGCCAGCTGCAGATATTTCACATGAAGACTGTGAGTAGAATGTAATACAACAATAAATGACTCCAAACAAACAAAACCACTTTGCATATCAGTAGCATTTTATTAATAAAAATATCCCAAGTTATGAGACAAACTCTACTTTGTGTACTACACTGTGCACAAAAAGTACTGTTCCACTTAAATACAGGGCAATTTCTTGACCAATTCAACACCAAATAAGAAATCGATAATATTCACAGATGAGGAAATTAGTCCACACATTTTGATACTTCACACAATTCCAATATGACTTTATTTGAGCAATTTGCAGGTAAAAATTACAAATTGTGCCACTGGCGCTGGCTCCAAAGCACTTTCCCGTCCTCATTTGAATCAGGTCCAGTGCAGCGTGAGGGTTTAAGAAGAGGCTTTGCACTGTAATGATTATCAGCGTGTTGGAATTGTAAATTGTAAAATGTAAATGTTGCTATTTTTGAAACTAAATTTTGTCAAGTAAATGAATACAAAATTAATTCAAACTTAAAAAATCACAAAGGTATCAAAATGTGCAGAATAAAGTTATCCATGAAACTCTTTGTCTTGTCCACCCCACTGATACAAGACACCAATTTGGGTCTAGTTCATCCCCTACATTAGCTCATCTACTACATAAACCATTTGTACAATCCGACAAGTGCCATGTGCCAGCGCAAGTATAAAATTTTTCACCCTGATGTGGCTGTGACGTCTGTGCATATTTCAATATAGCAGATTCAACCCATCGTGGAACGTTTCTGAAACAAATCCAGGCTACCGGGTGATCATGCATATCACGCTAAAGACGAGGTACAAATGATTGACCGGTAGCCTGGATTTGTTGGAAAAATGTCCCACGATGGGCTGAATCTGCTATAGGTGCAGCTTCAAAATCGCAAGCATCTGCTGAAAGTGCTGACGTACACATACATATTTGCATGAAATAGCTGTCTCAATGCGTTACCATATCAGAGCAATCTTGGCCAAAAGCAGCTTTAAACTGTACAAAACTTGATGGTCTTCTACTGTAATACAATGACATGGCAATAATGAGAATTAAACAGTGTTGTAATCAAAGACCTCATGTCCGAGGCCAAGGATTTGGTGTCCGTTACCGTCAATACCATATCAGAGCAATCTTGGCCAAAAGCAGCTTTGCACTGTACAAAACTTGGTCTTCTACAGTAATACAATGGGATGTTTTACTTTCGTTATTTATTTCCCCAAGTTCTTTAATAATGAGAATTGATAATTGAAATAGCATGTTGGGATTTGTTTGTGTGTGATACCAATATACTGAGTACTGTTTAAAATTGGGATCAGATAATAGCCCATTTTACTGACATTCTACTGTGTATACCATATGAAAAATAAGTTTTTAAACTATCCTTAATAATAATTTGCAACATTTCCAACAGTGGACTAAAATCGAAAGCAGAATCCCTTTTACAAACTTTGCGTACTACTAATCGTCCAGCACATATTATTTTGAATAGGGTTGAACGGTATACACTTGACGTTGTATACATACTATTAAAGCAAAGGGTATAGTTCAAAGTAATTTAGCATTTTTGTTTAACATTATCAGCACAGGTCATTCGGAATATGGACCGATTAGAAGGAAAAAGTACTTTTGTTACCAATGTGTTATTAGTTTTTGAGAAAAATGCAAAAATAGACACAAATTTATCAAGGGGTGTAGTACCCCCTTAATAATGGTTATGAATACACAATTACATGAACAGAAACAGGTTTTCTCAAGAAGAAAAAAAAAACGATATACAGGCCCAGCCAACCCAAAAGTTGTGTTTTCAAAACAAAAAAATCTAAAGAAATAAGAAAGAAAGAAAAGTAAATACATGTACACAGCATTCGAAATTTTGGTTGTCCGTTCGCCCAGGACAACTAAAAAAGTCGCCGGACAACCAAAAATACTGATTCGGTTGTCCGCCAGACAGCCATAAATCTGTAGCCAAAACTCAAACTCACCTGTACGTGCATCTTTAAGCCGTTGGTAATATTTAAAATGTGAAACTATTTTTGAATAAAATAAACATGAATTTAAACATTAACCCAGCTGCAAAACTCAACTGCAGCCATCTGTCTACTTTATCAAGCCGCTCAATCATGGAAAAAACCAGTATAACGGGGAAGTTCCCTTTGCGTTCGATGAGTCATCGCTTGTTCACACAACACTGCACAATTACTACTTCTGCATTACCCAATTGCCGATCGTGGTAAGAATGAACTGCGCCCATGTTATACTCATACGTGTTATAACCACACATGGTTGTGGGGAAATTCTCGCATTCACGATTACCAAAGTACAAAGTTTCAAAACCACGCCAGTAATAATTCAATGGAAAGCGTGACATAAAATATGAACCGTGTTGTTGTCGAATGTGATGTGAAGTTTATCTCTTGTCTGTGGCTTGCGTTGCATTTTTGTGTTGTGTCTTGTGAAGATGACGAATCAACTGGGCATTTTTTATTGTTTTGGAGGTAAGCATCCAGCTCAAAATCACTGTACTCCTGCCAAATGCTGCCAAGAAGAGATGCACAGTCACAGATAATGAGTATGATAGACAGAAGAGGGCAAGGGCTTTTCACCCCAGTTGGAAGGATAAAATTGGGGAATGTGCGGTCAAGCATGAAAAAGCTGATAGTAAACGAGTTGAGAAAAACAACCAGTCTAAAGCGCAGAGTGTATAATGTGGAAGGAAGTGGCAGCATCGGATGGCACAGTGACGAAGATGTTCTGTGTGTACTGTAGAAAGAATACGTACCGTATGGGTGATTCGACATGTGCACTTTTGCCACTGGAACATCGATCATCAATACGGCTTGATGGCATAAAAAAGCATGAGCGTAGCGCCTAGAACAAACGTGAGCAAGATGCTCATGATGCCACCAGCATAGCACCAGGCAAATCACAGGCAGAGCAGATGATAAAGAAAATGAACAAGGAACAGGTGAAACTGAAAGTCATTAATGTGCATGCGTTGGCAAAACACAGCCGCCTATTCACTGATTTTCAGTGGATGAACAACTTGGACCGGATTAAGGGATTGGATGTTGGGACAGAATATGGGTCCGACAAATCTGCCGCAGACTTCGCCTATCACATAGCTGAGGTAACAATAATAATAATAATAATTGACGATATAATACAGCGCCGGCAGGGGTAAAACATTAACATATCACATAGGTATAACCACGTACCTATACACTGATATTCAAGTATAATAATAGCAAAAACTTATTCCAAGCATGGACTACCAAAAACTTAGACGGACAACCAGAAATTGTAACCTGGATGTCCGTGGGAAAACCATTTATTTTTCCTTAATTTGGACAAAAAGCATGAGCATAGCGCCAAGCACAAGCGTGAGCAAGATGCTCACGATGCATCAACATAGCACCAGGCAAATCACAGGCCGAGCAGATGATAAAGAAAATGAGCAAGGAACAGGTGAAACTGAAAGTCATTAATGTGCACGCGTTGGCAAAACACAACCGCCCATTCACTGATTTTCAGTGGATGAATAACTTAGAGCGGATCAAGGGATTGGATGTTGGGATAGAATATGGGTCCGACAAATCTGCCGCTGACTTAGCCTATCACATAGTTGAGGTAATAATAATAATAATAATTTAATATAATACAGCATCTCCGGCGGGGATAGAACATTAACATATCACATAAGTATAACCACGTACCTATACACTGATATTCAAGTATATTAATAGCAAAAACTTGTTCTGAGTATGGACAATCAAAAACTTGTACGGAAAACCAGAAATTGTAACCTGGTTGTCCGTGGGAACCCCATTTATTTTTCCATAATTTGAACAAAAAGCATGAGCGCAGAGCCAAGCACAAACGTGAGCAAGATGCTCACGATGCTGCCAGCATAACACCAGGCAAATCACAGGCTGAGCAGATGATAAAGAAAATGAACAAGGAACAGGTGAAACTGAAAGTCATTAATGTGCACGCATTGGCAAAACACAACCGCCTATTCACTGATTTTCAGTGGACGAACAACTTGGACCGGATCAAGGGATTGGATGTTGGGACAGAATATGGGTCAGACAAATCTGCCACTGACTTCGCCTATCACATAGTTGAGATAATAATAATAATACGATTTAATAATAATTTATGATAAAATGCAGCACTGGCAGGGGTAGAACATATCACGTAAGTATAACCACGTACCTATACACTGATAAAGATAAGACACAAGGGGATATGATTACATGCTTGACTCTCCCTCCAAGTTGTACACAAGTATTAACTGGGATTCACCACATGTACCTTCCAATTTTCTTTCATTTCATCGCAGGTGATCATATTTACCATATAAATGTGTTGGACACAAAGAGGTGCAGCTGTTTGTCTCAAAAGAGTAGAATGCCATGGAGGCGGGCGCTTGACGACATCCACTTGCTATTGTACCTTTCACAGGAAGAAGGCACGAGTTCCTTGAGAATGTGCATAAGAGAGGGGTTTTGAGTCTAGACTGGGTGACTCACCACATGTACCCCACTTTTCTTTCATTTCATCACAGGTGATCATATTTACCATACAAAAAGCGCAAGCGTCAAACACAAAGAGGTGCAGCTGTTTGTCTCAAAAGAGTAGAATGTCATGGAGGCGACAGGTGCGCTTGACGACATCCACTTGCTATTGTACCTTACACAGGAAGTAGGTAAGAATTCCATGAGAATGTGCATTTAAGAGAGGAGTTTCTACTGGGTGGGACTTAACACATGTACCTTACACTTTTCTTTCATTTCATCACAGGTGATCATATTTACCATACAAAAAGCGCAAGCGTCAAACACAAAGAGGTGCAGCTGTTTGTCTCAAAAGAGTAGAATGCCATGGAGGCGACAGGTGCGCTTGACGACATCCACTTGCTATTGTACCTTACACAGGAAGAAGGCACGAGTTCTCTGAGAATGTGCATAAGAGAGGGATTTAATCACAAGGAATTGAGTCTAAGCAGGTGGAAGTGGTATGCTCTTTAAAAACAAGAGCACCAATGGCGCTGTGGCTCTACGCTTTTTTGTGGGAAAGCAATTGTTCTTGGAGTCGAATGCGCAACAGGTTGGTAGTTTTATGGAAAGGTTGGGTAGGTCGATCAATTTTTTAAACCTTCAGTTTGAAAAAATCCCCACAAATATTCAATACGGTCCTTGAAACTCGATCGGGGTCAATCTTCCTCCGCACGCATTATTATTTTTTGCCGCATTAGAGTTGCAAAATCTGAAAATTTCATTATTGTGGAAATTACTACTTGAACCAGCAAGAATAATTTGTTCTGCAAAATTTTAAAATCCCCTTTTAGTATTTGAAGCTTTCAACAACTATAGGAAGCCTTGACAACTATTAGAATTCATCTAAATTGACCTCAGACGACCCGAAATGACCTCCCAAAATTTGGCTCTAAATGGTGACCTCAGATGACCCGAAATGACCTTCCAAGATGACCCCCTGGGTGACCCTGGATAACTCCAGAATGCCTTTCCAACAAAAATTTGGCTCCAAATGTTGACTGTTCCGACCTTGTTTCATGCCCATTCAACAGTTTGAATTTATTTGACCTCAGATGACCCCTGGGTGACCCCGGATGACCTTGCCTAAAAATTTGGCTCCAAATGTTGACTGTACCCACCAAGTTTCATGCACATGACAGTTTTTAGTAATTTGACCTTAGATGACCCCTGCATGACCCCAAAATGACCTTCCAAAAATGTGGTTCTAAATGTTGACTGTACCCACCAAGTTTCATGCCCATACGACAGTTTTGCTAATTTGCCTTCAGATGACCCCTGGATGACCTCTGGTGACCGTGACCCACTAACCAATACAAACTTGTTCTGTGCGACCCCACAAAATTAGGCTCCAAATGTTGGCCGTACCCACCAATGCCCATACAACATTTTTAGCAATTTTACCTCAGATGACCCCTGGGTGACACTGGTTGACCCTGAAATGACCTTCCTAAAATTTGACTCCAGATGTTGACTGTACCCACCAAGTTTCATGCCCATATGACAGTTTTTACTAATTTGACCTCAGATGACCCTGGATGACCTCAGGTGACCTTGACCCACTAACCAATACAAACCTGGTCTGCCTGGGGTCAAGATGCACCCACCAAGTTCGAGGAACATGCAACCCCCCAAAATTTGGTTCCAAATGTTGACTGTATCCAGTTTCATGTCCATACAACAGTTTTTTAGTAATCTGACCTCAGATGACCCCTGGGTGACCTAAAATGACCTTCCCAAAATTTGATTCCAAATGTTGACTGTACCCACCAAGTTTCATGTCCATACGACAGTTTTAAGTAATTTGACCTCAGATGACCCCTGATGACCCCAAAATGACCTTCCCAAAATTTGACTCCAAATGTTGACTGTACCCACCAAGTTTCATGCCCATACGACAGTCTTTAGTAATTTGACCTCAGATGACCTCTAGGTGACCCCGGATGACCTCAAAATGACCTTCCCAAAATTTGACTCAAAGGTTGACTGTACCCACCAAGTTTCATGCCCATACGACAATTTTAGTACCTTCCCAAAATTTGACTTTAAATGTTGACTGTACCCACCAAGTTTCATGCTCATACGAGTTTTTAGTAATTTGACCTCAGATGACCCCTGGGTGACCCCGGATGACCTTCCTAAAATTTGACTCCAAATGTTGACTGTACCCACCAAGTTTCATGCCCCTACAACAGTTTTTGCAAATTTGACCTCAGATGACCCCTGGATGACCTCAGGTGACCTTGACCCACTAACCAATACAAACTTATGCTGGGGTCAAGATGCACCTAGTACAGGGATTTTGGGTGGATCACCGCATCAGAAGGCATTTTACACATAAAATACACGTAACCCACACACAATGCAATTGAATAACAGGCGGTACTGTACAGTGCCGCTGGTTACCAGTTGTTCTCATTTATGTAATCAGCAATTGGAGCCTACAAAATGTGGTACATTTATAGTGTACGGTACTAATATGTGATATCGGGAATTGACACAAATTTTACGGTAACAAAATCAGTCATACCCAGAAAGGATAAAATTGAATTGAGAAAATAATGTACGTGTGACTTGTTGTACTAAAGATGCATCCACCCACCAAGTTTGAGGAACATGCTTCCCCTACTATGCTAGTCTGAGGTGCTCTGATGATAACACTCCGATCGCCATGCAATCTCGTTTAGCTTTAGTAGGCCAGTGGGACAACGGAATCACTACGTGAGCGAGCTACTACTACACTAGTCTGAGAAAAGAGGCAGACACAGACAAACAGATTCTAGTGAATAAAATAGTATGATGATCAGTTGTAGCAACTACAAATTTGAGCGTTTGTCAGGGGTCAAACCCCACCATTTATATTACTACACTAGTCTGAGAAAAGAGGCAGACACAGACAAACAGATCTAGTGAATAAAATAGTATGATGATCAGTTGTAGCAACTACAAATTTCGAGCGTTTGTCAGGGGTCAAACCCCACCATTTATATCCCCCCGCACTTTTTAGACAGACACCCTTAAGAACAAAAATTGAACCCCCATACTTATGCAGTGTTTGTGACCAAAGCTTTATACAGCATTACTTTATCAAATTCGGAAGACTGAACATCGGCGCTACCGCCGTGTCATACAGTCACTTTCTGCGCCATCAATCCATTTCAGAATCCGAATTGATGCAGAATTTATCCTCATCTATGTGGAGACACTCATGATTTTCTTATTCATCTGAAACACTGAGACACTCATGATTTTCTTATTCATCTGAAACATTTGCGACATAATATTGGCAAAACTGCATCACTGCAATCATCTTTCGAAAAGATACGACTTTAGATTGTTTACAGCATTACTTTATCAAATTCGGAAGACTGAACATCGGCGCTACCGCCATTTCATACAGTCACTTTCTGCGCCATCAATCCATTTCAGAATCCGAATTGATGCAGAATTTATCCCCATCTATCAAACACTCATGATTTTCTTATTCATCTGAAACATTTGCGACATAAATATTGGCAAAACTGCATCACTGCAATCATCTTTCGAAAAGATCCGACTTTAGATTTTTTATCATAAACACATGGGCATTTGGCAAAGGGCTGAGATCCTGATCTCTACTCTCTACACAGCCGCTGTGGTTCAGATCGCTCCATTTCTAGTGTGAGCGGCGGGCCAAAGCGGCTGGTGTAGAGACTGAAAATTTTATTCATTCATAAAACTCACGGTAGCGTCGATTCTACTACGGGTGACGTGCATGCAATTGAAAACATCAGCAAATTAATTTTTGACATTTTCTTTCCAGATTTATAAAGAAAATATGAATGTTTTTCAGCAGATCATCAAATTACTTTATTATATTTTTTTTCAATTGGTAGCGTTACACACACGCTTTATATATTGCTCCCACGCTTTTTAGAAACCCACCCTTTATTCCGCAAAATTTATTTCCCACCTTTTTACAGATTTTCAGAATTCCCAACCCACACTGTAGAAAGCGTGCCAGACAAACAATGATAATGAATAGCCATGTGACCTTCGCTGCCGAGACGTTGTTTTCAGGGTTGTCAAACCCGCGATTTGGTAACCCAATTAGGCGACTTTTGAAGATTTTCCCCGGGACAAAAATTGGGCGACTTTTCGATTATTTGACCTGCGATTCGGGCTGAATGTTTTTGGCAACCCTGGTTATTTAGCGTTAATTTAACTAAATTACTACGCCGCTGGTCTCTAAATATTTTGAAGTGTTGTCCCATGGTAACAAAACTCCGAGAACTCAATAAACAATCTGGACAAAGGAATCATCCAATCACGTTTCTATCCATGTGAGATCACCGCAAAAATTCATGATAAAAGGTCACTTTCCCAAAGAAAAATAGTGCAATCCGGCAATCCCGCCATGATCTCACAACTTAAATTACTCAGACCAAAATAATCTCTAGCGCATACAGGGAACCAAGCAAAAGCGATAGAAATGACTTGTTTCTCAAGGCGACTTTTGACTTTTCTCACTTCAAAATAAGTACTTTCCCCACCCCAAATCCACTTCTAAAGGAGTGCAATCGATTGCTAAATAACTAAGCAACCCTTGGAACGTAAATTCAAAGCCAAATATCATAAACAAAAGAAACCTTAGCATAAAAAGCAAGAACACAAGTGGCCAAAATATGTAGCAAAAATTTATTCCTCACTGAGTGCAATGAGTAAGGCTCACCTAGCTACGCTAAGAGCCAAAAATGATGTATCTTAAAATCCTTGCTGAATAGCTGGATCAGTTGATCACATCAGTGAATGAGGAAAAACTAAGCATACAAATAAGGCTGGAAAGCACCTTCTAAAGGAAGAGAGTACAAGTAACAATAGACGATGGTTCACAAATATTTAAAGATGTGCTTTTGAATGTGATGCATACTTTAGACCTGATGCATACCTCAAGACCTGGCCCATCTCCCTAACCCTGAGTCAGTCGAGAAGATGTACAAGGAGAAAAAAACCTAACCCTCGGAAAGTTCTGAATCTCTTGGCAGCAAATCCAATGACCAAGCAGGAAGCCAATTGCCTTAAGCTACTTGTGGCAGTCATTAAGGCTCTTAGCAACACAATGCTAAGGAAATTCATGTGTATGCTACAGATGCAGAGATCATCGTAGTACCCGCAATTCATTGTGGTACCACAAGGCTCTGTCCTTGGTCCCTTCTTTTTCTAATCTATGCTAATGATCTTTGCCTCTCACAAGAGAGTGTCTTGGTGCTCTATGCTGATGACACCACACTCTACAAACCACTCACTTTGCACTGCTGATCTGTCTGACATCCAGAATGATATAGATGCTATCCACAACTGGTTCAGTTCCAATCCTCTCTCTGCAAGACTAAGAACATGATCATCTCCACCAAAAAAGATCCTTATCCACAGATGCAGCTCTACATGAATAACCAGCCAATTGAACGAGTCAGCTTTGTAAAATTCCTCTGCATTTGGATTCATGGAATCTTCAATGGGACAAGACTTCACCAGAACTGAAATACCAGACAAGGACAACACCAACAACAAACATAGCATCAGAATATGATTTTGGGCAACTTGACAGGTTAAAACGAGAGAAGCCAAATGCTAACACAATAGCTTACAAGGCTCTCATAATGTATGTAATGTACCAGTGATTGGTTTTGAGGTTCTCATAACGTATGTAACAAGCCAGTGATTGGCTTTCTCAGTTACCACAAGACAAGCAACAACAATACACACCTTGGCATGCAAGACAGCACCATCAGTTAGGGATGCATTTCTATGAGAAACGCATGAAACATCTTGAAAATCTGACAGAGCAGTGCGTTGAAAAAGAATGACTTAATAAGCATGAGAAAGAATTGAATAGGCAGAAGGAAAAGGAAGACCTCGCAAGCCCAAAGAGGCTACCTATGCTGAACTAGTGGAGCTAATGAAGAAGCATTATACACCCCTGAAGAGTAGTATCATGTACAGATTTACGTTTGCCAATCGTGTAAGGCAGGCCGGCGAGTCAGTATCAGAATACATGGCTGCCCTACGTGCTATTGCCCAGGGTTGTAAATTCGGGGAAAGCCTCGATGATAAGCTCAGGAATCGCTTTGTGACAGGTTAGAATGATGCCCGCATAACTAAAAACTTAATGACTATCGAAGAGGATAAGTTAGACCTGAAAAAGGCTGTAGATACTGCCATGGCAATGGAACTGGCTGCTACGCAAGTGACGAAGTTGACCAATTTGCAAACTCAGCAAGTTGATAGTATGGCTGTGGGCCATGCTCGCCCCGCGGCTTGCCCTCACAACCGCCCTCCAGGTGCCAAACCCAAATACCCACAACAACAGTCATCCAATTACAAACAATGTGGTAATTGTGGTAATAAACATGGTGCACACTGTCCAGCTTATGGCAAACCATGCCATTCATGTGGTAAAACCGGTCACTTTGCCAAGTTATGTAGGTCGTCCAAGCACACCAGCGCCCCCCTCGACCTTGTGGTGCGTAACGTATATGATCTTGAGGTCAATGATCCTCACATGCCAGAGTCCTCGGTAGAATACATGTATGAGTCTGAAATTCTGCCAGAATACCATATTGAACATTTGACTTCAAGAGTCAATTTCCAAGATGAGATCTACATGACCGTTAATGCCAATGCCAATGAAAACCTGTGATTTAAACAAGTTTAATCTGAGTTAATACCAATCATCTTGTCCACGAATCTTCTATACTAAGGTAACCAATTTATTAAACATTTAAGATTTTTAATGATCCAACTTGTACTTTTGTACATAGACAATGATACATTTCAAAATGTGTGTTATTAATAACCGGTGATGAAACATGGTACGGTATATCTCAGATTAGGAAAATTAGTAACATTGTGGTTTTTAGGGATATGGTTGCCATGGTAACTATTTTTATCGACTTTATCATCATTTCCTCTTTATTTAATGATTCTACATACTAATTGCAATATACACAAGAAAAGTTTCAAACTTGAAAAGTGTACTTTGTGTGATTAATAAAGCATGGCACGGTATGGTATTTAAAAATTTTGGCGAAAGGATAAACATGTTATTTTACAACTCTCAAATCTATGAACAATTCCAAGCCACCCCACCAATTTCATATTACAATGGATCATATGATAGTGCAGAAACTTGCTAACTTTTAGACACATATCTCCTCCATAACATCAATCACTTGTTTGACAATGAGGTAGGACTATATAGAGATGATGGACTAGCTATCCTACATAATCTTAAAAGAATCTTATCGCAGCTAGAGTTCAAGATATATGGGCTTAAAATCACTGTAGACTAAGGTGTAAAAGTAACCAACTTCTTGGACGTCACCTTCAATTTGGATGACGGGTCTTACCGCCAACACACCAGACCTAACAATATCACTAATTATGTTAATAGGAAATTGAATCACCCAGCGAATATCACCAAAACCATACCCATCTCTGTAAATCGTAGACTTTCAAATATTTCTAGTGATGTGCATCAATTCAATGCAATGAAACTCTACCCCATCCACCAAGAAGCACTGAAGGAAGCTGGATACAGGCATGAGACTGTACTTTCCTAAAACAAGCTGAAAATAAATGCGTGTGAAATTTGGCAAAAAGTACCAAAACAGGTTGAAATTAAATAAAGTTGCAGAAATTTTAACTAAAAAAAACCTGAATTCAATTTTAAAACTGAAAATTCTCATGCCTGTGGATAAGATCTCACACTAAAGTTTGACTCTTCCCAAATTACAAATAATACACGTAAACATAGTCGCAACATCATTTGGTTCAACCCACCCTTTATAGCAAACATGTGTACACAAATGTTGGCAGAAATTTCCTATAACTCATTGATAAACATATTCCTAAAGGAAGCATATTCCATAAAGTATAATCGGAACAAAGTCAAAGTGAGTTATAGCTGTATGGACAAAATGAGAAAAATGGACAAAATGAGAAAAATTATCAACTCGCACAACAAATCTTTAATCCGTGAAAACAAAAATATCTTCAGTGAAAACTACTCAAGCACCTACATGTACCAAAACATGTCACTGCAGAAAATACCCAGAATGTCCACTGGGCTATTCCATTCAAAATCCACACACCCCCTGGGGAAGATTTAGCTTAAAGCCTTAATGTACAATTTCCATCAAATTTTAATTTTGTTATTCTTTGTTCAAAATGTTGAAATAATATTAGTTATAACTGCCGGTAAAGGTTGCTGTCCATTTTAAGCTGAAACAACCAGGTAAAGTGAAAGAACTCCCACTGGTTATTTTGGCCATTTAACATGCAGTTCTATGGGAGGACATAAAGTCATAATAAAAACATTATGACTTTATGTCGAACTTTGCTCTGTTGACCTGCAAAGACAACAAATTTGGCCGATTCCATTTAGGTGCAAGTTGGGACATGTGTAAACATTACAAATGTGCAAAAAAATCAGGTTTGAAAAAAATTAACCAATTTCATATTATAAGATCGTACATTATGGCTTTAAGTCTTCCACACAAGGAGTTTACATTTCAAATAGAATAGACAATTGGGTAACTTCCATTTGAAATACTCACTAAGATATAGGTAAAGCCATAATTTTATTTTATTTATTTTATTTATTTATTTAATGACATCTTTAACGAGGGTAAACCCTGATCAGTGCAAGCACTGCTTTCCACAGGGGCCCTCGATACAATCAAACATAAACAAATGATTTACAAGGAAATAAATGTAAAATACACTTAGAAAGTCATTGCACCAATAATACAAGATATAAAACAAATAAATATTATAAAATTACAAACTACATAATATATACAGAGTAATACCATAAAATATTTAAAAGATTAAAACACATGAGACTATAAACAGGATATACTAGTTAGGTTTGTAAAATACAGAATGAGTATGGGTTTCAAAATGAATAACTCTGACAATTATATATGAAAAACATACTCCACCTGTGGAAGGTATTTCCAAAATCTTTCACAGGGGTAGTGTGGATTTCAACTGGAATAGCCCATGAGCAGAGAACTGTCTAGTCAGGTCTGTTATTTATCAAGCTACCCTCACCACCAAATGGCCTAAGCGATACAGAATTTAAAAGCAGATGGAACAACCACAAATCATCTTTTAAAACTTGACCAGAAAAGGAAACAAACTGCTCTTAATAGCTAGTTGGTTATGTTTTAATGTTTCTATGTTTCAGAGTAGTACGATGTGTAAGCCTCCTCACTTGTTTGCTCTTAGCAAGTATATCTGGAATCTCAAGGATAGCAACATCAACCTGAACATTAATTGGTCTATTCTGAAACATTCTAATTCATACATACTCAAATGCTTAAAAACGCTGTTAACTTTGCTATTTCATAATGCGATGTACACCAACCACAAAAGTCAAAGACCCGCTGAGACAACCCAATGCTCGGAGCCTTTGGTGGTTTCTGCACCGGAACCTGGGAAATACTACCTTGGTGCTGATCAAGGGATGACCAGAAATTTGGAAGATTACAAAAGACTGCTGAAGGAAGTGGCTACACAGAAGCGAAATGATGACAAGGAAAACAGTTGCCTCTTGTATGGGATATTTCCTCTGATCTTTCCTCTGATCGGAAGTTTCTGAGGAGCAGATAGTGCACCTGAATGCACCAGGAGTATCGCGAGACACACAAAATAAGAAGCGAGTGGAAATGGGGAAGATAGAACAGTAAGTTTTACACACAGATTTGTTCAGGCTAAGTAGCAACTAGCAATGGAATTGCCAGGCTTCACAGACATGTACACAAATGACACCTATACGACAATGAGATATCTCAACGATGTCTGCAAGAACAACAGATACATTTTTGCATTCACATTTGATCCAATTCCTACAAAAGATGATGGGCACAGCTTCGTTGGGAGCCCTACTCCTTGTATGAAGATTGTTTACTGCTGTCAAAGCATATGGGGTACTGCCAACTCCAAAAAGCTGAATCAATGAACCATGCAATCTGTACTACAAACCCCAAGCACTCTATGACTTGTTACAGAAATGCTACCAACCATGACACAGTGTCCAACCGGAAGATATCTCAGTGGTTCACAGGGTAGGCAAGCCTATCAGAGGTGCAAAGCAAGTGTTGTGTAAATTTGTGTCACGTCAGAAAAAGGATAAGATGATGTCAAACCGTAGCAAACTAAAAGACTTCCCGGAAACAAAGGATAACGTCTTCATCAACGAGGATCTTACTCCTTTGAGAGCCAAACTTTGGCTTAAATGCCAAAAGTCTTCCCAGCGTAAACAGAGCTAATATCGCTAATGGAAGAATTCATTGTTTTTGCGCTGCATTGCATTATTGATATTTACCTTAAAAATAAGAAAAGACTTTATTGTGCTTTTGTTGATTACAAAAAAGGAGTTATGTACGTCATCCACCAGTGGAGCTCCTCGCCCCTCCGCAGAACTTCCGGTAGTGGATGTTCTGCGCTCGGGGGCAAAATAATAGATTTTCTTATTATAATAACGGTGGATCATTTCTGCGCTCGGGCGCAGAACATCCACTATCGGAGTTGATGCGCCCGGGCGCAGTCCCTTATATGTAACGGTGGATCATTGCAGAAGCTCCGACAGTGGATTTTCTGCGCCCGAGCGCAACAATGATCCGCCGTAATTTCAATAAGAAAATGAATTATTTTGCTGTCAATTTGGAGTTATAGTTAGTTATAGTTATTATAATAGGCCTAATACTAGTTATTATACGCATGCATATTTATTAATATAGGCCTAATAAGAAAATGTATTATTTTGCTTCCGAGCGCATCAACTCCGACAGTGGATGTTCTGCGCCCATGAAAGAAAACAGAAAATAAATGTAAAATGAGAAAAAAAAAAACCAAACCAAAACAAAAAAAACATATTATATTATATTAGACTCTAGACTCTTTTTTTTACTTCGGCGCCCAGTTACTCCAACAGTGGATTTTCTACGCCCGGCGCAGCAATGATCCACCGTTACATATAAGGGACTGCGCCCGGGCGCATCAACTCCGACAGTGGATGTTCTGCGCCCGAGCGCAGCAATGATCCACCGTTATTATAATAAGAAAATCTATTATTTTGATTATTTTTATTAATATAATAAGAAAATATTAGTTATTATACGCATGCATATTGTATTTTATTAATAAAATAAGAAAATAATTTATTTCACTTCCGAGCGCATAAGCTCCGACAGTGGATTTTCTGCGCACGCGCAGCAATGATCCGCCGTAATTTCAATAAGAAAATGCATTATTTTGCTGTCAATTTGGAGTTATAGTTATTATAATAGGCCTAATACTAGTTATTATACGCATGTATATTTATTAATATAGGCCTAATAAGAAAATCTATTATTTTACTTCCGAGCGTAGTTACTCAGTGGCGACAGTGGATGTTCTGCGCCCCCCGAGCGCAGAAATGATCCACCAGTATTATAATAAGAATATGTATTATATTGCTTCGGCGCGAGTTACTCCAACAGTGGATGTTCTGCGCCCGGCGCAGCAATGATCCACCGTTACATATAAGGGACTGCGCCCGGCGCGAGTTACTCCAACAGTGGATATTCTGCGCCCGAGCGCAGCAATGATCCACCGTTACATATAAGGGACTGCGCCCGGGCGCATCAACTCCGACAGTGGATGTTCTGCGCCCGGCGCAGAAATGATCCACCGTTATTATAATCTGAAAATCTATTATTTTGCTTCCGCTTAGCAACTCCGACAGTGGATTCTCTGCTGAGCGCCAGAACATCCACTACCGGAAGTTCTGCGGAGGGGCGCAGGAGCTCCACTGGTGGATGACGTACATACATCTGGTAAATAGGTCTGATCTTTGGTCCAAATTAATTGCCAATGGTATAAATTTTACAATTATTACAGTCATATATAAGTCCATCATCATAAGTCCAATTGGGCCAAATCACTTACATTCCAACATATTTGATAACAACAGTGTTTCCAGCTCAGCTAGTTGTGCCGGTTATATAATTGGGTCTGACATCTTCTAAGGATCTGTCATTATTGAGTTAAGCAGGTCTTTCATCATCATGGCGAGTGTGATCGTTATTTTGCCTAGCATCAATGGCTCCCTCGAGGCAGGCATAGCTGCTGGATTGGATGAGAATCAGTTGGTTGTTGTCGGTTCAAAAATAAGTTGGGCTCTCGAGTTCACTGATGGAGTGGATGACAACATGAAACATCTGGAGACTTCTCAATTCAGCAAAGAATGCCCTGTTTGCAACAAGTTGTATACAGTATGAGTCGCAAGCAAGTTGGGCTCTCAAGCTCACTGATGACAACGTGAAACATCTGGAGACTTCTCAATTCAGCAAAGAATGCCCTGTTTGCAACAAGTTGTATACAGTATGAGTCGCAAGCAAGTTGGGCTCTCAAGCTCACTGATGACAACGTGAAACATCTGGAGACTTCTCAATTCAGCAAAGAATGCCCTGTTTGCAACAAGTTGTATATGCGTCGCAAGCTAGTTGGTGATAATTGTAACAACTATCAGTTGAGGCTATGACCTGACTGTGAGGATACAGATCCACATCCACCCCCTACGAGGCGACGAAAAACAGTCAAAAGGAAGGTTCATGGAAGAAATAAGAATGATGCTACTAAGATTCCACATGTACCAGCAAATAATGATGCTTTGTACAGCCATATACCACACAGCCCTCCAGCATATCCTCCGGGCATATCCTATACCCGTTGAGCCCAGAGATCCTATTTTCTGCAATCCAAATTTGTATGCATCGCTGATACACATTTTCAAAACCATTGGGCATGATTTGCGTATCAAGAAATATGTGGCTATACATGGCAATGGGCCCTTCTTGTGTGTGATGGTCTTCCATATGTTTTAGGACAGAAAGTGATAAAAGAGACATAGATGTCACCACTGCGATGAGACTACAATCAAAGTTGCTGATGTAAAAGTTACAAAAATCCCTGGTATGCACATGATCATCCTTACATTGCATCATTGCATGCACATAGCATACATAAAAGTAGCCAAGGCCCCTTACCTGTCTCTGAGCAAGGCAATAAGTATATATACTGTGCCATTATGGACAATAACGGTAGCCACACAAGATATTGATGGGATCAAAAGAACTTAAACAACAGGATCTAAAGAAAACTGAAACAAAAGTACTTAACCAAGTCAAAGAAGAGCAGCATTGATTTGTGATCTCCAGCATTCTATGAAGTTGGCTATCCTCACAGGCCAACACATACATGTATATGTAATGCCATTAATTTTCAGATTGTTTTCATTTAAATACATGTCTGGATTGTACATTATAACAGCCATATTTATATCAAATGCTTTTTAATTCATTTTTTTAATACTAACACTCTCAGAGGTCCATCTGAGTTGCGAAGGATGTTGAAACAGCACATGCTGGAAGTTTGTAAAGAGCAAAAAATTCAGAGTGATGGGGGAGTCACTGAGGGAGTGGATGACAACATGAAACATCTGGAGACTTCACAATTCAGCAAAGAATGCCCTGTTTGCAACAAGTTGTATACAGTATGAGTCGCAAGCAAGTTTATGATGATTGTAACAACCATGAGTTGAGGCTGTGACCTGACTGTGTGACCTGACTGTGAGGATACAGATCCTAATCCATCCCATACAAAGCGACAAGAAACAGTCACAAGGATGGTTCTTGGAAGCAATAAAGATGATACTTCTCAGATTCCATGTGTTCCAGCAAACAATGATGTATTTTACAGTCCTATACCACACAGCCATCCAGCATATCCTATACCAGTTGAGCCCAGAGATCCAATTTTCTGCAATCCGAATTTATACGTATCGCTAACACACATTTGCAAAACCATTGGGCATGATTTATATTATCCAGAAATATATCAAACCGAGTACACAGCGATTGGCCCTTCTTGTGTGTGACGGTCTTCCACATGTTTTAGGACAGGTGATCGAAGAGACATATATGTGATGCGATCAAGCCAAATCAGTCGGAAATCGGAAATATTGATTTTGAGATATAGCCAAACAAAGGAAATTTTTCCTTTTGTTTCCTATTGTTTTGGAAACTCTTTAATTGCTCATATCTTTGGAACTGGTTGTTCAATTTCAATGGGGTTTTCTGCAAAATCCAGCTTTGTAAATGCTTTTTACTATCCTATAGGAAACTGAAAATTTATTATTTCCGAGTTCCGACTGATTTTGCTTGATCGCATCACAGATGTAGATGTCACCACTGCGATGAGACTATAATCAAAGTTGCTGAATGCTGATGTAAAAGTTACTAAATTTAAGAATTCTTATGCAAATGAGCGCCAATTTTGTCGGTCTTCGGGACAGATTTCTCGAGGCCCATGATTTCAAACATCTCTTTAACTTACTTCACCAAGAATCTTTGTTTAGTCCAATCATTGGCAGATGCCACAGTTCTTTTCCGGACTTTATGCACCAACAGAAAATTAAGCGACCAGATATTTTGTTGAGTAAACTTCATAAATTTAAGAATTCTTATGCAAATGAGCGCCAATTTTGTCAGTCTTCGGGACAGATTTCTCGAGGCCCATGATTTCAAACATCTCTTTAACTTACTTCACCAAGAATCTTTGTTTAGTCCAATCATTGGCAGATGCCACAGTTCCTTTCTGGACTATGTGCACCGACAGAAAATTAAGCAACCAGATATTTTGTTGAGTAAACTTCATAAATTTAAGAATTCTTATGCAAATGGCGCCAATTTTGTTGGTCTTGGGACAGATTTCTCGAGCCCATGATTTCAAACATCTCTTTAATTTACTTCACCAAGAATCTTTGTTTAGTCCAATCATTGGCAGATGCCACAGTTCTTTTCCGGACTTTATGCACCAACAGAAAATTAAGCGACCAGATATTTTGTTGAGTAAACTTCATAAATTTAAGAATTCTTATGCAAATGAGCGCCAATTTTGTTGGTCTTCGGGACAGATTTCTCGAGCCCATGATTTCAAACATCTCTTTAATTTACTTCACCAAGAATCTTTGTTTAGTCCAATCATTGGCAGATGCCACAGTTCTTTTCCGGACTTTATGCACCAACAGAAAATTAGGCGACCAGATATTTTGTTGAGTAAACTTCATAAATTTAAGAATTCTTATGCAAATGAGCGCCAATTTTGTTGGGTCTTCGGGACAGATTTCTCGAGCCCATGATTTCAAACATCTCTTTAATTTACTTCACCAAGAATCTTTGTTTAGTCCAATCATTGGCAGATGCCACAGTTCTTTTCCGGACTTTATGCACCAACAGAAAATTAGGCGACCAGATATTTTGTTGAGTAAACTTCATAAATTTAAGAATTCTTATGCAAATGAGCGCCAATTTTGTCAGTCTTCGGGACAGATTTCTCGAGGCCCATGATTTCAAACATCTCTTTAACTTACTTCACCAAGAATCTTTGTTTAGTCCAATCATTGGCAGATGCCACAGTTCTTTTCCGGACTTTATGCACCAACAGAAAATTAAGCGACCAGATATTTTGTTGAGTAAACTTCATAAATTTAAGAATTCTTATGCAAATGGCGCCAATTTTGTTGGTCTTGGGACAGATTTCTCGAGCCCATGATTTCAAACATCTCTTTAATTTACTTCACCAAGAATCTTTGTTTAGTCCAATCATTGGCAGATGCCACAGTTCTTTTCCGGACTTTATGCACCAACAGAAAATTAGGCGACCAGATATTTTGTTGAGTAAACTTCTTAAATTTAAGAATTCTTATGCAAATGAGCGCCAATTTTGTTGGTCTTCGGGACAGATTTCTTGAGCCCAGGAATTGAATCATCTCTTTAACTTACTTCACCAAGAATCTTTGTTTAGTTCAACCATTGGCAGATGCCACAGTTCCTTTCCGGACTTTATGCACCGACAGAAAATTAGGCGACCAGATATTTTGGTGAGTAAACTTTTTTAATTTAAGAATTCTTATGCAAATGAGTGTCAATTTTGTCTGTCTTCGGGACAGATTTCTTGAGCCCAGGATATGAATCATCTCTTTAACTTACTTCACCAAGAATCTTGGTTTAGTTCAACCATTAGCAGATGCCACAGTTCCTATCTGGACTATGTGCACCGACAGAAAATTAAGCGACCAGATATTTTGTTGAGTAAACTTCATAAATTTAAGAATTCTTATGCAAATGAGCGCCAATTTTGTTGGTCTTCGGGACAGATTTCTTGAGCCAGGGATTTGAATCATCTCTTTAACTTACTCATCAAGAATCTTTGTTTAGTTCAACCATTGGCAGATGCCACAGTTCCTTTCTGGACTTTATGCACCAACAGAAACTTAGGCGACCGGATATTTTATTGAGTTAACTTCATAAATTTAAGAATTCTTATGCAAATGAGTGTCAATTTTGTTGGTCTTCGGGACAGATTTCTTGAGCCAGGGATTTGAATCATCTCTTTAACTTACTTCACCAAGAATCTTTGTTTAGTTCAACCATTGGCAGATGCCACAGTTCCTCTCTGGACCTTGTGCACCGACAGAAAGTTAAGCGACCAGATATTTTGTTGAGTAAACTTCATAAATTTAAGAATTCTTATGCAAATGAGTGCCAATTTTGTTGGTCTTTGGGACAGATTTCTTGAGCCAGGGATTTGAATCATCTCTTTAACTTACTCATCAAGAATCTTTGTTTAGTTCAACCATTGGCAGATGCCACAGTTCCTTTCTGGACAATGTGCACCGACAGAAAATTAAGCAACCAGATATTTTGTTGAGTAAACTTCATAAATTTAAGAATTCTTATGCAAATGAGTGCCAATTTTGTTGGTCTTCAGGACAGATTTCTTGAGCCAGGGATTTGAATCATCTCTTTAACTTACTCATCAAGAATCTTTGTTTAGTTCAACCATTGGCAGATGCCACAGTTCCTTTCTGGACTATGTGCACCGACAGAAAGTTAAGCGACCAGATATTTTGTTGAGTAAACTTCATAAATTTAAGAATTCTTATGCAAATGAGTGCCAATTTTGTTGGTCTTCGGGACAGATTTCTTGAGCCAGGGATTTGAATCATCTCTTTAACTTACTCATCAAGAATCTTTGTTTAGTTCAACCATTGGCAGATGCCACAGTTCCTTTCTGGACTATGTGCACCGACAGAAAATTAAGCAACCAGATATTTTGTTGAGTAAACTTCATAAATTTAAGAATTCTTATGCAAATGAGTGCCAATTTTGTTGGTCTTCAGGACAGATTTCTTGAGCCAGGGATTTGAATCATCTCTTTAACTTACTCATCAAGAATCTTTGTTTAGTTCAACCATTGGCAGATGCCACAGTTCCTTTCTGGACTATGTGCACCGACAGAAAATTAAGCGACCAGATATTTTGTTGAGTAAACTTCATAAATTTTAGAATTCTTATACAAATGAGTGCCAATTTTGTTGGTCTTCGGGACAGATTTCTTGAGCTAGGGATTTGAATCATCTCTTTAACTTACTTCACCAAGAATCTTTGTTTAGTCCAATCATTGGCAGATGCCACAGTTCCTTTCCGGACTTTATGCACCAACAGAAAATTAGGCGACCAGATATTTTGTTGAGTAAACTTCTTAAATTTAAGAATTCTTATGCGAATGAGTGTCAATTTTGTCTGTCTTCGGGACAGATTTCTCGAGCCCAGGATTTGAATCATCTCTTTAACTTACTTCACCAAGAATCTTTGTTTAGTTCAACCATTGGCAGATGCCACAGTTCCTTTCTGGACTTTGTGCACCGACAGAAAGTTAAGCGACCAGATATTTTGGTGAGTAAACTTCATAAATTTAAGAATTCTTATGCAAATGAGTGTCAATTTTGTTGGTCTTTGGGACAGATTTCTCGAGCCCAGGATATGAATCATCTCTTTAACTTACTCACCAAGAATCTTTGTTTAGTCCAACCATTGGCAGATGCCCCAGTTCCTTTCTGGACTATGTGCACCGACAGAAAATTAAGCGACCAGATATTTTGTTGAGTAAACTTCGTAAATTTAAGAATTCTTATGCAAATGAGTGTCAATTTTGTTGGTCTTCGGGACAGATTTCTTGAGCCCAGGATTTGATTCATCTCTTTAACTTACTTCACCAAGAATCTTTGTTTAGTCCAACCATTGGCAGATGCCACAGTTCCTTTCTGGACTTTGTGCACCGACAGAAAATTAGGCGACCACATATTTTGTTGAGTAAACTTCTTCAATTTAAGAATTCTTATGCAAATGAGCATCAATTTTGTCTGTCTTGGGACAGATTTCTTGAGCTAGGGATTTGAATCATCTCTTTAATTTGCTTCACCAAGAATCTTTGTTTAGTTCAACCATTGGCAGATGCCACAGTACCTTTCTGGACTTTGTGCACCGACAGAAAATTAGGCGACCACATATTTTGTTAAGTAAACTTCTTCAATTTAAGAATTCTTATGCAAATGAGCATCAATTTTGTCTGTCTTCGGGACAGATTTCTTGAGCCAGGGATTTGAATCATCTCTTTAACTTGCTTCACCAAGAATCTTTGTTTAGTCCAACCATTGGCAGATGCCACAGTTCCTTTCTGGACTTTGTGCACCGACAGAAAATTAGGCGACCACATATTTTGTTAAGTAAACTTCTTCAATTTAAGAATTCTTATGCAAATGAGCATCAATTTTGTCTGTCTTCGGGACAGATTTCTTGAGCCAGGGATTTGAATCATCTCTTTAACTTACTTCATCAAGAATCTTTGTTTAGTTCAACCATTGGCAGATGCCACAGTACCTTTCTGGACTTTATGCACCAACAGAAAGTTAGGGGACCAGATATTTTGTTGAGTAAACTTCATAAATTTAAGAATTCTTATGCAAATGGCGCCAATTTTGTTGGTTTTCGGACAGATTTCTTGAGCCCAGGATTTGAATCATCTCTTTAACTTACTTCATCAAGAATCTTTGTTTAGTTCAACCATTGGCAGATGCCACAGTTCCTTTCTGGACTTTGTGCACCAACAGAAAGTTAGGCAACCAGATATTTTGTTGAGTTAACTTCTTAAATTTAAGAATTCTTATGCAAATGAGTGTCAATTTTGTCTGTCTTGGGACAGATTTCTTGAGCCAGGATTTGAATCATCTCTTTAACTTACTTCACCAAGAATCTTTGTTTAGTTCAACCATTGGCAGATGCCACAGTACCTTTCTGGACTTTATGCACCAACAGAAAGTTAGGCGACCAGATATTTTATTGCGTTAACTTCATAAATTTTAGAATTCTTATGCAAATGAGTGTCAATTTTGTCTGTCTTCGGGACAGATTTCTTGAGCCAGGGATTTGAATCATCTCTTTAACTTACTTCACCAAGAATCTTTGTTTAGTCCAACCATTGGCAGATGCCACAGTTCCTTTCTGGACTTTGTGCACCGACAGAAAATTAAGCGACCAGATATTTTGTTCAGTAAACTTCATAAATTTAAGAATTCTTATGCAAATGAGTGTCAATTTTGTTGGTCTTCGGGACAGATTTCTCGAGCCCAGGATTTGAATCATCTCTTTAACTTGCTTCACCAAGAATCTTTGTTTAGTCCAACCATTGGCAGATGCCACAGTTCCTTTCTGGACTTTGTGCACCGACAGAAAATTAGGCGACCACATATTTTGTTAAGTAAACTTCTTCAATTTAAGAATTCTTATGCAAATGAGCATCATTGCATTTGACGCGCGGATCGGAAGAGTGTAGTGTAGGGTAAGAGTCGAGTTCTTGGCGGGCGCCGTATAAATACATAAAATAGCCCTACCATTGGCCGATGCCACAGTTCCTTTCTGGACTTTGTGCACCGACAGAAAATTAGGCGACCACATATTTTGTTAAGTAAACTTCTTCAATTTAAGAATTCTTATGCAAATGAGCATCAATTTTGTCTGTCTTTGGGACAGATTTCTTGAGCCACGGATTTGAATCATCTCTTTAACTTACTTCATCAAGACTCATTGTTTAGTTCAACCATTGGCAGATGCCACAGTACCTTTCTGGACTTTATGCACCAACAGAAAGTTAGGCAACCAGATATTTTGTTGAGTTAACTTCTTAAATTTAAGAATTCTTATGCAAATGAGTGTCAATTTTCTCTGTCTTCGGACAGATTTCTTGAGCCAGGATTTGAATCATCTCTTTAACTTACTTCACAAAGAATCTTTGTTTAGTTCAACCATTGGCAGATGCCACAGTTCCTTTCTGGACTATGTGCACCGAAAGAAAATTAAGCGACCAGATATTTTGTTGAGTAAACTTCATAAATTTAAGAATTTTTATGCAAATGAGCGCCAATTTTGTTGGTTTTCGGACAGATTTCTTGAGCCAGGGATTTGAATCATCTCTTTAACAAACTTCATCAAGAATCTTTGTTTAATTCAACCATTGGCAGATGCCACAGTTCCTTTCTGGACTTTGTGCACCAATAGAAAGTTAGGCAACCAGATATTTTGTTGAGTAAACTTCTTAAATTTAATAATTCATATACAAATGGCGCCAATTTTGTCTGTCTTGGCACAAATTTCTTGAGCCAGGATTTGAATCATCTCTTTAACTTACTTCACCAAGAATCTTTGTTTAGTCCAACCATTGGCAGATGCCACAGTTCCTTTCTGGACTTTGTGCACCGACAGAAAATTAGGCGACCACATATTTTGTTGAGTAAACTTCTTCAATTTAAGAATTCTTATGCAAATGAGCATCAATTTTGTCTGTCTTCGGACAGATTTCTTGAGCTAGGGATTTGAATCATCTCTTTAATTTGCTTCACCAAGAATCTTTGTTTAGTTCAACCATTGGCAGATGCCACAGTACCTTTCTGGACTTTGTGCACCGACAGAAAATTAGGCGACCACATATTTTGTTAAGTAAACTTCTTCAATTTAAGAATTCTTATGCAAATGAGCATCAATTTTGTCTGTCTTCGGGACAGATTTCTTGAGCCAGGGATTTGAATCATCTCTTTAACTTGCTTCACCAAGAATCTTTGTTTAGTCCAACCATTGGCAGATGCCACAGTTCCTTTCTGGACTTTGTGCACCGACAGAAAATTAAGCGACCACATATTTTGTTAAGTAAACTTCTTCAATTTAAGAATTCTTATGCAAATGAGCATCAATTTTGTCTGTCTTCGGACAGATTTCTTGAGCCAGGGATTTGAATCATCTCTTTAACTTACTTCATCAAGAATCTTTGTTTAGTTCAACCATTGGCAGATGCCACAGTACCTTTCTGGACTTTATGCACCAACAGAAAGTTAGGGGACCAGATATTTTGTTGAGTAAACTTCATAAATTTAAGAATTCTTATGCAAATGAGCGCCAATTTTGTTGGTTTTCGGGACAGATTTCTTGAGCCCAGGATTTGAATCATCTCTTTAACTTACTTCATCAAGAATCTTTGTTTAGTTCAACCATTGGCAGATGCCACAGTTCCTTTCTGGACTTTGTGCACCAACAGAAAGTTAGGCAACCAGATATTTTGTTGAGTTAACTTCTTAAATTTAAGAATTCTTATGCAAATGAGTGTCAATTTTGTCTGTCTTCGGGACAGATTTCTTGAGCCAGGGATTTGAATCATCTCTTTAACTTACTTCACCAAGAATCTTTGTTTAGTTCAACCATTGGCAGATGCCACAGTACCTTTCTGGACTTTATGCACCAACAGAAAGTTAGGCGACCAGATATTTTATTGCGTTAACTTCATAAATTTTAGAATTCTTATGCAAATGAGTGTCAATTTTGTCTGTCTTCGGGACAGATTTCTTGAGCCAGGGATTTGAATCATCTCTTTAACTTACTTCACCAAGAATCTTTGTTTAGTTCAACCATTGGCAGATGCCACAGTACCTTTCTGGACTTTATGCACCAACAGAAAGTTAGGCGACCAGATATTTTATTGCGTTAACTTCATAAATTTAAGAATTCTTATGCAAATGAGTGTCAATTTTGTTGGTCTTCGGGACAGATTTCTCGAGCCCAGGATTTGAATCATCTCTTTAACTTGCTTCACCAAGAATCTTTGTTTAGTCCAACCATTGGCAGATGCCACAGTTCCTTTCTGGACTTTGTGCACCGACAGAAAATTAGGCGACCACATATTTTGTTAAGTAAACTTCTTCAATTTAAGAATTCTTATGCAAATGAGCATCAATTTTGTCTGTCTTCGGGACAGATTTCTTGAGCCAGGGATTTGAATCATCTCTTTAATTTGCTTCACCAAGAATCTTTGTTTAGTCCAACCATTGGCAGATGCCACAGTTCCTTTCTGGACTTTGTGCACCGACAGAAAATTAGGCGACCACATATTTTGTTAAGTAAACTTCTTCAATTTAAGAATTCTTATGCAAATGAGCATCAATTTTGTCTGTCTTTGGGACAGATTTCTTGAGCCACGGATTTGAATCATCTCTTTAACTTACTTCATCAAGACTCATTGTTTAGTTCAACCATTGGCAGATGCCACAGTACCTTTCTGGACTTTATGCACCAACAGAAAGTTAGGCAACCAGATATTTTGTTGAGTTAACTTCTTAAATTTAAGAATTCTTATGCAAATGAGTGTCAATTTTCTCTGTCTTTGGGACAGATTTCTTGAGCCCAGGATTTGAATCATCTCTTTAACTTACTTCACAAAGAATCTTTGTTTAGTTCAACCATTGGCAGATGCCACAGTTCCTTTCTGGACTATGTGCACCGAAAGAAAATTAAGCGACCAGATATTTTGTTGAGTAAACTTCATAAATTTAAGAATTTTTATGCAAATGAGCGCCAATTTTGTTGGTTTTCGGCACAGATTTCTTGAGCCAGGGATTTGAATCATCTCTTTAACAAACTTCATCAAGAATCTTTGTTTAATTCAACCATTGGCAGATGCCACAGTTCCTTTCTGGACTTTGTGCACCAATAGAAAGTTAGGCAACCAGATATTTTGTTGAGTAAACTTCTTAAATTTAATAATTCATATACAAATGAGCGTAATTTTGTCTGTCTTCGGCACAAATTTCTTGAGCCAGGGATTTGAATCATCTCTTTAACTTACTTCACCAAGAATCTTTGTTTAGTCCAACCATTGGCAGATGCCACAGTTCCTTTCTGGACTTTGTGCACCGACAGAAAATTAGGCGACCACATATTTTGTTGAGTAAACTTCTTCAATTTAAGAATTCTTATGCAAATGAGCATCAATTTTGTCTGTCTTCGGGACAGATTTCTTGAGCTAGGGATTTGAATCATCTCTTTAATTTGCTTCACCAAGAATCTTTGTTTAGTTCAACCATTGGCAGATGCCACAGTACCTTTCTGGACTTTGTGCACCGACAGAAAATTAGGCGACCACATATTTTGTTAAGTAAACTTCTTCAATTTAAGAATTCTTATGCAAATGAGCATCAATTTTGTCTGTCTTCAGGACAGATTTCTTGAGCCAGGGATTTGAATCATCTCTTTAACTTGCTTCACCAAGAATCTTTGTTTAGTCCAACCATTGGCAGATGCCACAGTTCCTTTCTGGACTTTGTGCACCGACAGAAAATTAGGCGACCACATATTTTGTTAAGTAAACTTCTTCAATTTAAGAATTCTTATGCAAATGAGCATCAATTTTGTCTGTCTTGGGACAGATTTCTTGAGCCAGGGATTTGAATCATCTCTTTAACTTACTTCATCAAGAATCTTTGTTTAGTTCAACCATTGGCAGATGCCACAGTACCTTTCTGGACTTTATGCACCAACAGAAAGTTAGGGGACCAGATATTTTGTTGAGTAAACTTCATAAATTTAAGAATTCTTATGCAAATGAGCGCCAATTTTGTTGGTTTTCAGGACAGATTTCTTGAGCCCAGGATTTGAATCATCTCTTTAACTTACTTCATCAAGAATCTTTGTTTAGTTCAACCATTGGCAGATGCCACAGTTCCTTTCTGGACTTTGTGCACCAACAGAAAGTTAGGCAACCAGATATTTTGTTGAGTTAACTTCTTAAATTTAAGAATTCTTATGCAAATGAGTGTCAATTTTGTTGGTCTTCGGGACAGATTTCTTGAGCCAGGGATTTGAATCATCTCTTTAACTTACTTCACCAAGAATCTTTGTTTAGTTCAACCATTGGCAGATGCCACAGTACCTTTCTGGACTTTATGCACCAACAGAAAGTTAGGCGACCAGATATTTTATTGCGTTAACTTCATAAATTTTAGAATTCTTATGCAAATGAGTGTCAATTTTGTCTGTCTTCGGGACAGATTTCTTGAGCCAGGGATTTGAATCATCTCTTTAACTTACTTCACCAAGAATCTTTGTTTAGTCCAACCATTGGCAGATGCCACAGTTCCTTTCTGGACTTTGTGCACCGACAGAAAATTAAGCGACCAGATATTTTGTTCAGTAAACTTCATAAATTTAAGAATTCTTATGCAAATGAGTGTCAATTTTGTTTGTCTTCGGGACAGATTTCTCGAGCCCAGGATTTGAATCATCTCTTTAACTTGCTTCACCAAGAATCTTTGTTTAGTCCAACCATTGGCAGATGCCACAGTTCCTTTCTGGACTTTGTGCACCGACAGAAAATTAGGCGACCACATATTTTGTTAAGTAAACTTCTTCAATTTAAGAATTCTTATGCAAATGAGCATCAATTTTGTCTGTCTTGGGACAGATTTCTTGAGCCAGGGATTTGAATCATCTCTTTAATTTGCTTCACCAAGAATCTTTGTTTAGTCCAACCATTGGCAGATGCCACAGTTCCTTTCTGGACTTTGTGCACCGACAGAAAATTAGGCGACCACATATTTTGTTAAGTAAACTTCTTCAATTTAAGAATTCTTATGCAAATGAGCATCAATTTTGTCTGTCTTTGGGACAGATTTCTTGAGCCACAGTTTGAATCATCTCTTTAACTTACTTCATCAAGACTCATTGTTTAGTTCAACCATTGGCAGATGCCACAGTACCTTTCTGGACTTTATGCACCAACAGAAAGTTAGGCAACCAGATATTTTGTTGAGTTAACTTCTTAAATTTAAGAATTCTTATGCAAATGAGTGTCAATTTTCTCTGTCTTTGGGACAGATTTCTTGAGCCCAGGATTTGAATCATCTCTTTAACTTACTTCACAAAGAATCTTTGTTTAGTTCAACCATTGGCAGATGCCACAGTTCCTTTCTGGACTATGTGCACGAAAGAAAATTAAGCGACCAGATATTTTGTTGAGTAAACTTCATAAATTTAAAATTTTTATGCAAATGGCGCCAATTTTGTTGGTTTTCGGGACAGATTTCTTGAGCCAGGGATTTGAATCATCTCTTTAACAAACTTCATCAAGAATCTTTGTTTAATTCAACCATTGGCAGATGCCACAGTTCCTTTCTGGACTTTGTGCACCAATAGAAAGTTAGGCAACCAGATATTTTGTTGAGTAAACTTCTTAAATTTAATAATTCATATACAAATGAGCGCCAATTTTGTCTGTCTTCGGCACAAATTTCTTGAGCCAGGGATTTGCATCATCGCTCTAACTTACGTCCCCAAAATCTTTGTTTAGTCCAACCATTGGCAGATGCCACAGTTCCTTTCTGGACTTTGTGCACCGACAGAAAATTAGGCGACCACATATTTTGTTGAGTAAACTTCTTCAATTTAAGAATTCTTATGCAAATGAGCATCAATTTTGTCTGTCTTCGGGACAGATTTCTTGAGCTAGGGATTTGAATCATCTCTTTAATTTGCTTCACCAAGAATCTTTGTTTAGTTCAACCATTGGCAGATGCCACAGTACCTTTCTGGACTTTGTGCACCGACAGAAAATTAAGCGACCACATATTTTGTTAAGTAAACTTCTTCAATTTAAGAATTCTTATGCAAATGAGCATCAATTTTGTCTGTCTTCAGGACAGATTTCTTGAGCCAGGGATTTGAATCATCTCTTTAACTTGCTTCACCAAGAATCTTTGTTTAGTCCAACCATTGGCAGATGCCACAGTTCCTTTCTGGACTTTGTGCACCGACAGAAAATTAGGCGACCACATATTTTGTTAAGTAAACTTCTTCAATTTAAGAATTCTTATGCAAATGAGCATCAGTTTTGTCTGTCTGCGGGACAGATTTCTTGAGCCAGGGATTTGAATCATCTCTTTAACTTACTTCATCAAGAATCTTTGTTTAGTTCAACCATTGGCAGATGCCACAGTACCTTTCTGGACTTTATGCACCAACAGAAAGTTAGGGGACCAGATATTTTGTTGAGTAAACTTCATAAATTTAAGAATTCTTATGCAAATGAGCGCCAATTTTGTTGGTTTTCGGGACAGATTTCTTGAGCCCAGGATTTGAATCATCTCTTTAACTTACTTCATCAAGAATCTTTGTTTAGTTCAACCATTGGCAGATGCCACAGTTCCTTTCTGGACTTTGTGCACCAACAGAAAGTTAGGCAACCAGATATTTTGTTGAGTTAACTTCTTAAATTTAAGAATTCTTATGCAAATGAGTGTCAATTTTGTCTGTCTTGGGACAGATTTCTTGAGCCAGGATTTGAATCATCTCTTTAACTTACTTCACCAAGAATCTTTGTTTAGTTCAACCATTGGCAGATGCCACAGTACCTTTCTGGACTTTATGCACCAACAGAAAGTTAGGCGACCAGATATTTTATTATGCGTTAACTTCATAAATTTTAGAATTCTTATGCAAATGAGTGTCAATTTTGTCTGTCTTCGGGACAGATTTCTTGAGCCAGGGATTTGAATCATCTCTTTAACTTACTTCACCAAGAATCTTTGTTTAGTTCAACCATTGGCAGATGCCACAGTACCTTTCTGGACTTTATGCACCAACAGAAAGTTAGGCGACCAGATATTTTATTGCGTTAACTTCATAAATTTAAGAATTCTTATGCAAATGAGTGTCAATTTTGTTGGTCTTGGGACAGATTTCTCGAGCCCAGGATTTGAATCATCTCTTTAACTTGCTTCACCAAGAATCTTTGTTTAGTCCAACCATTGGCAGATGCCACAGTTCCTTTCTGGACTTTGTGCACCGACAGAAAATTAGGCGACCACATATTTTGTTAAGTAAACTTCTTCAATTTAAGAATTCTTATGCAAATGAGCATCAATTTTGTCTGTCTTGGGACAGATTTCTTGAGCCAGGGATTTGAATCATCTCTTTAATTTGCTTCACCAAGAATCTTTGTTTAGTCCAACCATTGGCAGATGCCACAGTTCCTTTCTGGACTTTGTGCACCGACAGAAAATTAGGCGACCACATATTTTGTTAAGTAAACTTCTTCAATTTAAGAATTCTTATGCAAATGAGCATCAATTTTGTCTGTCTTTGGGACAGATTTCTTGAGCCAGGGATTTGAATGATCTCTTTAACTTACTTCATCAAGACTCATTGTTTAGTTCAACCATTGGCAGATGCCACAGTACCTTTCTGGACTTTATGCACCAACAGAAAGTTAGGCAACCAGATATTTTGTTGAGTTAACTTCTTAAATTTAAGAATTCTTATGCAAATGAGTGTCAATTTTCTCTGTCTTCGGGACAGATTTCTTGAGCCCAGGATTTGAATCATCTCTTTAACTTACTTCACAAAGAATCTTTGTTTAGTTCAACCATTGGCAGATGCCACAGTTCCTTTCTGGACTATGTGCACCGAAAGAAAATTAAGCGACCAGATATTTTGTTGAGTAAACTTCATAAATTTAAGAATTTTTATGCAAATGAGCGCCAATTTTGTTGGTTTTCGGGACAGATTTCTTGAGCCAGGGATTTGAATCATCTCTTTAACAAACTTCATCAAGAATCTTTGTTTAATTCAACCATTGGCAGATGCCACAGTTCCTTTCTGGACTTTGTGCACCAATAGAAAGTTAGGCAACCAGATATTTTGTTGAGTAAACTTCTTAAATTTAATAATTCATATACAAATGAGCGCCAATTTTGTCTGTCTTCGGCACAAATTTCTTGAGCCAGGGATTTGAATCATCTCTTTAACTTACTTCACCAAGAATCTTTGTTTAGTCCAACCATTGGCAGATGCCACAGTTCCTTTCTGGACTTTGTGCACCGACAGAAAATTAAGCGACCACATATTTTGTTCAGTAAACTTCTTCAATTTAAGAATTCTTATGCAAATGAGCATCAATTTTGTCTGTCTTGGGACAGATTTCTTGAGCTAGGGATTTGAATCATCTCTTTAATTTGCTTCACCAAGAATCTTTGTTTAGTTCAACCATTGGCAGATGCCACAGTACCTTTCTGGACTTTGTGCACCGACAGAAAATTAAGCGACCACATATTTTGTTAAGTAAACTTCTTCAATTTAAGAATTCTTATGCAAATGAGCATCAATTTTGTTTGTCTTCGGGACAGATTTCTTGAGCCAGGGATTTGAATCATCTCTTTAACTTGCTTCACCAAGAATCTTTGTTTAGTCCAACCATTGGCAGATGCCACAGTTCCTTTCTGGACTTTGTGCACCGACAGAAAATTAGGCGACCACATATTTTGTTAAGTAAACTTCTTCAATTTAAGAATTCTTATGCAAATGAGCATCAATTTTGTCTGTTTTCGGGACAGATTTCTTGAGCCAGGGATTTGAATCATCTCTTTAACTTACTTCATCAAGAATCTTTGTTTAGTTCAACCATTGGCAGATGCCACAGTACCTTTCTGGACTTTATGCACCAACAGAAAGTTAGGGGACCAGATATTTTGTTGAGTAAACTTCATAAATTTAAGAATTCTTATGCAAATGAGCGCCAATTTTGTTGGTTTTCGGGACAGATTTCTTGAGCCCAGGATTTGAATCATCTCTTTAACTTACTTCATCAAGAATCTTTGTTTAGTTCAACCATTGGCAGATGCCACAGTTCCTTTCTGGACTTTGTGCACCAACAGAAAGTTAGGCAACCAGATATTTTGTTGAGTTAACTTCTTAAATTTAAGAATTCTTATGCAAATGAGTGTCAATTTTGTTTGTTTTCGGGACAGATTTCTTGAGCCAGGGATTTGAATCATCTCTTTAACTTACTTCACCAAGAATCTTTGTTTAGTTCAACCATTGGCAGATGCCACAGTACCTTTCTGGACTTTATGCACCAACAGAAAGTTAGGCGACCAGATATTTTATTGCGTTAACTTCATAAATTTTAGAATTCTTATGCAAATGAGTGTCAATTTTGTCTGTCTTCGGGACAGATTTCTTGAGCCAGGGATTTGAATCATCTCTTTAACTTACTTCACCAAGAATCTTTGTTTAGTCCAACCATTGGCAGATGCCACAGTTCCTTTCTGGACTTTGTGCACCGACAGAAAATTAAGCGACCAGATATTTTGTTCAGTAAACTTCATAAATTTAAGAATTCTTATGCAAATGAGTGTCAATTTTGTTGGTCTTCGGACAGATTTCTCGAGCCCAGGATTTGAATCATCTCTTTAACTTGCTTCACCAAGAATCTTTGTTTAGTCCAACCATTGGCAGATGCCACAGTTCCTTTCTGGACTTTGTGCACCGACAGAAAATTACGCGACCACATATTTTGTTAAGTAAACTTCTTCAATTTAAGAATTCTTATGCAAATGAGCATCAATTTTGTCTGTCTTGGGACAGATTTCTTGAGCCAGGGATTTGAATCATCTCTTTAATTTGCTTCACCAAGAATCTTTGTTTAGTCCAACCATTGGCAGATGCCACAGTTCCTTTCTGGACTTTGTGCACCGACAGAAAATTAGGCGACCACATATTTTGTTAAGTAAACTTCTTCAATTTAAGAATTCTTATGCAAATGAGCATCAATTTTGTCTGTCTTTGGGACAGATTTCTTGAGCCACAGTTTGAATCATCTCTTTAACTTACTTCATCAAGACTCATTGTTTAGTTCAACCATTGGCAGATGCCACAGTACCTTTCTGGACTTTATGCACCAACAGAAAGTTAGGCAACCAGATATTTTGTTGAGTTAACTTCTTAAATTTAAGAATTCTTATGCAAATGAGTGTCAATTTTCTCTGTCTTGGGACAGATTTCTTGAGCCAGGATTTGAATCATCTCTTTAACTTACTTCACAAAGAATCTTTGTTTAGTTCAACCATTGGCAGATGCCACAGTTCCTTTCTGGACTATGTGCACCGAAAGAAAATTAAGCGACCAGATATTTTGTTGAGTAAACTTCATAAATTTAAAATTTTTATGCAAATGGCGCCAATTTTGTTGGTTTTCGGGACAGATTTCTTGAGCCAGGGATTTGAATCATCTCTTTAACAAACTTCATCAAGAATCTTTGTTTAATTCAACCATTGGCAGATGCCACAGTTCCTTTCTGGACTTTGTGCACCAACAGAAAGTTAGGCAACCAGATATTTTGTTGAGTAAACTTCTTAAATTTAATAATTCATATACAAATGAGCGCCAATTTTGTCTGTCTTCGGCACAAATTTCTTGAGCCAGGGATTTGAATCATCTCTTTAACTTACTTCACCAAGAATCTTTGTTTAGTCCAACCATTGGCAGATGCCACAGTTCCTTTCTGGACTTTGCACAAAATTTGCCGATTTTGCCCTCCAGAAATTCACTTTGTCCCCATCCCCCCATGCAATGGTCAAGACAACCCATGATCCGGCGTATTGATCACTGCTATATATACATATGTGATTGCTCCCAGTAAAAATCCAAAAGCACGAAAATTTTCACCTGTTGCAGCAATTTTGCACAAAATTTGCCGATTTTGCCCTCCTGAAATTCACTTTGGCCCCATGCCCCCCCATGCAATGGTCAAGACAACCCCATGATCCGCGTATTGATCACTGCTATATATACATATGTGATTGCTCCCAGTAAAAATCCAAAAGCATGAAAATTTTCACCTGTTGCAGCAATTTTGCACAAAATTTGCCGATTTTGCCCTCCTGAAATTCACTTTGTCCCCCATGCCCCCCCCCATGCAATGTGCATGATGTTGGCGGCTCCGTTCTTATGGGCGTGCATCAAATATAATATGAAAATAAAACGGTTATTGGGGAAAAACGTAAACAACTTTTCCGAGCAAAATGAATTTGTTTTCGCTGGTGTATGCTGGAGTGTGTGGAAATGGAATTCTCAAGAGATTAAAAATGATATTCTATTATGTAATAGACCAGAAAGGAGATGGAAGTGCAGAATCAGTAATTTTTGCTACCACATGCGCGACCAAGGGGATCTTTTGTTCAGCTCATTTGCATTCTTGACATCATTGAGTGTTGTTGCACACAAATTCTGCTCTTCAAAAATCGACTCGGAGAAAAATTGTGAAAGATCATAAGATGGCATCAACCAACAGCAATGAAAGCAGACCCCACTCTCCCACAGTTGATTTTCAGCTGGCGCTCGGGAGATTGGAGGCAGCCTATAGTAGAGAAGGGTAAGAAAACGTTAATAAACAGTAAACAACAGACTATCCCTGTAGACATTTTGAAGATTGACACACAGGTAAACAATTTAACAGGACTGCCTACAAAGAAAGCCTTTGACAACTTGTACAACTATCTAGAACCTGCCAGCAAAGAAGCTACGGTATTGGCGTGGGGAGATGAAAGCGCCAGTGCTTGGTGATAAAGCGACCAGAAACTTCCCGGCACAATAGCTCAAATGGCAGGGAAGAAAGAGGAAGATGCAGTTAAAGGATGAGTTTTTCCTTGTCATTCTAAAACTAAGACTTGCATTGACACTGGCTTTTTTGTCACCAACGTTCAATATTTACATAAGCACATGCTCAGAAATACTTAACACATGGGTGAAGTTTTTAGCTATTGAACTAGCACCACTTGTGTTTTAGACGGAGAGGGATATCATCCGCAAATTCCAGCCACCGCAGATGAAAAATCTAAAAACTTGTGTGTAATATTGGACTGTACTGAGATATTTAAAACTACTTATTGGAATTTCACCCAATGGAATGATAACATTTGTATCGAAGGCATGGGGAGGGCACGCATCAGACAGATACAATGTACAAAAAAGTGGACTTTTGAATCTTTTTGATGCAGGGGATACAGTACTGGTAGACAGGGGTTTCCCCATTCAAAACGTCAGTGTGCACTGGAAATCCCCCTTGCAAGTTCTGGTCAAAACCAAATGACAAAGGATAAAGTGGAGCAGACTAAGAAAGTGGCGAATATTCATATTCATGTGGAACGCGCAATTGGACGTGTGAAATGGTTTCATATTTTGATAAACACTTTGCCAATAACCCTGATACCATTGATCGATGACATTATAATGGTTTGCTGTGCTTTGTCAAACCTGCATTCACCACTTATTTCCAAATTGGAAAAATAAAAACTTGTCCCAAAGAAACCTTCCATGTTCGCCTCACCAAGGTATATACCATGATTGCCACATCGACTGATATTCCTAGGAATCAACGATGCTCAAGATACAGAGTAATTCAGACAAGAACTCAAAACCAACTGAATAAGAAGAGAATGGGCAGTGGGCATTCCTTTTACAGTGAATATCTGGACATCACCTATTCTGATGAAGATGAAATGTTACTATTCTGTGTAATTGGGTGCACTGGCAGAGCTGCAGATGGGGCATCTGTGAACTTTGGTATCCACCATTAATTGATGGCACTCCTCAGGGAAGACATACCATGGCTCATTTCTGTTCACTGCATTTCGCATCGACTGGAACTGGCCATCAAAGATGCAGGAAGATATGGGATGACTTGGCGAAAGAATTTAACCTGATATATCCCAAGAAGAAGCGCAACGGCACCCAGCCAAAATCAAAAATCAAATCGCTGAAAAAGTGGTATAGGGATTATAAAAAAGGGCAAGGGAAGTCAGGGGCAGCTGGAGAAAGGGATGACCTGTGGGACTTGATGGACTCGAGAAGGAGGGAAAGAACTTACCAAACTATCACAAACAGGGGATACCCTAACACTGTCACTGCTAGACCTGGACATTTGTTTTCTCATTTCTTTGATTTCTGCAAAATACAGATTGAATCTACCATCAACAGTGCTTACGCATTTTACAGCCGCTCTCCAAAATGTGCATGTGAACTAAAGTCTGTGGCGCAAGTCGAGAAGAAGAAAGTGGTGAAATTACAGCGTGTGTGGGAACAAGATGGCTGGGTCCAGGCCTACTTATTTCCAAACCTGTGCAGACTACATCTACTAGCAGTTGATAGGTACCAAGTTCTGTTGAAGGTACACAATTACTGTCTAGCAACTTGCATTGCAAGATTGAACTGGCTTTAAATCATCATAGACATGGAACAAATGAATAAATACTCCATACAAATCCCCAGTGTATAGTACTGGAAGACATATAGTGAGATAGCAATTGCCGAGATTGAAATGTATCATGGTCAAATTAAGCAGAGTAATGATATCATGTAACACCATTTGGACAGCAACTGGTCAATGCAGTCTGCAGTCCTGGACACCCGACCAGTAACCAATCTGGACAAGGATGATGATGGACCTCGGCGTCATACTGAAGCAGCACTTGCCGCCCAACTTAATGATGTTGCCAAAGAGTATGGGATACTGGAGAAGATAGCATACGTTGTTCACGACAATGCATCCAATGCCAAGTCTCTGGGAAAGGATGCCTTTGATGCAGAAGACGTTGGATGCTCGGCGCACTCCCTCCAGCTTGCCATCAATAGAGGCTTGCAGAGCAGCAACACCATAAAGACGGCCACAGGGGCCAGCAGCCAGTTGGTGAACCATTTCCGTAAGAGCACCATGGCAACGAAGGAATCTGCACAGAAGAACCAAAACGTGACAGGCCTGGGGCTGAAATCTGTGTCCAAGACCAGGTGGAGCTGTTGCTGTGCTGTACTTAAGAAACAAAATGAAAATGGTTTGGTAATGATATCATGTAACACAGCTCAAAAACATCCTAGCTTGGCATCCTGTAAATAACATCTGCATCCTAAAGCATAAGTCAGAAGCAAAGTCTTTGAAAGGCAAAACAAGTTACGGCTTTCCGCAACAAAAATAGAGCAAGAAAGGAAAACATGACAGGCAATTTACAAAATCCCAAAGAAACCATCCATGTTTGCATCACCAAGGTCTATACCAAGAACACCACATCAACTGTCAGATTTTCCTAGGAATCAACAATGCTCAAGATGCAGAGTAATCCAGACAAGAATTCAAAACCAACTTAATCAGAAGAGAATGGGCAGTGGACATTCCAACCAAACACCATGTGTGTACCCCACAAGCATCACAGATCCTGAGACAAAAAATATTACTTCATACTCAGCTCTTGCTCTTTATACTCAGCTCTCAGATCTATGAACAACTTTTGTTCTTCTCATCTCACAGAAGTAGAGATGAACACTTACCTAAATACCCAACAGAAGTAATTTTGGACTACACTCACAACTAGCCCATATTTTGTGCAGATGCTCTGAAATTTAGAGACGTCTTTGAGGATGCAAACAGGGTTTCAAATCCGACGCGAACCGGCTCGCGTGAAGGTTCTCGCCGGGTTGCAACTGGGCGAACCAAAATTGGTTCGCGCTGGCTTGAAGTCTAAGATCACATTTAGTGTTATTTTTACCTTTTTTACTGCTACGGCAATGTGATTTAATTATATCATTAATCCCTGATTATAATTCTGAAATGTTGGGGAAAACAGGCAAAGTTTTCATCATTTTGGCTGTCGATTACTTTATATTATGCGATCACGCCGCGTACAGAGCGTGAAAGTTTACATCCCTGGCCTGTGTTTACAACCCACCATCCCATAATAATAGATATGACCTCGCTAGTAATAAAAGCGTCTATGTCATTGGTCTTCACTCTCACGTATTTCCACCAATCACGGCAACTCTTTCTTACCAAAGAGTCGGGTCATATGAATAATTAATCATGACATGAATAATTAATCGTTAAATGGCATCGTCAATTTAAAGCTTATTATATAACTATTACACGCATGTGCTCACCTTAATAACATCATTAGTGCATAAAAAATATATAATTCTGAAATGTATGGGGGAAAAGGCAAAGATTTCATCATTTTAGCTGTCAATTTATTGTACGATCACGAACAGAAAGCACAGTGAGCATGAAATCCATGGCCCATGCAATTTTAACGATCACCCCCATAATAATAGCTGTGACCTGCGCTAGTAATGAAAGTCTCCTTCATTGGTTTGTATCACTTTCACCTTGCCTATTTCCACCAATCACGGCATCTCTTTCTTACGAAAGTGTCTGGTAAACATGAATAATTAATACGTAACATGAATAATTAATCGTCAAATGGCGTCGTCATTTTATTACACACATGCTCACCCTATACCCGATGTACAAAATAATACGTGGAATAAATTTAATTTAATTTAATTTGCATTTCATTTGAAAAGATATGGTTTAAAATTGCGAATCATATAACAGTACATACAAAAGCTATTAAAAGCAATATTCAGCGAACATTTAAGGAAATTTGTAATAAATTTAGGTATGAATATTAAAATGAAGTGAAATTAGGGGTATTGCGGTATATGGTATATTTTTATGTTTTGACATCTCTTCATCGCGTGAGATTGGGTCATCCGCGGCCTCAAATTCTCCAAAAATAGAACTCATACAGGTGTAAAACCTTTTAAACTGCACTATATTTAATACATGAATGTTATGTTGAGGTCTCATTAATGCATGATAGGTAAGTCACAGTGATAGTCGAAGTTTAATAAGCTTAAAGAAAGTTGCTGAGCTTGCTGTGTACAGTGTAGTCAGTATTTTACGTTCGGTAAAACTAAAATTACTTTCAGGATTCAAAGTTGAAACAACTGCTTTTAACAAAAAAAAAAAAAGATAATCAACTTTGTTTTGTTATTAATAATGTTATAGTAAGTTGCATACAAATTCCCACCTATGATTTTACAGGGTTTTTTTCTCAATATTTTGCGGGAATCGAAAGCCTGGTTCTGATGAGAACCAAAGGTTCTCAAAAAGCCATTTATGAGAACCTAAACTGGTTCCATAATTGATTAAATTTGAACCCCTGGCAAAGTCAACACTTACATTGCTTTTCAAGAGCAGGTATGGCCCTAATCAAGCTGTGGATATGCTTAAGTATGAGCTTCAGATGAAGTTTAAGGCGAGGATGCAAATCCGACACTAACATCGCTTTTTAAGAAGTAGTATGACCCCACCCAAGCTGTAGAGATGTAAAGTTTGAGCTTCAGATGAAGTATGAAGAGGATGCGAAATTCGACACTAACATCACTTTTCAAGAGGAAGTATGCTAGCTGTGGAGATGCTAAAGTATGAGCTTCAGATGAAGCATGGAGAAGAATATCACATTAAAGCAGCAGACAGGGCTATTTATCCTGACATACAATTTGCTCACAGGTAAATTGTATTACATGTATTCATATACATCATACACTCACCAGCATACCAAACTGGTCAAAAGGGCATTTTTGGCCAAAGTGAAGAAAAAAACAGGAAATAATAAAACAATTTGTTTCAGATGGTATAGAAAGGTAATCCAGGGCAAGTATTGCAAGTCATCTGGAGAGCCCATGGTAGCCAGTCTCCAGAAGTACATCGACCAATACAATGCAGAGATGGGTTATACTTGTATAGCAATGGAGGTCAGCGACATACAAATAAGTTGTTGCCATTTGCATACCTCTTATGCACATCAAGCATGCAGGAGAATTAGTGTTTATGGATGCCTCCTCCAAACACCCATAGCTGTGTTATATAGAGGATTACCACTTGGTGTGTTAATCACAACATCTGAATCAGAGGCAGTGATTAGAACTGCAATGAAGTTGTATGTAAATATTCTCCCAGAGAAGTGCTTTGGTGGGAGAGGTGTACATGTGCAAGACCCAAGATTTTTATGACAGATGATTCTACAGCAGAACAGAATGCCTTCGGTCATATTTTCCTTCCTAAACACTCCTGCTGTGTGTATTTCATGTTACAGTATTTGCAAGTCATCTGCAGAGCCCATGATAGACAGGCTCCAGGAGTACATCGACCAATACAATGCAGAGATGGGTTCTACTTGTATGAAACTGGAGGTCAGCGACATACAAATAAGTTGTTGCCATTTGCATACCTCTTATGCAACGGGTGCATCTATATTTCAAGCATGCAGGAGAATTGGTCTTTATGGATGCCTCCTCCAACATGGACAGCCATGGATAGAGTGTTTTTAATGCACACACGTAGCTGTGTTATAGGATTACCACATGGTGTGTTGATCACATCAGAATCAGAGGCTGTGATTAGAACTGCAATGCAGTTGTATATGTAAGTATTCTCCCAGAGAAGTGCTTTGGTGGGAGAGGTGTACATGTGCAAGGCACAAGATTTTTATGACACATGATTCTACAGCAGAGCAGAATGTCCTTCATCAAATACTTTACATTTAAAACGTTGTGTATGATGACGATGTGTGTGTGTTCAGTGCATGAGTACAGAATTCTACAGCATGCATGTGCACTTCTTCTCTATGCATTTGCTTGTCATTAAAAGCCTGTTCAGCAACTGGATGCATGTTCAATACGGACTTGCAATTTCATGATTTGCAATATGGACTACTAGTACCATTTACACATGTATGTATGTAGCTGATCCAGTGTAGGTGAAGGATGTGTTATACTATGTAATACAAGATTCTGAATGGTGAAGTACATTCATAGTCAGTGTTACAATGTACATGTAGTACATGTAGTTGTACATGTAGTGATCAAACATTACTTATACATGCTGGGCAAATAGGAGCAAATGGCATGAATGGGGTGCAAATGTACATGATAAAAACATGAAGAGAGGAGACAGCATGGATATTCAACGGGAGCTGGCAAGAAGGACCTACTTGAGAACTCTAGCTTCCATGGCATGGGACGGCGATAGACTGGAAATGACTGACAGCAAGGGAAACAGCCATTTTATGTCGAAATTTGGGTGTGAGTGAGAGGGGATGTTTTGTATTAAACATGCACACACTGTTTGAAGTGGAAATTAAATGAAGATTTGAGTTGCTTACATTTCAGTTTGAATTTGACACCCATTTGAATATTTCATAGAATGGTATCCTTGAAATGTACAGGGTCATCAATGCACAAATGGAATAAAAGGCCCAACTCACCCCATTCATATGACCTAATTAGTGACCAAAAGAGAGGTGACCCGTGTTTGGTGTAAAATGTCATTCACTTTTGTTTCCACGTGGAGTGAACTTGATAGCCTACTAGTATGATTTTCCAATCGATGTGAAAAGAAATTTGCTAAAATGACATTATATCGCTATTTAAAACCACAAAAGCCATTTGCTTATAAAAGTAGACATGAAACAACACCACTGTACATACAAAATCTCATAAAATCTCACACATTTTCTGATGGTACATGTGTATGTTCTTACGATCACATGCTGATGGTAGTCTGCTTGAATGTAAAAGAACTCACACAACATCATATGGGAATAATGCCTTCTGCAATTCTGTGCCAGCTCTCTGGAACAAATTACCTGTAAAGCTTCGTACTTCACATAGTCTGGCCACTTTTAAATCTAATCTGAAAACCTATTTGTTTCCAAACTATCTTTTTTATTTTAAATTAAGTTGTACATTTTACTGTAGCCTAAGATGTAGTGTAAGTTGTACTTTTAAGATCATTGTAAAGCGCTTTGTTCATACTTATGCTAAGGCGCTATATAAATTCCGTTTATTGTATTGTTTATTGTATTGTATTAGAATGTCTACCAAGTCCAAATTCTGAGGCAGGAATTGATGCTGCTCAAATTTGCTCAGCAAATAAGGAAATTATCCAAGTTTTGGATGATAATCAGCCTTCAACATCGACCGGACACGGAAAACAAGGTGGTTCCTACCTGTTTTACTCCAGTGAAGTACGGGCAAAAATCGGTAAATATAAGGTGGAGTGCGGAGTGAATGCTGCTGCAAAAAAATTCAGCAAATACCGAGGAAAGCCTATAAATGAGAGTACAATTCAGGGGATGAAAAGGAGCTATCTGAAGAAACTGAAAACTCAACATGTTGTTACTAAATTGCTAAAGCAGGATCAAGGTCGTCCATTTTTAGTGGGCAAACAAGCTGAACAAAAAGTGCAAGCTTTTATAAAGACCGTACGCAAGAATGGTGGACCCGTTACCACGTCGTTGGTGCTCGCATCTGCTCACGGATTATTCAGGTAGTCAAGACCACCCATCCTCGCAGAACATGGAGGCCCAGTTAAACTAGAAAAGTCACAGGCTTGTTTATTATTGCAACGCATGACCTTCACAAAGAGAAGGGAGCGAAAGCCAGTAAAACTCTCCCTGATGATTTTGATGTTATCAAAGGCAAGTTTCATCGAAGGATCGGAAGACGTGCAAGGAAATATGGCACTCCCGATGAACTGATCATTAATTGGGATCAGACAGCTGTAGAGGTATTGCCATCAGGAAGTTGGACTATGAATAAGAAAGGGGATAAACAGGTTGAGATCAAAGGAGTGGCAGTACACTGCCCTTCTGCTACAGACATCTTTGATGTTCTGAGACGTGTGCTGATACATGTACGTGTTGTGAGTTTTGTACTGCTGCTGGCTTGGTATACTTTTGTCGGTCTTTTACCAAGAAGTTTTTTAAGTGATGAGTTGTATGAATTGGCGGAGCGTGAAAATTAAAACATGCAAAATGTCATAGAGACCTCTGAACGCAAAAATTTCCACTTTTATAGTACTTATTTCAGAGTCCCTTCAATCACTTGTTTAATAGGCTACATGGTTCATTGCAAATAATAACATTCAAAGTTTGCCATTTTTATATGAGAGTGATTTTTCAATGATGGTCAAATGCCTAGGCAAAATAAGCTGAGAAATATTTCTTCTATTTTTGAAATGCTTGTAAATGTCATAAAATGTGTTTGTTCAACCCACAAAAATCATTTTTAACACAATCTATTTTTGATGATTCTATTTCTACTATGAGCAAATTCTCCTCACCCATCCTAGAACCCAACATACCCTTTTTTCATTCATGTCATTGTGTACCCATTTATCGATACTCTTTGTATCGAAACCATTGGAGAAGAATCAGTGTGATATAAGAGAGAACCAATGTCTTGTGAGAAAGGTTTTTAACACAAGTCTCCACATACATAAATGACAGCCAGTGAAAAAATTTCACTGACCATCCAGGATTTGAACCTGGGACCTTCGGATCACCGGACCGATGCTCTACCAACTGAGCTAATGAGTCAGATGGAGAAGAGCAGTGATGTTATTATCTATAGGCCTTCAGTTCAAGCAATGTCTTGATTGACCACTTATGACCATGAAAAATGGATAAATACAGTAGTTATACTTTAGAATGACATATGTCATGAGTATCACACACAAAGCCTTTCTATGTGACACGATCAAGGGAAATGAGTCGGATGTTGCTAATAATGATTTTGAGATATTGGCAAAGAAGGTGTCAAAATTCTTTTGTTTTATATTGTTTTCAGCGATTGATATATTGATGTAACTTCGCAAAGAAAAGTCATATCAACATGGGGTTTTTAGTTTCTGAAAGCTCTAAATGTCTTCTTTAAAAACATGTAAAACTCATTTTCGACCAGGGTCAACATGTGACTCATTCCCCTTGATCATGTTACATGTGGTCAATAATTGTAGTATAAGGCAAAAAAACAAGTCTGTTTCCAGTGACAGATATAAAAAGTCTATTGCAGAATGCATTTTTTTTTAAATTATTATTATTTATTTCCCAAAACAACAAGAAAAACCACACACACACTGTAATCTTTAGTATCATTTTCACATTTTAATTAGAAAGTCGCCTATTCTGAACATTTTTAATCATTAATCACTTTTGTCAACATGTCAAATATCTGAAGACTTATTTTCATCACTTCCACATTTAGACAATAAATACACCAGCTAGTATTTTTAATTTGGGTGGGAAATACTACTGCCAGTGTCAGTAGTATAGGCAATGGACTATTCCACTTGAAATCCATAGACCCTATGGAAGACATGACCTTAATCTCCCACACAGGAGAGTGTAGATTTCAAACAGAATCAAACATTTCGGTAACCCTGATATATTAACTTGGTCATGTCTTCAATATGGGGTATATGGATTTGAATTGGAATAGCCCGATGCATGCATGACACAGGAAACAGACTTGTTTATTTTTTTGATGTTATTTGGTATACTGGTCACTGAACATGGGGAATGAGAGTGTTTCAAACTAAAAAGTTAACAAAAAGTCTCTTGATTTGGAGACTGAATGCATACATATTTCATTTTGAGGGTCCCAAGATTTGATCAATCAATTTTACATCAATCCCTGCCTTTTATTTGATTGAATTACACTTTGTCTACCACTTTTAGGCCCACAATGATGGTGTTGAGTAAAAGAAATTTGGTTGTCGGTTCACTTTACGAAATGACCTTTTGCAAATAGTAGTATACTCCAGCCACTCTATCTAAAAAGATTTTTTTTTTTAAAGACTTAAAAATTCTGCATAATTATAGAGAATGCTGCTGTGATAAGGCTTACCACAAATCTGTTTTGAGGCACTGACCAATTACAGTGATGCAAGTGACTGGTTTCAAAAAAGCTGGTTAAAACACAGTATTTGCAAACCAGCGTGGTATATCTCGGACCTAGGGTTGCTGTTTACCTACCAAAAATGTGCTAATTTTCATGATAACATAAAAGACCAGTGATCTCTGACCAGTTGTATATACATAATACAGACATCTGGAGAACATAGAGAGGGGTTTTAAAGTGACATTTGATTGACACAGACAATCATGTGTCAGGGATTATACCCAGCTGTGAATCTGGCCAAGAGGGGCTGTTATCAATTAGGGAGCAATTTGTGGTTTGAGGCCCATTTCTGTTTAGATAGAGTGACCAGGGTATACATGATGAAAGTGTTGGTTTATTTGCGTACACCTAGCACAATTAAAAGTGTGCCATGGAGTGTGCATCTGCATAAAACATTATCATATATTCAGCTGCATCGGCATAAAACACTATAACACATTGCAATGCATACATTTTTCTGGTAGCTTAAGTAACATTTGACCTATTTAAGGTGATGCCTTATGCCTGATGCCTGATACCTGATGTTTGATGCCTGCCTGGCCTTTCATGTGAGTGGTATTGTGTGCCCATCTTCAAGGTTTCATTTTCTTCTTCTTGGATTTTCCACCTGTTGGCAAATCAAGAACAAATCAAGTTGACCAATATGAAAAATACATTCACAACAAATTTATATCACAGAGTACTTTGTAATTTTACACTGATGTCAGCAATATGGTACAAGAAGAGGTTACCATTTACATTTTAACACATCTATTACTCCTCACATTATTTGATTGCAGCAAAACTTAACTCTTTATATGAAGTCAACCACTAAAAAGCTGAAATTGTACAACCCTAGTTATCATCTATGACCATGACAGCATGCAAAGTTTTCAACAAACAAGAAAATAGGACCTTGTGTATCCATCACACATCCTTCAATACATGGTAGATAGCAATCTGCGCCAATCAAAGCCAAACACATTCAAAAATTTCATTAAATACTGCCAAAACACATCCAGAGCTCACTGACTAACTTCCACACTTATGCCTCATAGGCCTTATGCATGGATCGCATTGCGATAATTGTGTCAGGAAAGGGAACTGAAAAGTTCCTCAAGTGTCCAAAAACTTTGGCACTAGCGAGTGAACTGGACAAGCAGTGTATGAAGCTTACTAATCATGGGGCATTACACAGCACATAAAGTCCATGTGCTTTAATACTACAGCATTGAATACACGTCTCAGAAACATGGTTTACACCCTTCTGAAGCAAAACTTGATAAAGATATGATCTGGTTGGCTTGTCGCCACCATGTATATCATGAGCTGGTTTCGCTATGTATTTTATGTAATTATTATGTATATCTTGCTATATGATATTTTCATATCATGTTAGGCCCTCCAGCCACATAGCTGTTATTCATCTTGAGCTGCTTTATAATTGTATGATTTCCTGCTCGTTTAAGTAATGAGCTGGTCTTTTGTTAAGTATTTTAAACTTTTATTGTATTGCTATATTGTTGGGTTTATTTTTACCTTGACATGTAATATTTTTGTTGATTTTATGATGTATTGTATTGTAAAGCGCTTTGTACATGAAAAGGCGCTTAATAAATGATGCTTATTATTACGCTTGAGGCTGTGGTATCAAGTAATCCATCGCTTTCCAAATGCCCAGAGGTTTTCCTGTTCAAATGTTGCAGAAGCTAATGGCCAAGAATTGATAAATCCAACTTCAGGTCATAACAGACAGGACAAGCGTTGAGGATATAGCTAACTTTGCTGATGATACTGTTGCTTTTGCAACTGATCCGCTCCAACAGTTTCAGCCAAGATATGAATATCGAAAACTTCTAGAACTCAATATTATATTTCTTGGCAGACACTTTGAAGAATATACATTCAAGGCTCCAGCAGGCCTCCATCTCGCTGGATGGATGGCCAAAGCTATATACTCGCTGAAGCTGTGGATGTTTTGAGGGCAGTTTAAGTTGAAGCCAGAAAAAGAATTTGGTCTAAAAGCAGTTTGTCTTTTCTCTGTGTCCATTTATGTGTACGGTATGGTTCATCGCATGTGTGGCACCCTGCGCTCCTTGTCAAGATCTGCAGCTTTTGCAAGACTTTATCAAATACCAAGTGAGCAACCTGACCATTGAAGAAGAGGCCTTGCAAAAGGTTTTGGACCACTTGTGGCATCTTTCAGAGGAACTTGTTTCTTTGGACGTCTTTGATGATGCCAGAACACAAAAAGGAAAATGGTCATGGCTTTGCAGAAAACTGCCAAAGAACCAGTCAAGCAGATCAAATTGGATCCTCTCCTGATTCCATCTAAAACTCTTGGAAGACTTTGTAACATCGAATACATTACGATTCTTCACAACTACTGGCCTACCAAGTACATTCATGGATGTTAATGACTGGGAAGCCAATGAGGATTATTGTGCAGTAAGAGCAACTGTGAGTGGAAAGTAGTTAATTATGTTGCTGAGTGAGGAGTGGCATTAATGGAAGAATCTAACAAAATTTTAATGACCAATGAGCAGCAGAGGCAGTACTTTCTCCAGGCTGTTAAGAGATGCAGGGAGAGATACCCAGACAAAAGGAAGGAGACCCTTATGGATCAGATGAAAGATGAGAGGATGAGAGTGAGATAGACTGACCTATATTTATTGCTGTTAGTATAATTATTGAAGGAATCAAGAACCATAAACACAACTTAATTTTCTTGTGGCCAAAGGACAGGCTGATGAGGGGATCATCAGCCTGTTGACATGGTGGTAGGGGTGGAAGTGCGGCTAACTCAGACGTAGGGCTGTATTGGTTTAATGTGCCACCCTTTTCAACTATAACCACTGTGTAACATGTTTACAAGTTTAATTTTCATGTAATTTTACCATTCAAATTTTGTTCAGCTGATTCTTACATAAAATGATAAATGGACTTTCATCAAACAAACTGTCAAAAATCTGGTCACTGATAATTGTCTCAACTTCTGGCGCAAGTACATAAAACCTCTTGTTCAACAGGGTAACCTCCTAAAGATCATTGACCTAACATGGAGATCAATAATATATGATCTCTCTAGAGATGTCCTCAGCTTTGCCGTTCGCTCTGCCATTGATTTTCTACCAATATTCAGCAACCTCAGAACGTGGGTAAAAAGGGTCCAAACTGGATGCAAGTTATGCGGCAATCATGAGACCTTGCTCCATGCTCTGAACAACTGCCCCATGTCACTAAACCAAGGTAGATACACCTAGGGCCATAACTCCATCCTCAAACATACTCTTAAAGCGATAACTGGTCATGAAGATAATAATATCCTTATCTTCAGCGCCATTTCGGGCTTAACCACAATAGGGGGTACCCTACCAGTAAATTTCATTGTTTCTAAACTCAAGCCTGATATTGTCATCCAAAATAAGCAGGAAAATTCCATCCATCTTGTTGAGTTAACTGTACTATTTGAAACCAACATATCAAAAGCCCACAAAGTACCTTGACCTTGTGTCTGACATTTCAGATAATGGGTTTACTTGTGATTTCAATGTGTTTTGAAGTCGGATCACGTGGGCTCATAACTCAGGAAAATGTTGGACGCATTGTCGGGATATTCTCTTTTGTAGACAGATCCAAACTATCCAAGAAATTAATGAAAGAACTCAGCAAAATGACCCTCCTGTCTAGTTACACAATCTGGAATGCTAGGCAGGAGCCGGCCTGGGGCTCTGAAGATCAGCCCCACATCAGTTTGTGATCGCACCTGACCTGCCGCCCTGCCATTTTGTTGGGTTCTTTCAGTCCTGCTTGGTATTCCTGGTGTGCTCTGCTTGTTTGTATATTTTTGTGTATTTTTGCTAATATAATATGTCACCCTGCATTAATTTGGGCATCTTGTCCAGATTTTGTCCTGGGTTTTTGTTCTTCCTTGTATTCTTGCATTGCTTATATTTTGTATTTTGCATTTCCTGAATAAAGGTTCACATAACACAAAATATAAATACTCAAGACTCAGTCTTCCAAATTATTGTTTTACCTTGGGGTGCACTTTTGCGCCCCATCATGGTAACAGTTTTATGGCATAATTGATTAAGTCAAATATTACTTTCTAGTGGTTAAGTGAAAATCCTCATAGACTTCACACAAAACTTCAGAACCCGGGCGCATTGACGGAACCTTCCCACTTTGAAGCTGGGCCCAGTGAAGTGCACACAGGCATCACTCACTACACTTACAGAAAGCAGTATAACTTGAACAGTGCACTACCAACAACAAATTTCACTCACTCACCTTTATGTTCTGACGATGCCTTTGTTCTTTTGACTGCTGGTTGTTTTGGACTTGCTTTCCTCTCATCTAGCGCCATTGTTACTTTGGTTTGGGTTTTCTCCTTTTCTGCTTCAGCTGCTTTGACAGTTGGTCTCACTGTCACACAAGTCAGTCTGGCTGTTGTGCTAATCTTAGCAAGTAAAGATGGTGATTCTTCCTGCAACTGTGATGAAGAAGATTGACATCAAACTTGTCAACATCATTCACTAAAATGTTCTTTCTTTGTTGAAATCAATGGTGCTAAGGGACAGACAATAAAGTCAGATATATGTCTGGCAAACAATTTATACAATACATCTAAACTGACCTGGTAATAATCACAAATTAAGACAGAGAATAAGGCCATCTTAATTAAATCCCGTGTCTCAAAGCTTGTGAGAAATTGAAAATCTAATGCGGACTGCTGTGTTTTTTACTGTATCTTTCTTTTTTTTTTTTTTTTTTATGTGTCAGTACAGGATTTTGGACAAGCATTTTATGCAAAAATAATCCAATGTTGCAAATGTTGGAATAGCAGACAAAAAAAAAGTCACTGCTACAAACTATTATGCTTCTCTTTTATTATTTTCGTGTCCAAAGTTTGTGAAAAAATCGAAAACTTGAAACCAAATACAAATTTTGAGTTTTGTTTTCTCCTTTTTTTCTCCCCATGAATTTCACGATTTTACTAATGCGTGCGGCAGCTTTGGGACACAGGATTTAATTAAGATGGCCTAAAGAAAAGTTAGCACACTCATTTCTTTTACAAAAATAAATTTCTGATAAGAGTAATAATGTTATGTGCCTCATAAAATCCATTTTCCGTATTCGTTCCATTAACCGCCCATGCCCCTATAAGCGCCCACCCAATAACTTAACAACAAACTACCCATGCAAATCTGGATCATGGCCCGAAACATATGGCACACTGATGTGTGCCATTTTTTGTGTATTCAATTATGTAAGCAATGTAAGAAATAAGCGCCAACCCAAAATGACTTTGTTAAGCGCCCTGGGCGGTTAATGGAATGAATACGGTACATGTAGTATTATAGTATTTTTACTGTTGGTGAGTCAGTGACATCACTGCGTTGAGGCAGCTGTTTAGCACACACATCCATGAGGCTTCTCTAAACCATGTGCTTGTATACAAATCCATTTGAGCGAATGCTTAGGATTTAAAGCTGCACCTAATGAAATGCACACTGACGTCAATGACTCGCGAATAGGAAATACACAACACAATGGAAACGTTGCACACAGTAAATTTATTGTGTGTACAAATGTTGCCCCAATAACCAATTGTACATTTTCTACATGCACAATTGTGTGTATTTGTTTTTCTTTTGTTTGTTTATTTATCTCTTTGTTTGTTTGCATGTCTTTGTTTTTTCTTTTATCCAGTACACCTCCAAAATACAAATTCCATGGTTTTTCCAAGATAGGACATTGATGACAATAAGCCTTTTAAACCTAATGTACCTCTTCTACGGTAAACTTACTTTGTTAATTTGTAGACTCCATAATTTGATGTAACCATCACTGGATGCTGACACTAGCCACCTGTGACTCTTACTTGGTTTGCCAGATACTGTACATGCAGGCACACATTTTAGTCCTTTAATTCTGTGAAACAAAAATTAATCAGAATGTGTTGTATGTCAATAATCATAAAAATAAGAATTTTCTATGTAAAATATCAAGGAATTTGCCATGGAAATATGATTTATTTCTTCTACATAGCTCTACACTAGTCCTGCCTGCTCAGTTCAGTTCAGTTCAATTCAGTTCAGTTTATTTCACCATTAAATAACCTCTACAAAAGTAAAACAAAATCATATGGTAGGAGACCAAAACAGAGCAGGGCTCGAACATTTTTGGCCACCCTGCTGCCTTACATCACCCGGTTCGACCGTTGCAACGGTGTGGCACCCTGTTATCCATAGGCTTAAGCTGATTTTGTTTGTAAGTAAGCAAAGAGAAGAAACACAGTTCATGGAACTATTCCCAAGCCACCTTCACAAGAGGAAACTACAATGGAGTGCTCATCATAAAAAAGGGTGAAATAAGGTTCCGAAGGTGACAGCGCTGGTGTTCTACCAATGAATAACTTCTTCAATGATAATGATGGGTGGTGGTCATAGCAGTGGTGGTAGTAATGCCCATAATGTTGACAATGGTGATGACAATGCTAACAATGATGAACAAGCAGTCAAGTTAGCTCAATCGATAAGGCGTTCAATTATGGTGCGTAAGATTGTGGGTTCGAACCCTGGCGTTGCCTAGTATGCTCTCGTGGAATAATTGAGTTAGCTTGAAATTCCCCTGCTTGAAATTACTGCTAACTGTCTCGGTATAAAAGTTATTTGTGGGATGTCTAGGGTGTGTGCTCTTGAAGCAGCAAAGTCCCTGAATTGTTGTTAAATGGTATATGGAATGATGTAGGGCAGTAGAGGTCAGCGGCAACCTGAAAAGTGTGCCGAATCTTGTGGATCAATGTCTAGCTGTTATGCCTGTGTGTAGCGCACTATAAATCACTGCCACTGGCAACAACAAGATTAGCAATGATGATCAAAACAATGATGAAGATGACAGGGATAATAACAAGAAGATGATACATACCTATTATCATGTGCTTCAAAGTCATGTATACAAGTTACTTCAGACTTTGTTATCTCATACAGGCTAATGTTGTTTCCTTCTCCACCTACAGCAACAACTCTATCCTGTAAGAGCATTAATGGTACAGTCGGTAGTAAAGAAAGGCAAAATTGGAATTTTCTGACAGCTAGATATTATATTCCTTCATTTTGTTACCTTGCATTATGTTAAGTTTTATAAACCTATCAATGCTATGATTATTCCTCATGTTTTTTGTGGCATAATAAACATATCGACAAGCCCTTTAACTTGCTATCTCCAGAGAAAAGCAAAGTTGGATATTACTTTTATGGGAGGGGCTGCACTAGCTGGTCATCATCACTTACGCATTATCTCTTGTTGAAAACCAAAAAATGCTGAGCTTTTAGTTGCAATTATTTTATTCAAAACAAGGAGTACCCCATTTAGAGTAGCATGATGTTTGTTAAAACAAAAGTGTACATGAGTGAGAGTATAAGTCCACTCCGTAAAAGTTTTCAAAAACATGGTAAGAGGATCATCCACCCATTGAAACCTCCCCCCCTACCAGTAAAGTAATTCTGTGTCACTGACTTTTGTAGTAATTCTGTGTTACTGACTTACTTTTGTGGTCAATGTGTCACTGACTTGTGCTATGGTCAGTAATGAGAATCAAAAACAAATCAAAAATCAAAAACAAGCCACTTACTGTTATAAATGTGACTGCATTGATCCTCTTCTTACAGTTTGTTGTACATGCTATACTGGCTGTAGTTATGTTATAAACATTGATGACACCTCCTATAATGACAACATAGAGCTCTCCATCTGGTGACCATAACACATGATCTGCAGCTACAATTTGTAAGAAAATGTGATATAATTGAAACAATGTGACTTTACAAAGTTAAATTTTATAAATGTATCCCTAGCACTTCCCACTTCTGTTATCATTACCTGTGTGGTAATTACCAGTAATGGATGTTTCCTGGTATTTCCTCCCAACTCAGTGGTTACAAAGGTGAACTACTTATCGCTGATCTGTTTGTAAACACATTACCTAATCTTTGACCTATCGTTTTTTCTTTGTGAAAAATCAAGAGGCTTTTGACTGTAGAAAATTTCAATTCATAACATCTAGGCAGGACAACTTTTCCTGTTTCCTCCTTCAAATCTACTGGAAATACTTCACTTTCCTTTGTATTACTTTAGAATGCCTTACTGGTACTGGTAGCACACATGGTAATGTAGCATCATATAGCCTATCCAAGTGAAAATATACAAATATTTCTGCCAAAACATGACTGGTTTCCCTCTGTCACACAGTAGAATGAATTGTGAAGCCAAAATATATCACTATAATTTATTGTGGGCACTCCCCATTTTAACAGGCAAGCATATGTGTTCCCAAAAATAAAGAAAAACATTGTGGGAAATGTTGCAATCTTTGTTGAGAATTTTTTTCCCCAATCCTATCCAGCATCACTTTTTGGGTCTATAGAATGTACTATTGAAATCCGGCCCTGTCAATCAAACATTGTGCAGCCTGTGATTAGTTACCACAGCATAGCTAGGGAAGTGACTACCCTACTTACGATATAGTAACCAATCGTAGGCCGCAGGGAGTTTGATTGACAGGGATGTCGGACTCAAACAAAGATTTTTACTTGTCTTTGAGTATTACATACCTTGTTTGATATTAGTTGTATATGCAGCCCTTCCTTTGAGTAGGTTCCAGGTTCTCAGTGTCTTGTCTACTCCTACTGATAAAGCCAGTTTACCTGATGGATGTATGGCAATGGAATTCACACCACCCCTGTAGAATACAAACCACACGGATATAAAATCATTAAACAGGATGGTGCTTGGTTGATGCACAGAAAGAAGGCCTACATATCACACACTCATGTAGCACTTAATTATGAACATGTTAAGGCCAGAGAAATGGAAGACACATTCATCCACGCCCGAATTTGAGATTTCTTGATATTTATCAACACTAAGATGTATTCTTTCACTTGAAACTGATAAAATACAACTTGCTGATATTTACTTGTATTTTTGCTTGATTTATTTCACTCTTTTCAACTCTAAAAAGTCACATGGTTCAAGACAGCTTAGTAAATTGGCCGAAATTTTTGAATAAATCTGACGTCACCATGGGATTCCTTGACTCATTTCCTTTCCAAAAATGTATAGTTTTATATACTTTGGACATACAATTCAGAAATAATGATGCTCGAAAAGGTCAATGTTCTCTCCCATTACTCTGGCTTTAAAATGTGCTAGTGTGCGATGCATGGTTCTTCTTTTCCCCTGTATATTAATATATCAAGAATTGCAGTTAGAATCAAAAATTTGATCCATGCACTAGTTGTAATGAATTAACCATTTCTATGTTCCAGTGTACAATGTGTAAGTCTCTTGTTCACTATCTTCCTTTGTTTGGCAGATGCTCAAAGAATCAACTATATCATATCAAGTTGCATGACAATGTACAATTTTGAACTTTTTTAATTTTTAAAGAAAATTTGGAACTTGTTGTCTTCAGTCCACCCCTTTTTGGAGAGGGTTAAATCCGAACCCATGCTCTAATCCTAACCTTAATCCCAATCTCTTTGTGTGGCAGCAGTTATTCTTAACATATACATGTACATGTTAAAAAATAAGAGTGATTATGATATGGTCCACAAATGCACACCGAGTTTACCAACCCTACAATATGGTAGCCAAACTTTGAGCTATAATTGTCCTGCTACTTAAAAATGGCCGACGCGATTTTGTGAAGTTAGGGCTGAAATGTTTTGGCACCCTTGGTGCAAGTAAGTTTAAAGGGGTTAATTTTGTCTAGACTTTTCGTAATATCAATTGTTATTTTCCTTACTTGTGTCCTTTAAGAGTCTTCATGCAATCCCATGAGTTGGTGTCCCACACACATAGTGTACCATCTTCACTGCTACTGATCATGTGACTATCAGCATGGAAACATAGGCAAGTGATGGTACCTGTAAAATAATCATTCAATTTACAGTGATTAGTTATTTTCATTTTTAAATGTCAAGGCTAATCTAGGCATATGGTACCACCTATTTGCAAGGACCTTTCGCACTGCCCGATTTGGCGCAATTTACAGCATAAACATGAAGTCAGGCTCTGATTAGTTTAACAACTCATATATCTATTAAGTTAACGCTGATGGGTTTGCACCAAGATAACCTCCCCCACCCCCATTGAAGCTTTACAAATTCCAGTGCAGAGTATGGGAGAAATTATCTTCTGTGAGATACCAAGGTCAAATCTTCTGTGATCTTTGGATTTTCACAGCAAGGTTGTGATATCCAATTCACCCTTTGCACGGATCCGGCATCTTGCTATCAAAACGAAGTCCTCCCTGCAAACGCATGCACAAAAAGTGCATTTTGTTTCTCAACCTTTTCTAGCAATGCACAAGAAGACCTTTGCAAAACATACGTGGCATACGCGAACACAACACATACTTTGCAGGTAGAATCTCATTTTGAGATGACCATGCGATCAGCGAATAGAATGCCCAAGGCGATGGTCATCTGTATGAATCTCTTAGAGTAGCAGGCATATTGAATCTAGTGTCTTGCCGTTAACACATGCAAAGAAAGAGAGTGGAAACTCTCACTGTGATAGGAGTCAAGTTCATTGTCAGTGATGTCAATAACGTGAGTGGCATGCAGGGTTTTCTTTAAGGGCGTACTACACCCATATATTGATTTGATTGGTCTAAAAAATATTTTTCATTTATAGCTAGGCGATATATATGCACACGGATCATGTGAAATAAAAAAAATTATGAAAAAACATCGTTTTTCACCTATTTGTCTTAATTTGTTGATTGGTTGATAAGGACGCTTATTCATCCCTTTTTAAGGGATTTTTTATTTAGCGAGAGTACGAGTCAATCTCCATAGGGATGGGCGATACCAGCTTTTGGTACCGGTTGTCGATCTAGAGCAGTCAGGGGGTGTGGGTCGAATTTGTAGAAAAATAAAATAAAATGAAAAAAAAATGGCGCATGAGGCGCTTATGCCGACATGAGGGGTTGTCTGAGGAGGATGTTCCCCCTCAGAAATAATAAAAAAAGCGCGTGCAAAATGAAGATCTAATTGAAGCGATTTGGTGGACAATTTTGGCACTAGGCCTACTAGTGTAAAATTTTAGTTTGGCGGCCGAAAATTTGTGAAAGCCTTTTGTGGACAAGTTTCCCTATTATCGTAGGCCTATAAATTGTTTTAAACATAAATCGGCGAAAGCAGAAGCAAAAATGGCGACTTCTATAAGGATTACGCAGAGGAGGGTAAAATGAAGACTAAATTGAAGTGATTTGGTGGACCATTTTGGTACTAGTGTGTAAAATTTTAGTTTGAAAAAGCCGCAAATTTGTAAAATGACGGTCCATGAAACCTTCCGTGGACAAGTTTTCCCTATAAATTGTCAACATAGGAAATTAAATTTTAAAAAAAAGGGCCCGAAGTCAATTTGCAAAATTCGAGATTCGTAAACATGGTAAAAACATGCATAAATCGATGAAGTCGGTATGGAGTCCGTCTTAATAATGACTGTTTGGTCACGGTGGCAAAATGTGACGGACCCTGCATATCGGCAGGCCCGTATAGTAATTTTCACATGCTTTTACGATGCGGACCGCCTTCAAGCAACACGGTGACGGCCAGGTGGTGGCCGCATTGCATTCTCTAAATTCAGTAAATTTTCATCGTCAACCGTGTAATTGAATGGGATTATTTTGAAATTTTAAAACTGTCACAAACAAATAGGCCTATGTTGATAAATAATATAAATACAAGCTAAAACCGTTGGGGTTCGATAATGAACCCCACAAAACTAACCGACTATATTGGAAAATGCCACACGGCCGGGCGGTTTCACAAGTTGCCGGCTCATCATGTCATCCGCCGACTGGTGACGGTGGTGAGGCCATTATTATAGGACCTACTTCCGAACGACCCGACTGTGCGGGTTTTTATTAAGCATCGGTCTACTCAATTACGTGAAATTTAACCTTTTCTCTCCACCTTTCCTCCCTTTCTCTTCTCCCTTTTGGGGTGGCCAGACCAGTCGGCGCTCTCCACCCTGAATCCAGCGCCTGATGTGTTGGGATCGCGGAGTGCGTGTGGCTGTAGGCCTACCGTACAACATTAACGAACTAAACTTACTCTTCGTGGGATTACGAATCGTAAACACAAACAACACAGGTGATAATAAAACCAGTAGCAAACATCGATCACTTTACCAACAAGATGCAACAACTTTCTTTTAAATTAATGAAACAAAGCTTATTTTTGACTCAGAGTTTAATTTTAAGATGCTAGCAAGTCAATAACTTTGCACATTCTTTGCGTTCCTTTGTTTCAACTCTTGTTAAAAGATGACATAAAACTTGATGATCAGCTGACTCTTTCTGTTGACAATTTAAGTTTAAAACATTATTAACACAATTTTTGTGTTGAAAATAATTGTAAACAAAACCAATACAATTGGCTAGTTTCAAATCTTTCGTAACATTATATTAAACCGTGTTTTTTTGTAAAATAGTTTGTAAAAGATTTGCAATTAGGCCCTACTTTTATTGGGATCGAACATTGCCACTTTACAATGATCAAGGACACCAAAACTTTGGGTGTGTGAAAAATCCTATTGTTAAAAATTTTATGAAATGAGAATCCCTAAGCGTAAACTAGTTTCTATACACTTTTAAATTTGAATGATAGGGCGCTGCTTTGTGACGTTTCAAGTACATTAAAAAACAATTGTTATTTAAAGTAACATTTTTCAAAATCGAGATTTTTAATTGTAATAGGCCTAAATATAACATAACAAACAGTGCACACCCTGAAATGTTTTATCGTGTACATGCGCCGCTAATGCTCGCCATGATGTACCGCTGAGTGCAATATCCCATAGACAATTCATTTGATTAATCAAAACACTATACAGTGTACAATGCGACGTATGCCTAGCTGCGAGATCTGGATCTGGATCATTTATACTTCAATTAAGCAGTGAATTCTGCATCACACTAGAGTTGGAGATAGTCTAGGCCTACCACACAATTTATTAAGCTACCTGAAGTCGCTAATAGAGAATGAAAGATTAGAATATTTGTTTATTTTTTGTTTTCAATTTTCAATATTTTTTCAATACGTTCCATAAAATAACTCTATAGGCCTAGGCCTATTCTGTAAAGTATACCGTATCGTATAATGCCAGATCGGAAAATTGACAGTGTCGAGTCCCTCCTCGCCTGGTTACGATTGTAGCGTTGAGGAGTAATTAAGCAGAAGAAGCAGAAGATACCGCCCAAACTTAACCAATTAGTAAATCAGTAGTAAATATGGCGTCAAGCGCATTTTTGTCTTCCGAGCTGTGAGTGCACTGATTTTAAGTGTTTTTCACCGTGATTTAAACATGGATTTTCTCAAATGGAAGGAATAATCGTAGGCAACAGGTAAGTGACGAAATATAAAGAAGTAAGGGTGTTCCATCAGTTTAATATCGAGTTGTTACCATTGTGAACATAGCCACACACATATAAATCGCGTTTAGTAAGCTTTTCTATTTTCTCAGAAAACTAAGCACAAATTCACCCTAATACTGAAAACCAAGGAATTGACTGTTCTTTAATTTCAACCTTATGAAATCTGAAACAAATGTGCTGCCTTGCGAACACAAATTTTGCATATCATTGTCAACTGGAAGGGGGAAAATAAGTTTAATTTCATTGATAACATGAAATTGATGCATAATTTTTCTTTTCAAAGCTGTGCATAATTAATGCATTTCCAAAAAAAAATATTTTGGTACTTTTAGAGTCTACCATAAGTGATAATATGTGTGTGTAAGTTGATTCACGATATCAGTTCTGAAATAGTTAAAATTATCAAAATTGTGACAAGGTCCTCATGTACCTCTCTTTGGCTTGTACCATTAAAAGCATGTAAGCTACATTATTATCAATGCCACCAATAGAACGAGAAGATTTGCCCCTTCAATTTGCATACCACTATTACTAATTTAAATTTCTCATTTCTTCATAAAATGCAAAAAAAAAAAAAAAAATGTGATGGGTGTAGTACCCCCTTAAGCATTTTGCTGAAGGGGTATTTTCAAATTTGTTTGACCCTTTCAATTGTGAATTTTTCATCTGAAGGAGTCAAAAACATTGCCCAAGGGGTATTTTTATAATATTATTTTTGAAGACATTTATAACAATATGTGTGTTTTTGGAGCCATAGGCGTAGATCTGGATTGAGGTGGTGGTGGGGGGAATCTCCCCAATATTTTGCCAGGGGATGGTCCATACAATCATCCCCCAACGGTGGCGCCCGTATGTGTGATTCTGACCAAATTAACCTCATATTTGGCCATTTTAGCTCCCAAAGTGCACATTTTTGCGCGCTTCTCGCAAATCTATTCCACTTTTGCACCATATTTCAACAGTTTAGCTTCAAAATGGCAAAATGTTTTGTACCATAAACTTATTCTTTCTCCAAAAGGTGCTGGATTCACTATACTTCAAGACACATCCCTCCCCACCCCGAGTCAAAAAGAAATCTACACCACTGTTTGGAGCAGTGGCGGATCTAGAGCAGTCAGAAGGGGGTGGGGCAATTTGAGAAGAAAATAATAATATTTAAAGATGCCCCCTGAAAAGTAAGAAACTTTTGCAAAATGAAGACCTAATTGAAGCAATTTGGTGGATCATTTTGGCAATATTAATGTGTAAAATTTTAGTTTAAAAAAGCCGAACATTTGTGAAATGAGCAGTCCATGGAGGCTTTCGTGGATGGCAAGTTTTCCCTATTATGGTAGGCCTATAAATTGTGTTAAACATAAATTGGCAAATGTCGAAAGCAGAAGTGAAAGTGGCCATTTGTTTATCAACTACGCAGGGTGATGTTCCCCCCTTAGAACTTGGAAAATTTGCAAAATGAAGACCTAATTGAAGCGATTTGGTGGACCATTTTGGCACTATTACTGTGTAACATTTAAATTTGAACAGTTGAAAACCTGAAAATTGTGAAATGCCGGTCCATAAAGCCTTTCGTTGTCCTACATATCGGGAGTATAGGTCCTAAATGCCAAAAGCCGAGAATAAATACACAATATCAGGTGTTTCTCTATTCAATTCTTGCAATATCTGAGCAGCGTCGTTTTCATGATTTTATGCGCATTGGACTTTGGGACTAGTCAGAAAAGTGCCTGAACGCGTAAATACGCGTGTTTTGTGCGTTAAAGAAAACCCTGGTGGCATGCTCTCGTCTAGATTTAATTGCATCAAGCTGGGATATTGAAGTGGGCATTGCTCCAATCCATGATATGCAGAGCTTACATATATTCCGTATTGGATCAAACCATGATGATGGTTTTGCTAAGTTGAGGTGCTTAAGAAATACTTAACCACACCAGGTAGACAGCTCAATATCATCATTTTATGCTTGGTATGAAAGACCAACAGCCACTACATTGTACTTATATGCAATAACTTTGGCCTGCTATAAACATGCAAATTTGGAGGTCAATTTGCATATTTGTAGCAGCTCTACAATAATTCTTGCAATCTTTTTTGTTTCATATCATAGAGTAACTAATAAAAATATGTAAGTTTCATCATATTTGAAATTTATAATTTTGCTTTTTATAGTGCCAAACTATAATTGATATAAAAAAAAAGGCCCTTCCTTGTGTTTAATCTCACCATCGTGTTGCAACAGTGTTCCAAGTTCTGTGTTGCTCTGTAGATTATAGAGATGAATTGTTTCATCGGTGCTCCCAGAAGCTAGCAAATTGTTACTGGCTGCAATAGTTTTAACA